>NC_044006.1:904722-1206296 GCF_900496995.4 Aquila chrysaetos chrysaetos
ATCCCTGTCCCAGCTTTCCTGTTTGCAAAATAGGGCAACAAATCTTGGGGCTGGCCAACAGCTGGGAATGAACCATGGCAGGTGAGACAAGCTGGGGAGAAGAACCAGCAGGCAACGGCCCTAACAGCAGCCCAGAGCTCAGCCCAGTGCCAGGCAAAGCTCACAGCTTGCAGTGAGGGTGCAGTGTCATGCCTGGCCCAGCTGAACACCGGCCCTGGGGGAAAGGAGAAGGCATCGCCTCCATGATGGCATTAATCCCGCACAGAGCAGCGTGGCTGATGAAGCCAGTCCTGCCCCTCCTCACCCCATGCTGTTCCCCTCCCCAGTTCCTCCAGGTTTTGGGCTGGTGCAGCACCCAGGCTGTCACCCAGCAAAAACACCAGCTGCAAACTGCAGCTCCCAAAATTGCTTTGTCTGCCTGGGAAGAGCAGTCCAGAGCAGACAGGAGGCCCCAGGGCAGTGCCACCACCCCGTGGTGCCACACGAGTCCCTGGGGACAGGGACCTGCAGGGGTGCATGGGGCTACCTGGGGTTCCCACGGCACATGCTCGGGGAGAGGGTCTCGGCATCTGCCTCCCTTACCGGGAGCAGACGGGCAAGCGCTGCGCTCGGTGCAGTACCGTGCCGTCGCTGAGGACACGCTCCCCAGGAATGACCCCTTAGCCTGCCTTGGGACAGGCTTGTCCTGCGCCCGCCCTGCTCAGGACAGGCAGGGAGGCATCCCACCCTGCCTGCGAAACTGAGCTGCTGCCTCCAATTCTTGCAGGAGGCGGGGAGGGGGGAAAACTGGTGGTGTCCAAGGCAGTGGAAATATTCCTAGCATGTCCTCTTCTCCTAAGCCTTGCCATCTCTCTAGGCACTCCTTTGTCCAGGCACACTGGGAACAATTGGGGTTGCTCAGCCAGACCGCAGGCTGTCGATCAGCAGAGCGAATGAATGCTCAGGCATAAGGAACCCATCTTCTCCCGCAGCACGGGGAGGTAGCCACCAGAAACAGGGCCTGTGGCACAACAGCACAGGCAGCAAACAATTCCCAGGCACCGGTGCCAGTACCAGCCCCGAGAAGGACGGTGGGAGCTCATCAGCCCAGCTGAGAAACGGCAGATCGGGAGGGGATCGCTGGGCTTCCCCAGAGCCCACCGTGGGGCCGGGGGCCGCGCGGTTGGCACAACGCGGGTGCCCTGATGCCCGGTGCCGAGGTCCCTGTGTGCACCAGCGCTGCCAGCCCTGACCCCAGCTGGCAGAGGAGGATCCGAGTCTCGGGAGCCAGAGGGCAGCCCCCCAAGCTGTGGGGTCAGGACTGGGCTGGCCCCTCACAGCACCCAGCGCCCTTGGGGCAGCCCTATCCGGGACTGACTGCAACTGCTTCCCTTGCAGGCACAGCTTCGTTACCCACACCCGGACCCACTGTGACAAACCCACACCGTCCCCAACAGCCCGGTCCAGCAGGTCCCCTCCGTGACACCCCGAGAGCCCATGGGCTTGTGCATGGCGGGGGGGGGAGCACTCTGCCAGCCACCCGCCGAGACAGCTCAGCTACCATTTCCCAGCGGTCCCCCGCAGTGCTCAGCTCCATTTTATAGGGCTGCTCTGTCCCAGGGGCATCGCTGCCGCAGCGCAGCCGCTAACGAGGTTATCCCCAACCACGCCACCGAGTTTGCCATGGAAAGAGAGGGAAAGCAGGGTTAACCCTTGTGCTGCTGACGCGTCTCGCAGCACTGGGGAATATCTTTGTTTGAAAGCGTGCTCTTAACAAGTCCCAGCGGTGATCGGCTGCTGCAAAACACCAGGCGAGGAGCCACCGTGCCATCCCCATGCTGCTCCCTGCACCGCAGCATCCCTCCGCTCAGAGCATCCCCACATCCATAAGAGCAGCGCTGAGCCCCGAGGCAACGCCAGCCCTTGTGCACGGTGCTCTCGGGCCGGGTTTTGGGGCAGCAGCCCAAGGAAGGACTGTGCGTGTCCCCATCGGCAGCCGAGCCCGGATCCTTCCTTAAGCTTTGTTTCACGCCAGCGGGTGGGATGGTGAATAACGAGTGGGACACAGCCAGCCTGCGGACAGGAGCCGCTGCTTGACCGAGGCCGCTGGGAGCGTCGCTTCCCGCAGGAACCATGGCACCGCTGGCGTTTCTGCCTGAAAATTTGGGGGGCTGTGAGCAAGGTCAAGGGCCCTTCGCTTGCTGGGACCCTGCTTCACGCTGCTGCCAGGCTGGCCAGACCTGCCATCCCCCAGGGCTGGGGACTGTCCCTGCGCATTCCCCCCACGGCTCCTTGCAGGGCTGGCTGCAGGGCCTGGGGTGGCGGGGGGGGCATGCATGCAGCGCTCCCCATGGAGCCCCAGCCGGGGCAGCTCCATTTTCCCGGCTCAGCAGCCCCGCGGGGCAGGGTTTGGGGGTCCTCAGGCAGGGTCCCCCCCCCCCGCACCGCTGCTGAGCCCGTGCAAACTCACGGCACGGCGGGGAGCCCCGCGCCCCCCCCGCCGCGGTGCGCAGCGCCGACCAGCAGAGGGCGCCAAAGCACCGCGCAGCGGCCGCGGCTCCGCGCCCCCCCCCCCCCCCGCGCCCCGCCCCCCCCCCCCCCCGGGCATCGCTCCCTGCGCCCAGCTCTCGGGGCGTCCCGCCCGCCATCCCCCGGGATCAGTCCCCGCATCCCTCCATCCCCCGGGCACCCCTCCCTCCCCACTGCTCTCCCTCCATTGGGCACCCCCCCCCCCACTTCCCTCCGAGCATCCCTCCTCTGCCCCAATCCGTCACCCCGTCCCCCCCTCCCCTGCCCCCCCCCCCAGCAGCACCATCTCCCCCGCAGTCCCCACAAGCGCTTTCCCAGCCAGGAGCCCCGCAGCCGTCGTCCCGTCCCCCCCCTCCAAGGCCTGTCCCTGCAGCAGCGACAGCCAGGAGCACCGGCACCCCACGCGGAGCCCCCTGCACCGGCTCAGCCTCCGGGCTGGGGGCAGGAGCCGTGTCACGGCAGCACACACACCCCCCCCCTTCCAGATTTAGTCAAAATGCAATAAAATTGAAAACCGACTGTCCCCCCCCCATTCCCTGCCATCACCTGGGGTCAGTGCCTGAGCCATCCCTATCCCACCCCACGCACCCTGCAATGTGCAGGGTTGGGGCCCTTCATCAGTCGGGGTGGCTTTGCTAAGAGCAGGTTAATAAAAATAATAGGGAGAAACATTGCTTCGCTGGGGGCCACCTCACAGCATCTGGTCACCCAGCCAGGCAGGCTGGTATTTTTAGCTTCCCCTACCGAGGATTGGCTCTGTGTGTCTGTATATATATATATATATATATACACATATACACACACACATATATAGAAGTTACCAACCCACCACCTATGTGGGACGCAGGCAGGTGCCCAGGCCCCCAGCTCCGAGTGGCCTCTGCAGGGCCAGGCCCAGAGGACAGCAGTAGGACTGGGGGGGGGCCGGGTGCCTGCGGGATGCTGGACCCTTTGCAGCCCCCCTTGGTGCGGAGCGGGGGACCCCTGGGGTCAGACAGAGCCCCACGGGCTGGCCCGGCCAAAGTCCCGCTGCGTGGGGAGGGACGCAAGGCCGCCGGGGCTGGAGCCTGCAGAGCACGGCTGGAGCCCGAGCTGGACCCCCTCCACGCAGGGCTGGGGGTGCAACGCAGCTTTCGCAGAGCGCTGCTGGAGTGGGTTACAGAGAGGGGGAGCACACGCCTTTTCACCGGCTCTTCTATTTGATCCATTTCACATACAAGTGAATTCTGAGCACACAATGCAGTTATTGAATAAAATTATGCTTTTTTTAGTACCTGTATGCACGTCGTTTTTAAGGCTCTGCCTAGAAACCAACCTTACAGCCAGGAGCAGAAAGATTGGAGGGAAAAGCCAGGCCAACCCACACTGGACTCAGAGGGTTGCAAGACGCATGGATATAAGTACAGCTCCACCAGCAAGAGCAGCTCACAGGTAGCACATCCATCCCTCACGGGTGACAAGCCCATCGCTCCTTCCACCCCAGGGAAGGAGGAAAAAGCACTCCTGGCTGGGGCAGGGACACAGCAGGGAGGGCAGATGCCACAGCCAGCCCAGGGGCTGCCTCTCCTCTCTCCCTGTCACCATCACCCACAAGGACAAGTCCTGCCTTCCCCTCCGCCATCTCGCTCACCCTCCAGGCAGCAAAGCCGAGGTGCTGGCAGCTCCATCCACACAACGCAGCGAGCACCGGGCCAAGGGGCAGGACCCGGCAATCGCGTTTTCTTGGAGCACATCACGCTCCTGCCTTGCCGAGGGTGTTAGAAGCGGGTGGCTGTAATAATGGTGCCGTGAAAAACTGCAGCTCACTCACCGCAACCTCCCAGCCTGCTGCGTGCTCCTGCTCTGCCTCCAGCTCCAACCTCATCCCCTCCTAAGGCTGTTCCAGCTGGTTTCCAGCCTGCCTTATAGCCTCCTGCCCACAGCCCTGCCCCAGCCCAGGTGCCGGCAGTCCCCAATCCCTCCCGCCCAAGGGCTCCCCCGTTAACGCTTCTCCCTCCTGCAGCTGGTTTGGCTTTTATCTATCACTGTCCTCCCAGCAGGACTCCCATGAGCTGGGGGCACAAAAAAAAAAAAAAAACCCAAATGGAGGATCTGCTGCCCCGTGACAGAGAGCATTGCCTAAACATGGCGCGACACAAAGGGCTTGCAGAGCTGTTATTGCTGCTGATCCCTGCGCCGCTACCCCAGAGCTGCCTGGAGCAGAGTCTGCCCTTGTGGCTGGCATTCTGCAAACAACCCTCCGAGGGCCCCTCACAAGGGCCAGGGCGCAGCTCCCCGCTCCTGGCCGTGACAGACTGGCCGGAGGGCAGCAGGTACTCCTCTGTCACCAAAACCGGCTGCGGCGGCGCTGGCTGCGGCGGTGCCATCTGCTCGGCAGGCACAGCCCCGTGTCACGCTGCGCTGCGGGAGCGATGCCAAAGTGCCCGGACCCCGCTGGGGTGCCCGCACGGGAGCAGGGGTTTGAGCGCGGTGACTGATGTGATTTTCAGCCCTGGTGAAAAGGCGAGGGCACGGATGCCAGCGGCGCCTTCCCCGGCTCTGTACATGAGCCCTGTGGGGTGGAGCTGCGGGCACTGGGGCTGTGGGGGGCAGCCTGGGGGGGTGCCGGGTTTCTGGTGGGGGGCAGCTCACCAGCCCACCCACGGCTTGGGAAGGTGGGCGCCTTGTGGGGTCCCAGCGGCAACCGAAACACTGGCGCGTCCCAGCAAGGACACAGCAGTTGCAGGGCTGGAGCGGTGCTGGGAAGCCTCGTGCCGGGCTCCGTCCCGCTCTGCTTGCTCGTGAATGAAAGGATTTGTCAACAGGGAGCTGATGAGTCCCACGGGGCTGCCAGCTCGCCCGCCTCCCAGCACCTCCTGCCTGGCGGGCGGCCTCCTGACAGCGCACGGCCGCCACAGGCGTCGGAGAGCAGGCTGGCCCCGAGCAGCTGACTGTGCTGGAGGGTCTGCACCCGCTGTCCCACCAAACACCCCAGTGTGGGGTCGCTGACTCCGCTGCCTGGGCAGCACGGTGGGTCCGGAGGTGCTGACCCCATAAGGTGTTTCCGCAAGATGCTCGGAGTAACCTGGGCAGCGCTTGGCACACGGAGCAGCCACACGCTGTGGACAGAGGAATATTCTTTCACTGGGAGAACAAGCAGAGGCCTCTGATGGCTGCCTTGTCCCTTGTAAACACCAACTTTGAGAGCATCATATTACAGCCACTGCAGCGGCTCCAAACAAGATGGTAATCGGGAGCGCGGGAGGCACTGTGCCTGCACAGCGGGTGCTGCCGGGCAGCGGGGAGTGCCGGGCCCTGGCCCGGTGGTACCGCTGAGGCCATGACACCGGCTCCAGCACCGCAGGACTGCCGGGGCCCGGTGCAAGCGATGGTCCTGCTGCCACCCCGACCCCACACGGCACAGCAGCTCGGCCGAGCCCTGGGGCGTGCAGGAGCTCCCCTGCCCTCTGCCCCCGGCCCAGCTGCCAGCCCCGGCAGGACCGTTGCTTGCATGTCCCTGGGCACTCGGGTGCAGACACAGAGGAGGGACAGGGTGGGCAAAGGGCACCGGTGGCAGGGAAAGCACCGTGGCTCGGCTGCGGCCCCGTCAGGGCACACTGCAGCCCGGCCCGTTGCAGCCCTCGGTAGCCATCGATGCGCGCCGTGGATGGCTCCCAGGGCGAGGGCTGGGGTGGACCAAGTCCTCGGTAGCCATCGATGCGCGCCGTGGATGGCTCCCACGGCGAGGGCTGGGGTGGACCAAGTCCTCGGTAGCCATCGATGCGCGCCGTGGATGGCTCCCAGGGCGAGGGCTGGGGTGGACCAAGCCCCCGCGGGACAGGGCTTGATGTGCTGCCACCGCCCTCCCTCCCAGCTCGGGAGATGCACCGTCCCCGCGGCCTGGGGCTTCTCCCCAAACCCCACCCGCAGCAGGGCCGGTGCCCGGGGGTGCAGCCCTTTGCGCCAGGCAGAGCTTGCTGCCGAGCCGACCCTTTGCAGGCAGGCGCAGCCTGGCAGAGCGGAGGCCCGGGACGACGCAGCTGGCAGCGCTGAAGGCAGCTGCCTGCAGCGCAGGGCTCCCCCCTCACCTCTGCCCCGCTGCCCCCCCCCCCCCCCACCGCCGGGCAGGAACCTGCTCCTCCCCCCCGCCGGTGCGGCGCTCCCGTCCCCGGCTGCCGGGCTGCGGGGAGGAGGCACCCGGCGCCGCCCGCCCTCGCTCCCGCCCCCCCCCTTCACCCCCCTCCCGGCTCCGGCAGCGGGCAGGGACCGAGCGCTTCCCCCCCGGCCCGGTGCTCCATCAGCCCCGCACAGCGCGGGGGCAGCGGGCACCGTCCTGCCGCGCCGCGGCCCCTCTCCCGCACATTCCCCCCCCGCCGCGGGGATCTGCTTACCCCAGTTTCCCCCCCCCCCGCCCCATCCCCATCCCCGCCCCGGGGCCTCCGCGCTCGGTCGGGCCGGGGATGCTCGGTGCCGGCGGGGACACGCGGGACCGCGGCTGCGCCTCCGCGCCGACCCCCCGCTGCCCACGCTGCGGCAGCTGGCGGGGTGGGCGGGCGGCGGATCAGCTGCGGGCTGAGGCCGGGGATCAGCTGCGCTCCGCTCCGCTCCGCCTGGGCGCTTCCCCCCCCCCCCCGCTCCGTTCCCCCGGGGAGGGGCGGCGGCACCGGGCACCGGGCCTCCCCCCATCCCGGCCTCCCCCGGGCACCCCCCGCCCGGTGCTCCCGGGCCGCGGCGCTGCCCGCCCTACCTGCCCGCCGCCCCTCCCGGCCCTCCCCGGGGCCGCTGGCTGCCGCCCAGCCCGGAGCTGCCCTGCTCTCCTCCTCCTCCTCCTCCTCCTCCTCCTCCTCCTCCTCCTGCGGGCGCTGGCAGCGGCGTGCACAGCCCTGTCTAATCTCATGGGTATAAAAATCCACTCTGCGGCTTTTGCCGTGGAGGAGACGGAGCGGATCCCGAGCGGAGCCGGGCTGCCAGCCCCGGCGGTCGGAGGGGCCGGGGAACCGCACGGCAGGAAGGAGAGGGATGCTCTCCGGCGGGTATTATCCGGCCGAACCCTCCCCGCACATCGCAGCCATAGCAACGGCGATGGGCTGTCCCAGCCCGGGTCTGCAGTGCAATAAAGGGAGAGAGAGGGACGCAGGGAAAGAAAGAGCCGCGCGTTGCGCTGGGCAATCTCCTTAGGGGTTGGCACAAACAAACAGCAACTGGAAGCAACTGGAGCCAATCCCCCAGCTCCCTTTGTAATGCTTTCTGACACAGATTCCCTCGCCATGGCTGACTTTGCAAGTTTCCCCATCCTCTCCCCTCCTCGCGCGGCTTCTTTTCATGCGACTAAATTATACACGAGAGGAGGGACGTGCTGGAAATTCTAGTGAAAAAATAAAAATGTGCAGGTTTGTGCGGGCGGCTGCAGCCTGGCCGCCTCCAGGACTCCTCCTGCGAGCGAAGAGGGACAGGACCTGCTCCCGGGTCAGCAGCATTAAAGCCCGTGAATTTTGAAGCCACCGAGAAAAAAAGCTTTTCCTGCGGAGAGCGTGCAGACCGCGCTGTGCCTGCGGCGAGCCGTGGGCCGGGTGGGTGCCGGGACCGGGGCCCCGCCACGAGCCGTGGCTGCTGTCCCAGCACGCAGCACCCTTGGGGACAGAAGACGATGCATTCGCTTCCCCTGAGAAATATCTTGTTTAGGGGCCAGTAAAGAAATATGCAAATCTGGCAGGGCTGGGCCTCTGAGCCTCTAAGGCAGCCTTTCTCCCTCATCTCTGTAGCTGGATGGGAGCGAGCCGAGCCCTGGGCAGCAGAGGGAAGGGAAAGGCAGGGCCGGAGGGAGCGTGGGGGCGGCGGGGGAGGCTGTAGGCTGAGATTTGGGATGCCACGGAGCAGGACGGGGAGATGTGCGTGGGATAGCAGCTCATCCAGACAGCGGGCATGCGGAGAAGGCTCTCGCTCCCCACAAGCCCGGGTGGGTGGAGCGTGCTGTCACTTTTTGGTGCTGGGCAAGCCCGGCATCGCTGTCGCAGAATTGCTGCCTGTGCTCTGATGAGTCAGTAACAGCACTGCCACATTTTCCTCCTACCACGCAGCGTCCCGTTGCGGGTCGGTCGTGCTCCGCACCGGGACGCTCCCGCACACGCGGTGCCGGTTCAGCTCCGGAGCCACGTGGGTGGGTGAATCTCCGGCAGCGACTCTCTGGGGAAGCTTCTCTGGAGCCAAGGGCTGCGCAGGGATGAGGACGCTGACCTGCGACTCGGACGAGACGCGGAGCGCCTGGCTCAGGCGGTGATCCCACGGGACACGGGCATGTTCCTGTGCCTGCGTCCCACCTCCTCTGCCAGACAATGAAACACTGCCCTCCTTCCTAAGTCGCAGCAGAACAAATAAAGCAAACGCCATATGGTGCCAAGACACGTTGGAAATAGGGCCAAGCCCAGGAGGTAGGGGAGGCGGCAAGCCTCCATCCCCACGCCAGTCCCCATCTCGAGCTCCAGGCCCAGACTGGCCTTGGGGGAGCACTGCACCCGCTCCTCCTCCCCCACAGCCACTGCCCCGCTCCTCAGGCTGCCGGGCACAGCTCCGCATTTCAGCCATGGCTTTGTGGTGACTCACTTGCCCTCCTCCCTGCCTGCAGTCTTGGGGAGCATCGAAACCAAAGCTGCGCCCAAGAGCCCTTCTTCTTCTTCTAAGGGCTGGGCTAGGGACGTGGGAGTCATCGCTGGACCAACACTGGGGCACTGTCAGAGATAACGCCCTGCACCCCGCCACGGGATGGTGCACGTCCTGCCACCCTTCCCCCAGAATTACAAATAGGAGCAGAAGCCACAGACAGCTTGTCCTCTAAAGCCCCTGCAGCCTTGGGGCCAGAGGAGAAGCTTTCCCACAGCTCCAGGGCACCACAGATAGAGGACCCTCCTGTGAGCAGAAAGTGGCATTGTCTTCCTGCCTGCCACAGCAATCCTCTTGCGTGGACACGCTCCCAAAGACCTGCAGCTCACAGATGCCCCGTGTGTTTTCAGGCAAGTCACCTCCAAACACAGGCACCTAGAAGTGAGATACCTGCAAGCAGAGCTGGGCATCCCGATGGCTGGGCTTCAGAGGTGCTGAGCACCTGCAATTCCCCTGCAGCCAGCTCTGTGGAGCAGAGGCACATCCCACCGAGCACCCAGCCCACCCCAGCTGCCTGAGGCTAGGGCCCGACCGGGGACAGCAGATCCCAGAGCTTCCTCGGGGGCTGGATGGAAGAGGGGCTCCAGGAGCCCCCCAAACTCTAACAGACCTTCTGCAGGTTTAGCAAGCAGGTGCTGGCCTCGGCCGTGCCTGGGGGCCCCCTTTGCAGAGCCAGCGTGGTACCTACTTACCCTGCCATCTTCATTTGCCCCATTCCCTCTGCAAGAGCCTCAGAGAGGGAAGGGCTTGGCTCTGCCCTCCAGGCCGCCTGAATCAAAATTAGGATCTCTTGAAGGTTTTGTAGCCATGGGGCTCAACTCTATCACTTGCTAATGTGAGCGGAACATTTGCACCTGAGTCATGCCGATGAGAATCAAGTAAGTTGTGCAAGCAAAGGAGTTTATTGAATCATACACAAAAATGTAGGGATGATAAGGATCAAACAGGACCTGGGAGCAGCCCACGGTTGTCTCTATGCCATCCTTCTTCCTCTTTTAAAGAGGCAGTTCTGCCTGATGGGGAATCCCACCTTCCTGGCCCCGGTCCCTACCTGTCACTGGCCTCCAGCGAGGCACTCAGCCTCTGGAAATGCCCTGCACCGACTAGTGCTTGTGGGCCACTCTGCAGATGTGAAGTGCTGTATGCAAATCTTATTATTTATTGCCGGTGTTACAGATAATGGGAAAAGCAAGGGGCAGCCTTGTCCCGCACAGCATACCTAGACTTTTGCAGAGCGAACACGGCCTCGACGGAGGGTCCCGGCTGTGATGCTGTTTGTTGGCCAGCAGCTGTGGAGGTTTGCGCTCTTCGTGGTCCCAGCTCCACTTGGACTTCCTACCCCACCACATGTTGATAAACAGAAAAAAATGTACAATGGATGCATTGAAGTTCATAGTTAAGCGGAGTACAGCAGTGTCTGGTCAGAAGGGGAACTTCTGCATTATTTTTTGCTCTATTGATTCAGAGGTGGGACTTGCTGCAACAGGGACAATCCACAGGACAGAGGTCTGGATCTGGATTTTTGAACACCTCCAAGGATACCAGGGCAGGGTTAAATGCCAGTAAGCAAAAGGACAGCAGCAACACCAGGAACAAAGGGGACGTGGGTGTTGCAGCACAGGCTAAAGGCAGGCTGACTCTTAGGAGCAGAGGAAGGAGTCGCCGGGAGGTCCGGGTTTAGCGCATGCCACATCCCCAGAGATGGGCACCGCTGGGAAGCACGTGCAGCCGCAAGGTGAGGCCGGGGATCCCGGGTGGACCACCAGGCAGCGGCCGGCAGTGGGCTCCGCCGGCACTGCTTGTGCAGTGGGGACCAGCAAGGAGCCACCTTTCCCCAGCGGCACCCGTCCCCGGGGGATGTACCGGCTGGTCACGGCGCTGGCACCGCAGTTGCATGCACAGGACCGTGCTCGGGCGCTGCAGGGCCGAGCAGCATGCACAGCTTGATCCAGCAAGTCACCGAGCTGCAGGCGGTGGCAGCGCAGGCAGGGAGTCCAGGCAGCGCTGCAGGCAGCAGCCACGGCTGCAGGCAGCAGTCTACCCAGGGGGAAGAAGCCGGGGAAGCCCTGGGTCCACGCCACGACCCAGGACCTCGAGGCTTCCGAGGCCCCCGAGGGGTGCGGAGGGCTCCTGGGGTTTGCACCAGGGGATGCGTCCGCCCCACCGCCGCGCCGGCCGGATCCTGCTCATCAGCAGACAGGCCTGGGGCCTGCGCCTGGCAGGAGGTATGGCATGGATCGGGCCCAGAGCAATCTGTTCAGATAGAAGTGGGTGGTAAATTAATGGAAATGGGAGAACAACTCCCCTGTAGCTCCGAAGCGGGGCGTTACCAGCGAGCAGAGCTCTAACGAGCCACGGAGAAGGCTGGAGCCCTCCGTGCCATGTGCCATTTCATCGCTGCTGCTCTGCGTCGGATTTCCCAGGAGCCCTGCAGCCTCGGCCTCATTAATTATGCAAATGAAAAGGTGTTGCCAACGCGGCATCCCTAGGTAGGATCCCTGGGACTGAAGTTGCGCTGGGAAGGGCGGCCGCTGCCCCTGCGTTTGGGCAGGGAGGGTCCGGGAGCACATCAGGCAGGATGGATGTTTGCAATAATTATCCAGTCATCCCCTTCAAGTGTACTGCAGCCATAGCAACAGACAGATGTTCTGTCCCAGCCAGAGTCCGCAGCGAGCTGGGGAGAGAAGCACAAAAATTAACCCGTTCAGCCCCAGGACAACACAGAATCCGCTTTATTCTGGGACCAGACCAGACTTCAACATCCCTGCGAAAATTCCAGGAAATCAGGCCAAAAACCAACGACACACCTCCCACATAAAAGCAACAGAAATTGCCCCAGTGCTGGCTCAGCCACTGTCTGACACAAAAAGTTGAATGAAAGAAGCAGCACCCTGCAGGCTGGTGGCCCGGCTCTGCCGACTGCCCCAGTGCCTCTCCTCCCGCTACGGGGAACGAGCCCTGCTCATGCTCATCGTCTCCCGGGGGCGATGCTGCAGGCGAGGCTCTCCTGGTCTGGTGGTAACGAGCCTTTGGAGACATACGGCACCGGGGAACCTCTTCAGGGATGGCCTCGAGCAGCACGCTCTCTGCGGTCAGCACCCACACAGCAGCCGCAGCATAGACCACGCCGGGCACCCAGCCGGGCAGGGCTGGAGGATGGATGAGACACGTGGACGAGCATCCGCTGCTAAGTTAACAGCTCTGTCGAAGTGTTTGAAGCATTTGGAGGTGGGATGCAGCCAGACCAAAGAACTGCCGACATTTCATTATCCCGCTGCTGCACAGGTTTCCAGGATTCAGCCTGAGTCCATTAAATCCCACCCAGAAATATCATCACAAGGGCCCTCGTGCCCACCAGCACACCAAAAATTTAAACCCAGCTTCTCCTGGGGGCCCTGATGAGCAGGCAGCCCTCCCCAGGCACAAAGTCTCCACTGCCTCCTCCCTTCCCCACCAGCCAGTGATGCCTTTAAGCACCAGCATTTAAATGTTTTAAGCTAAAGGCCAGACCCTCACCTCACAGTTCCCTTCTGAAAGGATCAGAGCTGCCCACCTCGGCCAGGACTTGCCTCTCCCCTCCCATGCCAGCCGTGCCCGGAGGTCCCGCAGAGGCAGCGGGGATTCCTGAGAGCCCAGAACAATCCCCTGACCTCAGAGCAGCGTAAATGGGCTCATGAGAAAGCCCCGTCCAGATGTTTGCAGCTGCAGATGCTGCTGGAGTGCCCCCACAGTGAGGATGGGACTGGGGGAGGACAACCCCAGCAGATGGGCCTGGAGGGACGGATTACACCTGCAGGGAAGGAGAGAACCCTCTGCTCGGCTGGCAGAGCAAGACAACCCACTGGCCTGCACATAAGCACAAGTGTGAGAGGTCACAGGAACACAGTTTCACTTCCCAAACTGTAAGACTATTTTTGGTTCATGTTACTTCCCTTCTTGTCCTCTGCCACACAGACAATGAGAACTCCAGCTTGCAGAGGGCATCCCGTCTCCTCCAGGCTTGCCTGGCGACAGCTTGTACCGCCTTAGCACAGCCTATCCTGGAAATCTGTGGTCTCCCGGTTGGATTTTTTTCTTCTTTCTCCTGAAGAAAAAAAGCAGAGAAGGGTAAATTTGCTGATCTTGAAACTGAGGGAGATGTGGCATCATGTGCAGTCGCAGAGGATGTGGGCAGGTGCCATCAGACTTCCCCACGCAGCTCTGGAAATGTAGCTCAGTCCTGATCTGCAGCTCCCTGGCTGTTCTGTCCCGGGCTCCCACACAGCCCCGGCAGCTGGTGGGTATTTCGGTCCTCGCCACGGCGCTTGGGCTACTGCACTCCTTCTGTGGTTTTTCCCCCAAGCACATCAATTGAGTGTCCACGTGGTTTGATTCCCAGCCCTCTGAAGCCACGCTGGAGACAGAATAAGAAGGTGGGGAAAAATGTCTATTATTTCCACAAATCCCCATTCAATTTGTAACTCCAGCTCCTCCGCTTGTGTCAGTCCCAGGCCTCTCCCGAGCGAAAGCCACACCAAATAATGCTTTGGTGCTGTGACACGGACAGAAATCCAATAGGCTCCAGAAGGAATTCATGCTCTTTGCTGACTACCCTTGGCTGCTTTGACTTATTATCTGACCCGGATCTAAATTAGGTTTTGATTAAAGTCAAGAATAATTCTACTTGGAAAAAAAAACCCTACTGTTTAGGTTCAGAGTTAGCAAAAACAACACGAGAATTAAAACTCATTTCTCACTTTGGGGACAGAGACCCTGAAGGGACCTTCGAAAGCACCCGGTCCCCTGCTGCGAGAGGCAGCCACACTGTGCCATGTCACTCACAACCTGAGCAAGCTCCGTTTTCGCAGTGGCCAGGTTCTCTCTCCAATTCTCTTCTGAGATCGCTCCTGTAAAGACTGATGGCTCTGATGCTTGGTCTGCATCTCCTCTTTTCAAGTGTGGGTTTACCCAGAGTCCGTTTATTCCCATTCGTTCTCGTGCCAAGGTGGTGCTGGGGTTTAGTCCGTGTCCCTCCCTGGTGTCTGTCTCTTGATTGTCCACAAACATGTCTTCTCTCAGCATTCGTTTTGCTGAGATCAGCGAGCCAAGTCATCTCTGTAAGACACTCTCCTTTCTCCTGAACAATCCAGAAAACTCCCTCTGTACTAGTTTCAGGCTAAATTCTCTCAGCATGGCTAACCAGAACCAGACAGCAGTCCGAAGCTTCACCAGAGCCTTTATACTTCTCCATACCTCTCTCAAAATGACTCTCCTGAGACAACTTGGGATCGTTTCCCTTTTTCTTGACTGCATCCCATTGGTGCATCACAGCTGTACCGTTGGTGGATCACAGCTGTACCGTTGGTGGATCACAGCTGTACCGTTGGTGGATCGCAGATCTCCCATCCAGCCTTAGGTAGGCGAACGTCTCAGACGCAGACTGTGAGAGACACGCGGGCTCCCTTTGTGTTTGATGGAAAGAATAAGGCAGCTCCAGCGAGCGATTCATCTCACTCCACGATAAGCATTTAAAGCACCGGGATGAATGGTTTCTGAAGGTGCTCATCGTCGCGCATTGACTGTAGAGGCAGTTGAGACACCCAGGTAATGGTAACACTGGCTGTCCGGCTTTGAATGACTGAAGTTACAAGAGCCAAACACTCATCCGTAGTGATCCCGTAAGTACCTCAACATTTCTTTATCCTTTCCCAACGAAGCACTCCCAGCTGCCAGCAGAAGTGATGGTTATTAACTCCCGGGCTCACTTCGCGCTGCTCGGTACCAGGCTACGTCCGCTGATGGGTTCCGTTCCCCCCGTACCCACCCCGCTGCCTGCCTCTCTTATCCCACCCTGCAGCACGCAGGGGTAATTGGTAAATGGTTCCAGTTTGGGTCCTACTCAAGTGTGAATCCAGATGCTGACCAACAAAACCAGCGTAGCTGGGGACACCTCAGGGAACCCGTTGGCACGGCGCCTTCTCCAGCTGGGATCTGTGGGGCACTTGCTGCCGGCCTGCCGTACACAACTTTGTGCACGGTATTTGCCCTCCTTTCCAGCTGATAAATTGCTTTTAAAACAACTTCGAGGAGAAGGGTACCTCCCAGTCATCACTTTCCCATGTAAGCTGTAAACGTAACTGTGGGGGTGTCCGGGGGGAGGGCTGGGAGGTGTCCCCCACTGCCACCCCGTCGTCAGCAGGCAGCCGCTGTCAGGGTGGATGGGAGAGTCCCCGGCACGGCTGGCGGGGGTCACCGCTCCCACTCGGCCCAGACCCAGCTCTCCCACCGCTCTGCCCCACCGAGGCAGGAGCCAGGCTCTCGCAGAAGGAGCGGGAGCCCGGAGCAGGGGCTGGGAGCGGAGGCTGCGGGCTCAGTGTGCTCGTGGTGCTGGGCACACGGTGAGGATTGACTGCTGTCGCTGCCGAACAGGACGGCCGTGGGAAATACAGGGACCGCGGGAATATGGCCGAGCTGAATCGGTCCCTCCAGGCTGCTGTGCTGCCCCTGCCCTGATAAGCATCAGACACTTCAAAGGAAGGCTGGGGTGCTACGGCGAAAAACTGGGGAAGGAAGTATCCTCAAAGGAAGCATCTTTCTCACTCGTGACCATCAGCTTTAGACTTACCTCTAAAGCACGAGCGCTTATCTCGCCCTTCTCTTTCTTAAACCTGTACCTTCCCAGGTGTTTCTCCTCCCAACAGGCACCCGGTCCTTTTGCATATACAAACACTCTCTGCCGTGATAAATTCCACCAGTTAGCCATCAGATGGGTAGAAATTATCTGGTTTTATCAGTCTGGATGACTCATACTTTTGTTGATCATCCCTTTTTCTTGTACCTCGAGAAGGGACCTCTACACACACACCATGTACCTTCTCCAGACACTCACCATGCTACAGAGGCACCGCAGCCTTCCCTCTTCAGCTCCCATCTCAGCTAAGCTGCCCTGATATTTCTAATTAAGCATTTTCTAGATATTACGATCACAAATTCCTGATTTCCTTAGTTTTATGTAAGTGAGAGAATAATCACAAGCCAATACAATAGTCCAGGGTCTGGGGTACCCCTACCTGAAAAAATGTTACAAAGAGAACTAATGTCTAGTTTATATTTGTTGGAAGTTTCTAAGAACAACTTTTATTTATGTGGTATAAATAACAATGGACCTGGAGTTATTACGTTTTTGTCTATGAAGAAGCCTGCAGCAGACACCCTGTGCTGAACACCACCCAGTATCTGTCATCCAGAACCGACAGTTTAAGGTCCAGTGCCATCAAACGCTTCTACTTTTTTTTTTTTCTATCTTTAAGGACAAGAGTGGCCTCAGCATCACGCATTATAATCTGGCACATCATGAGGTTGCTCATGCAGTGCAAGCTAAACCTCTGTTCAGTCTGTGCTAGATTGGGACCTAAAATGCTGATCTGAACACTGAGCCCCTGTGTGAGTGGTCTTCCCAAAATCCTCATTCAGAGGATAACAGTTCTTGGTTTGGCTGGCCTTGCCTCCCCAAACTGGGGAAACTCCCGTCCGTGCTCTCCAGAGAGTGACCCACTGTATGGCTTTCTAGGTGGACCCCCAAACCTTCTTAACAGAAACCCTAGACAGATTCAGCTACTCCCATCAAAAAGCAGACGAGACATTTAACTGTAACTATTAACAAACCAAACCAGGTGGAAGACAGGCGAGAGACCTAGTCAAAGGAACGGCTAGCAGGACATAGGTCGCCTCATCTAGAGGACCAGGAAGCAAAGACATCAAGCCCAGTGAGTGCTGTACACCAGACTAAGGTCATTCACTAGAAATACTGCCGTTTCCAGCAGTTTTCTACAGAGGACAGCCACTACCGGTGAGAAGACCGCTGAAGTCCTTCCCTTCCATCAAGCCATGCCTACCATGTGGCTGGAGCAAGGGGCTCACCCCATGCCAAGTACGTGTCTACCCAAACAAACTGCTGTCTGCGAGCAGGCTCGGGGAGTCTGTGACCGACTGACAACCATGCATGGCCCCTCACGCCTCCCTGAGCCCCCCTCCGCTGGTTCCTTCCCCTCTTCTGGGACAGACTCAGGCCCCTCAGCTGACGTCTTGCTCTGCAAAGTGTCGTCCAAGCCAAGGAGGGGTGTCTATTAATCATTACAGAAAATGTAACGCTTCTCACTCTGCTTCACGCCGATGGAGCTAACCTTTGATGGTCACCATGATTTGGCAGTGACAAAACTCAAACGGTGCTGTTCATGTGAAAATATCCAGGTTCAATGGAGATGCAATCTCCTACCTCAGCTTCAAATGGGTGGGCTGAGGTAGGAGAAGACTTTTGTCCACACCTATGGTGGTACAAGAGGACATTCCCTTTTCCCTAGACTCCTGAGCGCTTGGACTGCAAGGTGGGGAATTCAGCGATTACCTCAGCCAGGAGGTCTGACCACGGTGAAGGCGGCACCGGCACCCCCCGCTACAGCAACTCCTCAGCAGAAGCAAAGTGTCCTTTTACTCTCTTCCTCTCTCAACATCTCCTGCGGAGCAGGTGGATTCCAGTGCCGAGTGCTTCCCTGGCACTCCTGGACAGCCAACTGCCACCACACCTCCTACAAAGCCTATTCATAGAGTTCTTATGGGAAATCCCACCCCTGTGGCCACCCCGTGTGCCAGCCGGTTCTGGACACCAAGTTCAGCCGGTCACTGCTTCGCACCGTGCAGGCGGGATGCCCAGGAGTTGTAGCAGGCTAAGAGCTGAGCCTGACTTCATGCCCAATGCTTTTGCAAGAAAGTTGCCCACCGAGCCCCAACTGTGCAGAATATCCTTCTCTTTTCTGCCATTTCCATCCCCCCAACTGCTCCTCGCAGCAGTCCCCCGAGAAAGCTGTGCTTCCATGGCTGACTGAGGCTTGAAAGGGTGTCCATCTTATTTTTAGTGGTCAGCAAAAATACTGCAGTGCACTAGCAAGTTCCTATAGGCATCCTGTATTACATGCGTTTGGGTGGAAAACCCAAAACGGGGAAGACCTTCTGTGCTCCACAAGTCTCTCTCCAACGGTGTCATGCTGGGCCAAGTGCAAACTGGATGGTGACACTGGGAATTTTTTGAGAGGTGTCCAGACATCCAGTGGGGTAGAGAGGGCCAACAAGATTTACAATGGCATATTTCAATAACTAATTTCAATGCTCCCGTGTCATGGACATCCCCTGTTTGCACCGTACTCCCTCTGGCATGGCTAACCCGCGGCTCAGCTCCCGCAGCATTTGATTCCCACCTCGGGGATCTGTCGGGTGGGCACAGTGCGGCTGGCACGGGGCGAGGGGCAGGGAAGAAAAGTGCCCTTCGGCCGGCGAAGTGCCCTCACCTTCCCCCCTGCCTCCAGCCCCAGGCGTGCAGCATGGCGGCCGCCGTGCACTGGCTGGCTCTGCCACCACCGCGCCCTGCACCTCCAGCACCGGCCTCAGACAACTCCCTGACACATCAAATTCCTTTTCCAGGTTCCCACAGGCTCCCGGCTCCTGCTCCTACATCCTCACGCCGGCCCTACCGCTGCTGACAATGCAGGAAGCCCCTCAGTACGCACCACTGCTGTGCCCCAACCAGCACGGAGTGGGCGCGTGGCCCCGCTGGATGGGCATGGAGCACATGCGTGGCACCGCCGGGCAGGCGCGGAGAACACGCAAGGCACCAACGGACAGACCGGGAGCACATGCGTGTCATGGATGGAGAGACCGGGGAGCACACGTGTGGCACCAATGGACAAACCCAGGAGCACACGCGTGGCACCGCCGGGCAGGCGCGGAGAACACGCAAGGCACCAACGGACAGACCGGGAGCACATGCGTGTCATGGATGGAGAGACCGGGAGCACATGTGTGGCACCAACAGACAGACCAGGAGCACACACGTGGCACTGCCAGGTGGGCACGGAGCACACGCATGGCACCCATGGACAGGCTGGGAGCACATGCCTGTCATTGATGGAGACACCGGGAGGACGTGTGGTACCCATGGACAGACCAGGAGCACACGCGTGGCACTGCCGGGTGGGCACGGAGCATGCATGTGGCACTGACAGACCGGGAGCACATCTGTGACACGGATGGACAGGGAGCACACATGACACTGATAAACAGACCAGGACCACGCACGGCACCCGTGGACAGAGACCACATGCACGGCACCCATAGACAAACCGGCAGCACACGCGCGGCACCACCAGAAACACGGCACACGCGTGTGACTGCCGGAGGGACACAGACCCACCAGCTGCCGACCGGGACGCGCGGCCCCGTCTCGCCCCCCCCCGGGCCAGCTGTGACCGCCCACCGCCGAGGACCCCTCGGAGACGGAGGAACGGGACCGTGGCCCGAGCCCCCCCCCCGCTCCCCCGCCGCAGTGGCGGGGCTGGGTCACGCCGCGGGACAGCTGCCCGGCCGCAGCCCCCCCCGCCGCCGCCGCCACCGGGAGGATGCTCTCCCGGCTCCTGCCCAGGGACCGGGCGCGGAGGGCGGGGGCGGCTGCGGGGGAGCGGAGCGAGGCACCGGGGCCGGGGTCCGGCCTTTGTCTCCCGCTCCGGGGCTGGTAGAATCTCGACCGCCCCCGGGGCCGGGCTGGAAAGCGGGGTGCGGTTCTCCCGGTCCGGTGGGACAAACCGATCAACCCCCCCCCCCCCCCCCCCCGCCCCCCGATCGAGGGCGCTGCGGGACGATCCCGGTCTTCCCGGCTTCGTCCCGTTTCGTTCCAGGCCGTGCCGGCGGGTGGCGGACCTCGTCGCTACCGCTGCCCCCGCGGCTCCTCCCCGGTTCTGCGGCGGCGGCTCGGCAGGTGCCCGCCTCCGCACCCCCCCCCCCCCAGCACCCCCCCCACTCCCCGCCGCCCCGTCCCGCCGCACACGTGCGTCCGCGCCCCGCCGGCCCTTTGTCTGGGACCGGCAACGGGACCCGCGCCCCCCGACACCCCCTCCCCAGTGTCGTGTCCCCCTCCCCGCTCCCCGGCCCGTACGGGCCGGGGAGCGGGGAGGGGGTCGGCGGGGGGGGGGACGACACACACCGACCGAGCCGGGGGAGCGCATCCCACCGGCAGCGCTGCGGGGATCGGTGGGCGGCCGGCCGGCGCGGAGCACGAGGGCCGGGGCTGGCCCGGGGCGGGGGGGGGGGGGGGGGTGAAGCGGCGGCCCCGGGGCGGGCCGTCCGTCCGTGGGAGGGGGCGGGCGGTGGTGGTGAAGAAGGGGGGGGGGGGGCCCGTCGTCGTCGTCGCTGCCGCTCTAACAGGTGGGATCCCGCTGAGAGGAGGAGGCGGCCGGAGGGGGGCGGAGGAGGCAGGGACGGGCGGGCGGGCGGGCGGAGGGAGGGAGGGAGGGGGGGGGGGGACGAGCCGGAGCCGCCTGTGATCCTGTGACAGGAGCGGCTGCTGCTGCTGCTGGCGCCGCCGGTGCCTCCCTCCGCCCCGGCTCGCCGGGTCGCTGTCCGAGCCCCCGGCGCTCCCCCTCCCCTTGCCGCGGCTACCTCCCCCCCCCCCCTCCCCTCCCCCTTCCACCCCCCGCCCCCCCCCTCCCTCCCCTTCCCTCCCTCTCCCTCCCCGCTCCATCCCGGCCGTCGCCCCCGCAGCCCGTCCCGGGCCGCACCAGCGCCAGCGCCGGCCGGGCTTCGCCGCGCCGCGCCGCCTTGCCCCTCCGGCCGCTCCGGGACGGGGCGCGGGACCGGGCGCCGTTCGCCGTTCGTTTGCCGCCGCCGTTGCCGCCGTTTGCCGCCGCCGGCCGGGCGATGCCGAAGCCGCCGCTGCTGCTGCGGGGGAGCCGCCCCGGGGACAGCGAGCTGGGGCGGCAGTTCCGGGACTGGTGCCTGCGCACCTACGGGGACTCGGCCAAAACCAAGACGGTGACCCGGAGCAAGTACCAGCGCATCGCCGAGGTGCTGCAGGGGGGATCCGGCTCCGGCGGCGGCTCCGGCGGGGGGGAGAAAGGCAAGTTCCAGTTCTGGGTCCGGTCCAAGGGCTTCCGCCTGGGAAACGGCACCAGGGAGGCGACGAAGATGGGTCAAGTGGTGGTATATGTGCCGGTGAAAACGGGAACGGTTAGTGCGCTCCGTGCCCCGGGGGCTCTGTGTCTGTCTGTCTGCCTGCCTGTCCGTGTCTGTCTGTCCTCCCCGGGGGTGCGGGCGGGGGGGGGGGGAGCGGAGAGGGGGGGGGGGGGGGTTGCCCGGGGCGGGGGCGGGCACCCCCGGGGCCCCTGTCCCCGCCACCGCCGCGCCGGCCCTGTCCCGTCAGCACCGGGCGGCCCAGCCCCGCCGCGCCGCCGGCCGCCGGGAGCGCGCATGCCCCATGCGGGGCGCGACGCGGGGCCCGGCCGCTCCCGCAGCCCCCGCCGTTCCCGGGGCACCCGCCGCACCCCCGCCGCCCCGACCCGCCCGGGATGCGGATGGGGAGAGGCGCCCGCCCGGAGCCTCGCACCTTCCGCCGCCCCCCCCCCGCCCTCCCCATACCCCCCCCGGTCCCCATCCCCGTCCCCGTCCCATCCGGTGCGGCCGCCGTCCCCGGGCGCTGCCGGCGCGGAAGGAGGAGGGGGGGGGGAGCGGCGGTGCCCCGCGCCCGCCGCCGTGCACCTGCCCCCGCGGGGGGGCCGCGCCGCCGCCCGGTACGGGCCCCGCCGCCCCCCCCCCCCTCGCCCCCCACCCCCCCCTCCCTCCGCGCCCCGTCCGATCACGTTCGCCCGGCATTTCCCATCCGCCCCACGGCCGGGGACAGGTCTGCAGTCAAGGGCAGAGAGCGGCGGGGAGGGGGCGCCGGTACCCCCCGCCGCCCCCGCCGCCGCCGCCGCGCCCTGCCCGGCCCGCCGCGCCGAGCGGAGCGGAGCGAGCCCGGCCCGCTGCGGCTCGCCCGGCCCCGGCGTCCCGCGGCGCTGCCCGCCCCGGCGCGGCCGCTGCAGCCGGTGCCCCGGGGGGGGGTGTGTGTGTGTGTGTGTGTGTGTGTGTGCGGGCAGCGGCAGAGCCCGGATTAGGGCAGCCCCCCCCCCCACACACACACACTCCCCCCCCCCCCTCCGCGCCTGCCCGCGGGCCGCCGTCCCGGGAAACTCCCCCGCCGGAGCCTCATTGTTCGGCGCCCCGCCGGGCCGGCGGCGCGGGGCGCACCGGCCGCCTCCCTCCCTGCCTGCCTGCCTGCCTGCCTGCTGCCTGCCTGCTGCCTGCCGCCTGCCTCCCCGCCCCGCCGCCGCCCGGGGCTGCCCCGCCGCCCCATTGTTCCCGTCCCGAGCGCGCCCCGTTCCCCGGCGCGGAGGGAAACGCGCAACTTTCGCGGCCCCCCCCCCCCCCCCCACCGGCCCTGCGCGCAGGGGTGCGCCCGGCGCGGCGGCGGCGTTTCCCCGGCCCCGCTGCCCCCGCGCTGCCCGGGGGAGGAAGGGGGGTTTTGGGGGGGGGGGGGGGGGTCGGCCCGCTGCCCCGCCGGGGACCGCTGCGGGCCAGCGGGCACAGAAGGGCTCCGGGAGGGATTTTTTTTTTTTTTTTTTTTTTTTTTCCCCCTCTCCCCGTCCCCTCCCCTCCTCTCCCCGCTGCTGCTGCTGCTGCCGCTGCTCTAAAGGGTGCAGTGTTTTCTGTGCACACACAGACTCCAGCATTGATGTGGCTGGAGGATGCTTCCATTGAGGGCAGCCCATCTGTGGCAAATGCTTCTAAACGCACTATTTACCTCCCATCTGGTCTGCCTTATTATTGGGGGGAGGGGGAAGGGTCATTATTTCTCCCTTTCCCTTCGTGGTGCTCAGAGGCGCCTTTCTTTCTCCCCTTGCAGCCCCCCTCCCCCATGCCATGCCCCAAAAAAATTCTTTGCCATTTTTTTTTGAGACCTCTTCGCGGCCCTCCTCTCCCGCTCGCCCCCCCCCCAAAGAGCCCCTGCCGAGGGCGGATTAGGAGCGGTACCCCCTTCCGCAGATACAGCACTTCTCCCGGGTCCTCTCCATCTAGCCGGCGACTCTATCCCAGATCTTCCAAATGCTGCAGAGTCATGGTACCCCAGAGAGGCCGAGCCAGACTCCCTCGACCCTGCTGCTAGCTAGACGCCCCCTCCCCTTTGTCCGTGAGGGAGTCCCCAGGGTCAGCAGCTCAACCAGGCCGGCGCAAGCCCGCGTATTCCCAAAGGGCTTCTGCACAGATGAAGTTTCAGCGAGGAGCGCGTCTAGGCCCCCACATCTTCCGTGGCAGAGTCCCTGCAGGCTACGGATAGGAGATACACCCAGGCTCCCGTAAACCAACAAACAAAAAGCAGGCATGCCCTCGGGGGACAACTGAATTTTCCATGGGGCAATACCGCTTATTTCCCAGAGCCCGCGGTGCCTGCCGGACGTTAGGGCTGGGAGCGCTTTACGGAGCCCCGGGCTGTCGGGAAGACCAGTCATCGCGCTCCCCCAAATCCTCCGGCGATGGGTCTGTAGAAGTTGCTGCCTCCTGGCCCCCCTGTCCCGGCCCTCCCCAGCCCCACCGTGCCCCTCTCTGCCGGGAGTCCCGTGGACCATTTCAGACGGATGCAGTTGCTGCCTTTTGGTTTGCCTGAAGTGGCTCTCAAATTTAGAGATAACTTGACAGGGATTTTCTTCAGCTTCTGATAATTCAGTGCTCTCCTCATCCTCCGTGGTTTGGGCTGGGCTTGTGGGTGTATTTCATTTCTCTCATGCATGCAGTCAAATAATTCATGAAGCTGATAGGAGCCTTTTGCTCGACAGTAAAGCGTGTATTCTGGTTTAATGCCTGTTCAGCTGCTTTTCCCAAATACTTCTGGAGCGGCGTTTCGGTTGCTTTCTCCTGGCCGTACTCCTCAGCAACCTGATACAGCTCATCCTGTCCGCTCGTCCTTCTCGGAGCACATCTGCCGGAGAAGCACTGCGCTCGGGACTGTCCCACGGCTGAAGAGACAGGCAAAACACACACAGCCCGGGTGCAGCCGAGGGGGAGGCGGGGGGGTGCGCGCCGCTCTGCTGTATCTGCAGGTTGCTACAGGAAATCCGAGGTACCGGGAGTGAAAGCCAGAAGAGAGGTGGTAAAGAGCGCGTAGAGGGCAGCAGTGGGGATAAGATCTTTCCTTCCCCTGACAGGGCTGGGGCCACTCCTCCTCTGGAAAAAAAAAAAAAAATCCCAAACCCCAAAAATAATGACCCCCCAGCAGCAACCTGGTAGAGCTGTTCCTTTTGGCTTACGCATTCTGAGCTGGTTCGTGTATTTTCTGTGCATCCGTAGCGAAAACATAATTAACATGTGGTTATTATTTTCTCTCCTGAGTAACTTTCCCTTGCCCTCCTCCAGGCCTCTCATCAGAACAGGCCTAATCAGATTTGGGTGGCTTGAGAGCTGGGGACTGTGCACTGAGAAGGGGGCATCTGCCTTAGGTGGTGGTCAGAGCAGATGGTGGTCTTCTCAAAGAATGCACTGGGAATAGGAACAGCAGTGCGGACGGATGTCTGGCACAGAGACTGTTCAGATTTCTTTTTCCCAGATGAATGTCCCAAGGATGCTGGACATTTAACACATACAATTAAAAAAACCCTACGCAGATAAACACATGAGGTTTAGCAGTGTAGGACGTTGTTGTCTGACAGCCCTATCCACCTACGGGCTGGATGTTGCATCCTTCAGGTCAGGGAGTCGGAAAAAAAACGCGTTTAGGCTGTACTGAGGAGGAGGAGGAGGAGGGTATCTTTGTGTGCTACTGCAGCACAGACAATGGATACAGCCCAAAGTGCCCAGCTCTGCCCTCCTTTCACGTGGCTAATGCACGCTAAGGTGTAAAACACCTCATTATCCGCAGAGTGGACTGAACCCCGGTAACGGATGCGCAGCACTCTCCCTTCTCCCCAGATTTGCTAAGAACTGTGGGAGAATTTGTTCGTGACAAGGTGCTAAGATGCAGTTCATTATAACCTCGTGTCCCTCTTGTCCTAAGTATTTAGCATCATTTAGACAGTCTTTCTCATACAGATGTAGAGTGAGATGGAGACTGGGCGCAGGGAAAGGGACAGCGCTTTGGTGACAACCAGCGATGCAGATGGGTTTGGCTCTAGCAGCAGGGTGTGCAGGGGAGGGTTAGCCTCAGACTTCGGTTCAGGCAGTTGCTGCGGGAGCGGTTACGTACACTCTCTAAATCAATGCCATACTTCGCCGTGCGTGGTGGGAGCTTGTCACAACTCCGGAGCGGTGGCCAGCCTCGCAGGACAGATTCATCCTGGCAGCCCGTGATGCAGGCTGGAGGATTGCGGGATGAGGCAGGGGGGAAGGCTGGTGTCAGACCGGCCCTTCGGGGACTGTGCGGAGGCTCGGGGATTGGGTAGGCTCTGCAGCGCTGCCTGCATTTCATTTTGCTTTCCTGCTCTCTCCCTGTCCCCTGCAGAGCTGACACGAGGTTCTGGGGTTCCTGTGGGCACTGCTAAAAGGCTGAGGACATCTGTGCAGGGGGGTTGCTGTTGTGGTACAAGTACAGTTCACCTGTGCTGGCTCCCCCGGAGCCAGCTGTTCGAAATTATTTCACAGTCGTGCCTGGTGAAATTCAGTCGAGGAAAGGTACCATAGCTGGGCGAGCGCTATAAAGAGAATTGAAGAGACCAAAAAGCAAAATGGGTGGAGGCCTTTCACTGACAGCAGGAAAAACATCACACGGGACACCAGATAAATCTGACAGTACAGCCTATCCCTAAATATGCTTTAGCTCCGGAGACAGGGAGCGTTGTGATGTGAAAGCCGTGATGCCAGGCCTTGGGACAGCACGGCACAGTGGCAGAACGCTTGAGCTGAGAAGCCAGGCATGTTGGAAAGATGCTGCTCCAACAGCTAATAGAGGCTACATTTTTCCTGGTACAAGTACCCTTCAATGCCCATATTCAGTGCCCCAAAAAGCTGCACATCTATAACCTCTAAGAACATTAGTCAACAGAAGGTTTTCACTATGTGAATAACCACTTAGACTTTCTGTGGGCTTCAAGTGATAAAAAAAAATAAATCAAGACCATTCAGAAGAGCCTTAGACAAGGCAAATGGGCCTGAGGGTATTATCTGAGAAATTCTCTATTACTTCTACAGCACAAGCCTTACTTAGAGCATACAGACCCTACACCTGCTATGAAATAGCCTGCCCCTGAGTGTGCGGGGCAGCGCTGGCTTTGTCAAGGAGCTGAACTGATGGCAGGTTTACATTTAAATGTGCACTTAGGAGACCGGCACGATGCTGGCCCAGGTGCGTGGTCCCAGCCAACCCAGTCTAGAGAAAATCTCCTACATCAACATCCCTTCCAGATTCGGCTCCAAGTTTGCACAACGTGAGTCGCAGTTTTTACTTCTGAAGCTGCTCATGGTAAGAGTCACAGCAGTGATACCTAGTCCTCTGGGCCCGAGAGCTGGCTTAAGCTCACCAGGCAGCAGCAAAAGCCTCCAGTACCTTTGCACAGTGAATTTAAAGAGCTCTGACGATCTGCAGTTACACAGACTGGCAGAATGAAGTTCCTTGCCGAGCCGGGAGCAGGAGATCTGGCAGCAGAGCCCGTTTCCAGCTCCTGCCCACTCCCACCCCTCTGGGACAGCCTGCCGAAGCCGCTTCTGGGGATAAGGGGGGAAACCAGCATCTAATTCAGTCCTTGCTTTTTTTTCTGCCAAGACTGCAAGCCTGATTAAAAGGCAGCCCCACGGTGGTCGTTAGTATTGCGGTACGGCACACGTGGCGCAGCTCCGGTGGGAGATGCCACCATCCCCAGACAGCTCCAGCCTCGGGGACTGGCTTGGGTCACCGGCGCTCATCAGACCTGGAGTCGCATCAGCAAAGGTCCCGCATCCCACCACTCCTCCTGGTCCCAGTCCCCTGATAGATATCTGACTGAACAGTTTCTAAAAGAATAATCTCTCTGCCATCTACACTATACATCCTACATGATTCCAGAAACATCGACGGCATTGCTGATCCGAGAGGAACAGCATTTTTTGGATAACTTTCACCCAAAAGTTGTCTCCCTCACCCCACAGTTGCTTTCAGATTTGTGGTTCTTGGTGGGTATTGCTCTGAAGAAGGTAAAAAAGCAAACAAAGCAAGCACAGCTCTGCAAGGCCTTGTTAAATGAAGCTAAAATGGAAGGGAAAGAAATCCAGGTCTGATGAGGTGCCGTTGTTCCAACTCCTCAGGTTACGTCCCACCTTTGCAAAGGAAGAGGGGTCCAAGTGCTTAGGGCCCTGAATTAACAAGGAGCTGAGAGGACTGTCTGTAAGAGCGATATGTAGGCTGTTCTCACCTCTCCTCGCAGCCTGTGACTCAGAGGGGCTTGCTCTGACCACGAGCAGGCAGGGGAATTTGGTCACTGACTAAGGACAGCAGCAGAGCCCTGGAAAGGTGGCCACGCTCCTTTCAATGAGAACTTTCTCAAGAGTCTCTTTGTCCAAACCATTCTCAGCAGTAATCTCCTGCTAATATAATTTCTTCAGTTTTGTTTTTGCTGTTACATTAGGCCTGATATGAGCAGTCTGTGAACTTACGTTGTGAACAATTAAATGGCGGGGAAACCACAGAGGCGTGGAGGAGCATCGATGGGGCGTCCATTCACCTGGCCCACGCGGATGCTCTGGCTTCACAAAACCTTGTCTGCATCGCCGTGACAGAGGAATGCGTATTCATACCTCTTTCTTTAGTGCAAATTAGCAATTACCTTCCCTGATCTCATATTAGCTCTGCCCACCTCTAAAGAATTGCATCGAGATGGGCCAAAGCCACCCCTGAGTTTCAGTGTCTGATTTAATTAGCTGATTGTAGCGAGGGCAGGTACCTGTTGGCCAAAATCGTCGTCTTTTTTGGAATGCTGCTGACTGCCACTTTTATGGCTGGTGCCAAAGAGTAGCAATTTATTTGAGGAGAAATAGCTGCAGACTGTATGTGCGTGTATATGGGAGCAGACAGTAAGAGCAGAGGTTTGGCGCAACGGTTTCTTTCCAGCGTGCCTGAGATTAAGGCAGCAGTCGTTGAAAGTTAAGCGGAGGCTGGTTGTGTCTTACCAGCGCGGTACAGGGCCTTTCACGGAATGACAGGTGGGAAACCGAGACACTGCGCGAATGGTTTCTCTCTGTCCTCGCTCTGCTTCAGCTCGGCAGCCCAGGAGGATGCGTTTCCCTTTGGACACACAGGCGGAGGCAATGCTAGCGGCTCAGATGGACCTGTTCCTTGCTGAGAGGGAATGGTTGTTCTGGGGAAGGTGGGGTAACTCAGTCTCTGTGGCTCAGAGTTTGGGCTTTCCACTTGCCAGATATGGTGATGGGTCAGTGTTATGGGAGTCTCTGGGCTAAAAATGAATTCAGACACATCAGGCGCCCCCCACCCCCCAAAAAAGGGATAGTTTGGGACTCCTGGCTTGGCTTGCATTTGAAGGAGTGATCTCAAAGCAAACCCTGAGTCATCCACTCACCCACGCTGTCGAGACATCCAAAACCTGGGTTTCAGTGCTGCGAGCACCATCCGCACTGGTGCCCAGGAACCGACAGGGCGTTCCAGTTTGCAGTCTCCCAGCACTGGGACAAGCAGCCAGCCCAGGGGAGCTGGTCCCTTGGGGATGCTTTCGGGTTTGTCATTTCCCATCATCAGTTTGGACGCCGGTCGTGCGGCTCCCCGAGCCGGGACCAGGCGTGTGTGCCGGGCTGGGAGGAGGCCTGCCTGCTCCCGCTTACCTGCGTCGGGCGTTTGGATCCAGCAGAAAGCCCTTGAGCTGGTGACAAAGGTCTGGATGTGGGCTGGAAAGTACAGTCCTGTCTCTTAGCAACTGGTTCCTACCTCTGAGCTCTCGGAGCCGTGTGTGGGACAGAGAGCATCAGTCACGCTCCTGCTGCAGCAGCAACGCGCCGAGGAGGGGATGGGGGGATCAGGCCGGCTCCAGCCACCACCAAGACGCTTAAAGAAGCTCAGGCATTTCTAACACAAGCAGTCATCTGTGAGTCCTAATCAAAGCTTCGGTTTAATTGCTTTCCTCGTGCCCTTCTCTGCACGGCGAACGGAGCGCCGATTGGCTGGCTGCGGCGGCTGCCTGCCAGCTACCTCGAGAGGCTGCTCCGCACTGCCCCGGCTTTTTTGGTCACAGGGGTGGGGACCAGGGAGGGAGGAGGAAGGGGGAGGACATGGCCCATGTGTTTCTAGAAAAATTAGATGTCATAGGGTCCTTCCCTGAACCGTTCTGCACTGCGCTTGGGAATCCCCTGACCCTCTTACGGACATTTGCATTGCTATTTTCTCTCGCGGTGCTCGGTTCTGCTGTTTCACCCTCGTGTTTCCTCCTCCTAACCAAAAGCAACTCCTCTCTGGTGAGTGTTTCTCAGAGGCTCCCTTGCCAAGCACTGTTTCATAAACATTTTCATGAATCTTCTGCTTTGTCCTCCTAATTAACCATCCAATTGGCCCCCAATGGAGCCTTCACCTCTCCTGTGAAGATCCTGCTTGCACAGATTATAACCTGTCAGCTGCCAATTTATTCCTCACGCAGAGGGCAGGTTATATTAATTGTCTGGCTTCCCTGCCCCGTTTAGTTTGCCCTCCCTTTCTTCTGCTCCCAGTAGCATCCCTGTTTGGAGACACGGATTCACAGAAAACCAGGGGGACCCAGATGTGAGGCCGCTCCGTATGTCCAACCTGCAGTGATGTGGCATTAGACCAGATGTGATGGGATGTTACTGGCTTGTGTCAGACCTGGGAGAGGGGTCTCTGTGGATGGATTACCATGACAGAGCATTAAAGGACATGTTTGACTTCTGCTCCCCCCATGTGTAGTCTCAGTCAAGAGCTCAAAAAAATCCACTTGGTTGTCCCAGGCTAATGGGGAATCCTTCCTGGGTGTTATTTACAAGTCAGAGCTCGGCTTTTGGAAGAGTTGGGGTCCACCTAGTGTGGTTAAGATGGAAACAAGCCAGAATACAGAAAGGGTTTACCTGAATGCAGGGAGAGACCTGATAGATTTCCATTGATGTCTCTCTCCTGTGCCCCCCTGCCCGATTCCCAGTATAGGACCCCCCTGCCCTTGCAGAGCCACGTGTGCAGCCCAGAATAAATAGGAGTGCCTGCTCTCACCGAGGGTAGCTGTCGTGTGTTTTGCTGGGTTCCTGTGTTGGGAAAGGGAGTGATGGAGTCCGACGTGACCATTGTGGTTTGGCACCGTCTGCATTTAAGGCGCAGTATTCTTGAACCCAGCGTGCGCTCATGGGGAGCAGCAGCAAGCGATGTGGTGGTGCTCGGGTGTAAAGTGGGAGATGGGCATTTCCAGACTCCGGCATCAGGGACGGGCTGTGCTGAAGCTCCTGCGGCACGGCACGGCTCGAGTCCTCGGCAGTGCCCTTACCTGGCGAGGAGGCTGGGTTTTGGGAGGGGAGGGTGTGCAAGCGTTTTACCCACCTTTAAACGGCTGCTGAGCTGTCAGCATTTTCCTAGAGGCACATCTTGCTGTTCCTGTGGGAGTCTCCAACTGTGGCCCACATACTCTGAATTGCCAGGGAACAGGGAGCTGACACCAGGATGCCATGCATCCAGGGCTCAGCATCTCAGCCCGGCCTGACCTTGATTCACTGTAGCATCATTTGTAACTTATTTTACATAATTTCGCTTGCCACTGATGAGCTGAACTGCCGCTGTGGCTCTGTGCCTCCTCCTCCTTAGTTTCATTTTGACATCACCGTGTCCTCTCTGTAGGTACGGTGATGTTGCCCAGCTGCCCTAACACTGCTGGGTCTATTCCCACGAAGAGAGGGGTCACCTTGCTGTGACAGGTAACCTCATCACTTGTTACAGTGCCTTGTCCCCCTCCAACTTGAAAGATTTTGCTTTGGTGGTGATCTTTATTAGATTAGTGCCTCGGCGCTGTGGAGATTGCTCACAGTGATAAGTTACTTCAAGGAAGACCCAGCTCTAAACGTGTTCTGAGTTTGTGGTACAGCTATATATTTTCAATATTTTTTAGATTTCTAGTTTTAGATTTCTTTCATGATGCTATGGAATACAAACGCTCTTCTAATTATAAATGCAGTTTACCATTTCCCCCCCTTTTTTCCACCCCAGTAGCATGCCCCCCCCAAATCACCTAAACCAAGATCATTATGACATTAGGAAATTGCTACCCATCTTTGCAGATTTATTAAAAAAAACCCCCATACTCACATTTTAACTCTGCCTATTTCAAAATAGTCAGAAATACTCCAACATTATAATAATCCCCAAATAATAATGTCTGTGATACCTTCCCTGTTAGCGAGCCACGGCGCGGCACTTCTCCCGCGCAGGTCACGGCACGCCGCAGAACCGAGCGGTGCAATGGTCCCCAGTTGACGGGTGGGGAAGACCACGGCCCCGGAGGAGCGATTTCCCGGGCAGGTCAGTCGGGTGCTCTGCTCACGAGGTTGCAGCAGCCTTTTTCACCAAACTCAAGAGAAACGGTGCTCCAACGGCAGCTTAGGCTGCTCCACGGCGCCCGGTGTTTTGTTACCTTTGCAACAGCCTGCTTGCCTGCCCCGTAACCCTGCCCGCAGGCAGCACAGCGCAGGCAGGGCAGTGCCAGCTCCCTGCTCGTTCCTGGCAGGCGGGCACGGGGTCACGTTTATTGGGGAGCGCTGTGCTTACCTCTGCGTGCCAGATTCAGCTGCTCCTCCGGCTTCCCCGGCCGGCGCGCAGCCCGGTGCTCGCAGGGAAGCAGCTCTGCTCTCCTGTGCCGTGCAAAATGTCCTCTGCCGCCCGGGCAGAGCGGACATCCGAGCGAGCCTCTCTGCCTGCTGGGCTTCTCCTCGGCAGGCCCGGGATGGAGGGCAGCCCTGTTCCCCAGGGGAGCAGCCGCCCACCAGACCCTGCGCCCACGCATCTCCCCTTGGCGCCGGCCGGCGAGGCGTCCCGCGGCAAAGGCTGCAGCCCACCTGAGCCCTCTCGGCAGCTGGAGGCAGGGCTGCCATTTCCAGGCTCGCCCCTCCCAGGCTGCTGTGTTTTCATTCCCAGGCCTGGGAGCCGGGAGAGGAATAAGCCGAGGTCAGAGCAAAGGCCTGGACCCATCTCGACGGCTCAGCTGCGGCTGCTGAAAAAGCAGCTCGCTTGTAAGAGGCGCCTGTCCCCCACTATAAGACATACACCTCAGCTTTGTTTGCCGTCTAAAAATAATGCGCCCGGCTCCCCCTCACAAGGAAGTATTTACTCTGCAAAAAAAAAAAAAAAAAAAGTATTGTGTACAGTTCTGGGTAGAGAAACAATGTGAATGCACCCAGTGCAGGCTGGCGGCCGCCTCGGGCACACCAGTCTGCCGGCTTCTGGCCTGAGTCAACGCGTAGCTTTGGGAAAATGACTTATTCTTTGTGCCTTGGTTTCCCCTGGAGAAATGAACTCTCCTGGGCTGGAGTGACGCTCAGCTGATCAGCAGAGCCGGGGCTGTTTTTACTGCAGTAAGTAGGACTGAGGCTGTAAGTACAGGATGGGGCTTCACATTTGCTTGGTGGTTCGTGCAAAATGACATATAAATGCTTAGTGCAGAGAAACATCATCAACATTTTAGCAACCGCTTTCCCCCCATTTTTCAACCAGAAATGATCAGAAAAATTTCCCAGCAAAGTATTTCCAGGAGAAAAAAGATCAAAATCTGTAAGTGAGAGCATTTCCCATATTCTTCTGGTGGGTTCTTTTTATTATGAGCAATACAGCTGATATTGTTCTCAGCCTAGCATTTCCCCAGTGCCTATTTCTAAGGCACGCACTGTGCCCGTGGCATGAGGGACAAGAGGAAGAGGGAAGTTCGAGGAATCTAGCTCTTCATTCTCCTCACAGCATTAGCAGAGGGAGCCTGCTGTGGTTTAACATATCCCCCGCAAAAGCTGCTTTCATCCTACACCTAAATACCATGAGGAGTGAACTTCCTAAAGCCCTGGAGAAGTCTAAATATAGAAGCCAATCAAGGGCTGACTTCCCAGAGATGAGAAGTACCAAGAACAGTTTCTTGATCAAAAGTTGTAAGAGTCCATATTGAAATAAAACGTCTGTTTCGGTACTGAAGCCTGTGCAGAAGGAGTAATTGCAGAGGTGGGCTGTGCTCCGCGCGCTCACCGCTCCGTCTGCCGGTGGTACCCGCGGTGCCGGGCGCGGGAGGCAGCCGGGGAGGCGGTGGGCTGCCCAGGGAAGTGGACTTGAGGTATCAATCTGTGAAGCACCTGACGGGGATGTCTCTGACGGCAGGGCAGGATTTCATCCCTTGCTGTATGTTGCAGTTTCTGTCCAACCGCTTTTTCCTGTGCACGTCCGCTCCCCGTTACAGCTAATAATTTTTTTTCAGAAGAACAAAAATTCCCTTAGAACAAAACACAACTTGTAGGAAATTAGAAAGGCACCTTAAAGAGAAAAGAGCAGCAGAGTGCTCAGATAAAACATAAACCCAGGTTTGCTAATCTCAAAACAGGTATGTGACGGCACCTTTGCGCATGCAGCAGAGGGAACCACCGAGGGCTTACAGTAAGGGCGAGGGACGGCTGATTGCCGCAGAGATAGCGCTGCCGGGCGTGGGCTGGGGAAACCGCGGTCACACCGTGGGGCTGCTCGCTGCAGCGCCGGACGGGGAAACCCTGATCCTGACCCGGCTGGGGGGACAGCAGCCGTGCCCCGCTGCCGGCGGGCAGCAGGAACGCAGGCAGAGCGAACGACGCTGCCTCTCTCCTGCGTGCGAGGGAGGTGACCTTGAGGGGCAGCTCGATACAGCTGGCCCCAGACCTCCCGTACGGGTGTCCCGGGGATGAGAGTGACAGCAGCCCTTCCAGACAGCAGCAGGAAAATGAGAGTTTAACGTGCCGAGAGACTCTGTTCTGCGCGGGGTGGGGGGGAGATGCTGTGGCTGGGAGGTAGAGAGATGAACGCTTTCACGTGGGAAGTATGAGAAGAGGCGAGGGCCGAGGGTCTGCTCCTCGGCCAGAGAACAGAGTGCAGCCATTATCAGGCAGGGCTCTGCTGGCAGGAAGCGGCTTTTGACTCACAGGAAGCCAAATTCGGCTGGTATCGGCCCCTCGCGCGAAGGCCAGGGCAGCGTTTTATCTGCCGTGGAGCACAGCAGATGGGGAAGCAGTCGGCACTCCCTGCCATCCCGCTCCTGCTCCAGCACCCGTGCCCGATGGCCCTCCAGCATCCCCCCCTTCTGAAAAGGGATGCTTCCCTGTGGAGCGGCGGAGCGGGGGCAGCTTCGCAGGCCCCAGGAGAGCTGCCAGCCCCGCTGGAGGAGGCAGAGATTCCCCCCACCAGCCGGTGCCAGGGCAGAGCCAGAACCCTCCAGGCTGTTGGCCCCAGCCCGGGGAAGGTACCGCGTCCTCCAGCAGACCCAGTGGGTCTGAAGAGGAGCTGGGAGCACTCAGACTTTGGAGAGCCGGCTCCCTGGCTTGCAGCTCGGATTAAATCCTCCCAGATTCTCCCAGATCAGAGCCCGAGGTGGGGAAGGGCTTGCAGGGACAGGGAGCCCTTAGCACGGAGCCCGCTGCTCATCCCTTGGCCCTTCTGTAGAGCTGCCCTGGGCTGGGAGTCTGGTTTCGCACGGGGTGGAGGTCACCGCCGAGGGGATCGGGTGGCAGCCGCCGGCCTTAGACCTGCCGCCCCGCCGAAAACCCGGTTTGCTCGTCAGCGCTGCAGTTTGGCTGTGAATCCCTCCGATTATGACAGTTTTCACACACGTGCTGGGTAGCTGAGGAACGGCTGCAGGGGCCTGTGGAGACCCAGCGGGTCACCGGGAGCCGAAGGAGCCGGCCAGGTGGAGGAGGCTGGCCGTGGACGAGTGCGGGTGCCGCTGTCGGGCTCTGAGGCAGGGCAGGTCCGTGTGGGAGACACGGCAGGGCTACCGTGAGGGGCTCGGAGAGAAGCAGGGAGCGGGCAAGGGCGGCAGGAGCCCGCCCCGTACCCGGGGCCTGCCCACACCCAGGCTCCGGCAGGCTGCCTGCGGCCCGGCAGGCTGCCCGCAGCCAGGGGCCGGGCGTGTCGGGGCCCTGCCCGCAGCCTGAGGCCCCGGCGTAGCCTGTGTGACTGTGTGTGTGGCGGGGGGGGGGCCTGCCCGCAGCCGGGGCCTGCCCGGTAGCCGGACAGCGGCCGGGTGGGGCCCTACGGGAGCGGGGGCACCGGGGCGGGCGTGAGGAGGAGCTCGGCGGCGGGCCCGGCCCGGCCCGGCCCGGCCCGGGGGAGCGGATTACCGCCGGCAGTGCGCGGCCCCGCCGGTTGCCATGGTTACCCCGCTACCTGCCGGCGGGCCTCAGCCCGGGCCGGGCGGCCGCCCTCCCTCCCCTCCCCTCCCTCCCTCCCTTCCCTCCCCGCCGCCGCGGCAGATGTCACCGCCGCGCTGCCGGCCGGCCGCGCCCGGCTCCGGGCCCCGCCGCCTCTCCCCGTCCCCTCAGGCCGAGCCGGGCCGCCCTCACCCTTGAGGGGAAGGACGAAGGGCCCGGCCCCGGGCAGCGGCGGGGGCCGCCTGCGGAGGACTGAGGGGAGAGGGTGGGAAGGGGGAGCCCGCGGCGGACCGGGCGGTGCGAGCGGGCCCCGGGGGACGGGGGTCGAGCGTGGCCCTCGGCGGCGGGAGCAGCAGGCGGGAGGGAGGGCAGGGCGAGGGCGGCTGCCGAGAACAAAGATGCCGGGGCAGGGGCTCGGCGGGCGGCGAGGGAACGCTGCCAGCGCCATGGCCGGTCCCCACGCGTTGCCCATCCTCTTCCCTCACCCCGGGACGTCTTATCTGCCTGAAATGGCTGTCGCCTCCCGTTGCTCTTCACCGGCCTCGGGGACGATGGCCACTGCTCCCTGGGGGAACGGGGCGGTGAGGCCACGCCGGCCCAAAACGGCCACCCCCCGGCACGGCTCTCGGCTAGAAATAGAGCCCGGTTGCCTGAGAGCAGGAGCGGGTTGCGATGCGCAGCGGGACGGCTGCGCGGGAGAGCGGGAGGTGGGGGAGCCGAGGACGCCGGGGGTGGTGGTGATGAGATGGAGCAGGGGCACATGGAGGACAGAGGAGGTGCGGGGGGGGACCGAGGCGCTGGGGCCGCGCAGGAGGCTGGAGGGGGTGGCTGACGCGGAGGGCAGGGGGACGTGGGGCTGCAAGGGCTCGTGAGGAGGAGGCAAGCGAAGAAATGCGGGCCTAGAGGAGATAGGGAAAACAAAGGACACTGGGGAGGAAAGAGACCTGATGGGAAACCTGGAGGAGAGGAGAGAGAGCGTTAATGACGGCTGGGAAGGTGGGGAGGAGGTGGGAGAAAGGGGGGCGAGACCTGCGGGACGGGGTACACGGGGACGGAAAGGGAGGAGAGACCGGCAAGGGGGAGAGAGAAACTAATGCTGGGCAAATGTAGGGAAAAAGAGGATGCCCGTAAGGTGGCAAAGGCACTTCCCCTCCTCAGCACCTGAAATGCTGCCCGCTTCTGAGCACTTAATGTCAAGGCTGAGCTTTGCCCCTGAAATCTTTTACTCATTTTGGGGGCAGGTGACTTCCAATAAAGCTCCAACACCAGCATCCCTTATTCCCATCCTTCTTCCCAACTGAATTTTTATTGCTTTTTAAACCTAAGGGGTTTTAAGCCATTCTGAGATGTTATGGGCTCTGACTCATGCCTTTGAATACTCTGAGCAATACTGGGTGTGGAAGAAGGAACCAGAGGGGCGTGGGCCCTCTGAGAGGTAGTCTATAGCACGTGTGTCCTCTTAAAACCTAGGTCAGCGTTTGGTTATATTGCCAGATATAAACCTCTGTAATCCTAGAAGCACTGACTTGATACAGCGTCTTATATCCGGTGGCTTTGATACCGCTTGCATCTCACCTGCTTTCCAGCGCTAAATAATCATCACAAGGAGAGAAGAAGTCACAAGGCTGATGAGGGGCTGGAGAGACGCGAGGAGTCAGGGGAGGGTCTCTGCAGGGAATGGGATGTCGAGGAGGCAGCTCCGGCATCCGGCATCCAGCCGGGGTGGAGAGGAAGGCAGTGCTGGATGAGTAGAGAGGCTGTAGCGATGCCCAGACCCTGAGGTTACCTTAACTGCATTCATTCTGAAACCAAGGAGGAAATAGAGAACTGCTGACCATGCAGGGAGGAGGGTATTAGTTGGTTGGGATGGCCCTCGAAATAGTGATTTGCGTAGAGGGTTGGTTACAACCTTAATTTTGAGGGCTCTGCTTGTTGCATCTGACTGTGCGTTTCTCCTGATGCATTTTCCTTTGTCCTGTTTCTGTAATTATCCTCATGTCAACCCTGCTCTGAGGATTATTGGTCAGTAGGAAGCCTCCTAATGCCCGCTCCTCCTTGGCAGGGGAATACCCATGCCCTCGATTAAAGTGAAACTCCCTGAATGGTGACAGAAGAAATTAGATCTATATTCCTCAAAGACACTCCCTCGGGCGAAGTTTCCCGACCCCCACCACGGCAGCACTGCCACCCTGCCCCTTGTGTTCGTTCTCAATATTCTCTTTGTTACAGCCACCTTTATACACGGCTCAGGGCTCCCCGGGGAAGGCAGAGGTGGTTTGTGTTGGAAAATCCTCATGCCCGTGTCCCAGGAGAGCGCACCGACCCCATCCCACTGCAGTCTGTGCCCAGCACAGGCAGTCTCTGTTCCAAAATTGGGGTGAGGAGCCAACTTTAATAGGTAGCGCTTTACATTAAAAGACTGCTTCCCCAAGATGTTGGGTAGTCTTTAGCAGAAGGCGGTCCCTCTAAATGATTGATTTTTGAGAGTCCCTTGACTGGTGGCTTAAGAGCAGCATTTATTCAATCTATAGACCGTATAAGATACACAGAGCCCAATCACCAATAACAGCAAAAAGTAGAAGTTATGAGATTGGGTGTTCCCTTTGCATGCAGACCTCCGCCAGCCTCTGCCCGCACTCACAGATGTGTGAATGCACGTGAAAAAGATAGTTTGCAGGTCATTTCGATGTGCAGGTTGCTGCTCACCAGCCTGGTGTGTACCAGCTGGATGGCACCCATGCATACCTTTTTGGAAAGCAGGCCTCAAAGGGAGGTATATGTATGTATATGTATATATAACATATATATTTGTATACATACCGCTGTCTATGCAACAATGGCATTTTTTTCGAGGAGCAAGCTAAGCGACCTCCTGAAGCCTAGCCCTTTTTCGGTACTCCCTGCCATTACAGTAGCCACCGACTACCTCCCATTAGCACTCCCCGCTCTGGTGCTTTGTGCCGGAGCACTGTTAGCAGCTGCCGGGTACCAAAGGCTGCCTCCCCTTCCCGCGGCACACCCTGCCAGTGTGAGCTGACACCGTTGGTGCCAGTCAGCTTGGAGGAGCACTGCTCCCCACACTTCCCACTCCCACCAGTCTGTCACCACTGCCGTGTGGCAGAATTACTGCCTCCTGCTCTCCAGCACATCCTAACACACAAAGAGCTGTGCTGCTGCTGCCAGCGCTCAGCTGCTCTGCGTATGCGAGAGAGGGAGGGTGCCTTGGAAAGGTCAGTGCAGGGAAGAAGGGCGATTCTGTCTCCTTCCTTTAGGGGCCGTATCCTGGCATCACAGTGAAACCTTGTCCTGCCGGCTGATCTATATCCATGGGGACTGCAGCCAGCGAGGGTGCCCCATGTCGTAGGGCTTCCCGGGATGGTTTAGTACCATGTGCAGGTCCAAACAGCTTCCCCTGCCTGCTCCCTGCCTAGCAAAATCATCCCAAATTGTGAGAATTTAATTTCTTGATTGATTGTGACTCCACTCTGGACTCTTCCCTTGTTTTTGTTCCTGGCCCAATTTCACTGGCAGCTTTAGCAAGCAGCACAACAGCAGCAGCCGCCACTGCCCTGGCTACAGCAGGATCCTCCCTGGAGCACTGTTTAATTTATCCCCCACATCCCCCGTGCCCAAGGCAGCCCGGGGCTGGAGCACCATGACTCTGCCCCCTCCAACCGCATTAGCCCCGGGCCGATCTCGTCACCCCTGTCACCCATCGCTGACACTAACTCAACTTGCCTGCACTGTTGTAGGGGGCAGATGGACTGTCGGAGCCCGAGGGCATCTCTCTGAAACGCGTGGCTGTGGTGGAAGATTTCTTTGACATCATATACTCGATGCATGTGGAGAGCTCATCGGAGCCGGGCAAAGCACCCAAACATGCCGGGCAGAAGAAAACCTACCGAGCGGTGAGACTCCCCCTTCGCGTGCCCCGGGCAGCGAGGGGATGGGAGCGAAGGGGGCAGAGGGGCCGTAGGAGTGGGCATCCCACGGGGATGGGGACGGGGATGGGAGGGCAGGTAGAAGCAGAGCCGCTGGCGGGAGGCAGAGGCGAAGGAGACTCCTGTTTGCCTGTGCGGGGAGGCGTGAGAAAGGAGTCGTTTAAAGGCAGAGCAGCTGTGCTCGGGAGACGGGAAACAGGGCTGCAGCGGCAGCACAACGGTATGGCTGCTGGGAGAGGAGAGACCAAGCGAATCATACAAAGGCAACTGTACATGTCTGGGGGGAAAAAAGAAAAAGAGAAATGCTCGGTATTACTGATGGGCAAGGAGATGTTTGCCCAACTCCCCTGCACGCTCTGCTCTGTGCCATCTGCCTCCCTGTCTCCCTCAGCCAGAGGGAAATGTCTCGTGTGGGCCTTGAAGGGCAGGAGCAGCCAGAAAGGGGGACTGGGGCACGGCCAGAGCCCGCCTCTCTTCCCCAGCTGAGTGGATGCTCTCGCCACCAGCCCGTGGCTGGGTTTGTTCCGTTACAAAATGGAGGCAGGCACCGAGCTAAGTCTCGTCAGGTGCTCCATGAATGCTGAGAACCAGCTCTATCCATCCTGAAACCACTCTAGTTAGGTCAGGAATAATTTAGCTTGAAGTGTGCTTCTCCAGGGAGCTCGCTGTTTCTCCTGACTCTGCACAGCCCTTCAATGCAAACATTTGGGCTCTCCTTTTACAAGAAGAGCTGAATTTACTGTCCAAAACCAAGCTACACCCTTGAATCCCACAGCCCTAAGGACCAGGTCGCTTAGAGACAGAAGTGGCTGGCTGGCAGCTCGTGTCTCTGGTGTATACATCATCTTGGAGAGGTCTGTGCGGGCTGCCCTGGTCTCTGCGATGATGCTTGAGATTATGCAGGGCTTGGTGTGCTGCCGGAGCCGGCTGAGGGGTGGAGTCTGTCCTGCCTGTCCTGCCTGCGTATGTCGCTGGATCCATCCACGGCTGTTCGCGCTGGCGGTGCCGGAGGGGCAGCCCAGTGCCCTGCAGCCCCCCGTGTGCGACAGGACCCTCCGGGGAGCCGGGCTCCGTGCTCACAGCTCGTGGCACCGCTCGGCACCCTGCACGCTCGACTCCTGCCCCTGCGGCAGAGCGAGGGGCCAGGGGCCGGGGCACACGCTGACCCTTCCCGGGCAGGAGCAGGTGACCTCTTTATAGTCGGGGTGGGGGGGCAGCCCCACCAGCACAACCACAATTCAAAAACTTTCCCCTCATTTCCCCGGCAGACCACTCCGACCCTCCCCTAATTCCTTCAATTCAGCTCTCTGGAGGACTAATCTGTGCCCTGCACAGCCCCGGGGGAGCAGGCTGGATCCGTCTGTTTTCCCAGGCCTGCTCGCAGCAGTCAGAGAGCTTCACGCTCCACCCCTCCGTCTCCCTCTTGAGCTGAGATCATCACATTAGCAGTGTGTATCCCCTCCTGACCTGGCAGGACGCTGCTGGCTGGGCTGGCTGGCCTCGCTCATGCCCTGTCTCCCTGGAGCGCCTTTGCAGCCGGGTCCGGAAGGTGAAATGCTGCATAGCACACCCCGCGCCATGGCTCGGGTGCACAAAGGGACGCTGCTGGGCGGTCAGCTCGGGAGGCTTTGGTGTGCCCTGCCGTTTCTCTCCCTCTCCCTTTCCCCACCGTTTCTGATTAGAGGCACGGGAGAGTTTGCCCTTGTCCGTGACCTCCGGAGGGAGGCAATCAGAAAAGGAGTTTGGATGGGAGATAACTCATCAAGGAAGCTGTCTGCTCTGCAGAGCATCAAATCAGCTGAGAAATAACAACTGTATCACTAAAATTAGCTGAACATTTGCAGCAGAGACCGTGGGCTTGCTGGAGCAAAAGAGGCAGGGAAACTGGGCTCAGCCCCACGGGCAGCACAAAGGGACAGTTCCCTGCCTGCGCCACAATACCACGTTTGCCACTGGCAATTTTCAGGCCCCTAATTTCAGTGTTTCTGTGGGAGTCCCTAGAGCTTGTGCGTTGATAAACATCGCACAGAGGCAAGGGCTGAGCCGGGCAGCCGTTCAGTCACAACGGAGCTCGGTGGGGCTGTAGGTAGATAGAAGGAGAATCCCATGAGGACCAAGCAGTGCTGCATCCTCCATTTGAAGGGCTGGGACAAGGTCCCTGCCTGAACTTTCCACCCATCTGGCATTAGCGTGTATGTAAAACCTCGGGCTCTGCTGCCGCTCAGTGGAGATAAATGTCTCTCCCTCCCACCGCAGCGTCGGGTCATGGGGCTGCTTTAGCCATCATCAAGCAAACCCTCTGCCCTCTGCCCCATTGCCCTTCTTCTATAACGTTGTTTTATTCCAGGCTTAAGATCGCCCTTTCCTGTAGGGTAGAAAAATGCTTGGAATTTAGGTATTTTTAATTTTTGTCAACGAAATAAGGCGGGAGGATGATGCCCACTGGCCGGAGGAGGGGGATCAGGATGTCCTGGGCTGCCCTCCTGGCTCAGCCCCCGTCACCAGCCGTTGCTCGCGAGGTGTCTGGTTGCAGCCCTGCTTCCCGTTCCGAGCCCCACTTCTGCCGGGCTCGCAGCCCTGAGGACTGGCACAAACAATTGAATTTCTGTCTGCTTTATGACCCCACTTGTAAGTGCTGTGACCCCTGCTGGGGTCACGGCCCCTGGTTTGGGAACCGCCGTGCTAGGACAAGTCACTTAGACCAAACAGGATGGGTGATTAACCGTAGGAACCAACCCTAAAGTAAGAGGTGGGCTCTCCACCTCTTAATGCCTTCCAATTAAGACCAGATGTCTTCCTGGAAGATGTTTCAGGCAAACCACAGGCTACTGGGCTGCAGGAGGACCTGGGTGAAGTTCCCTGACTTGTGCTACTCAGGTCAGACTCCGTAATTTGATGGTCTCTTATGGCCTTAAAGAAATCTACATTAAAATTGCCTCATTCCTTCTCCAAATAACCTAGTCTTGATCTTTAGAAATACTGTAAAATTGCTGCTGGCAGGGATTAATTGGAATAATAGGACTTTGTGATAGCCAGGCACCTTCTGTGGGTGCTTAGGTCTGGATATAGTGTTTAACTTCAAGCATCCGAGTTTTAAATATTTATCCATAGCTTTTCCTGATCTGTAAAATACAAATATCGCACAAAGGTTCAGGAGACTTACTTCATTACTGTTTGTAAAAATGTTTTCAATTCCCAAGATAAAATATGTCACAGAAGTGCAAAGTATTATTAACAGTAATTGATTGTCATTGTGGGAAAAAGTGACCTGCCCTTACAAAAGATTAATGGATTCTTCAGGTTACTGGTGTGATGGTAATTAACAATGCAAACAGAGCTGACGGAGACCTTACTTTCTCATTTGATTCTTACACGTTCGTAGCTTCGCTCTTCCCAGACTCCAAGGAGGAATGGAAAGGAGTTTCTGGGAAGGTATGGCTACACAGGGAATCCAAAGGTCTGTTCATTTACATCTCGGTGCCTCTCTGACACACCAGTTACCCTCCCATAATGTTCCTCCATCAACAGTTGCTCCGGAGGGAGGGATACAAGGATCCCAGGACTGGGCTGAAGGGAATGGTGTGTTGCTGTGAGTCGTTGATGTTCTTGTCTAGGCTGAGCAGGTGAGGTGGGAGGGTGCCCATGGTCTCCTGCGCCCTCCACCCAGCTCTCCGCTAGTCATTCTCGCTTGCCCAGGACATACAGCCGTCTTGTTGTTTTCCCAGATTGCAGAGACCTATGCTTTTCTCCCGAGAGAAGCTGTGACCAGGTTCCTGATGAGTTGCACCGAGTGCCAGAAGAGGATGCATTTCAACTCCAACGGACTGGAGCCCAAAGGTAAAGGCAGATGACTTCTGCCAGCAGAGCTGACACAGCATTTCGTACCAGCATGGTATCACAGATAGCTGTCAGGATACTGCCCCATCGATGAGATACTTCTTAACCTAACGGTTTTCCTAACCAGTATTATTTTTCATGCACTTTTATAGCCAAGTTGAAAGAATTGCTTAAATCTGGTTTGTCCGTCACTGTTTTCAACTTAGAGAGCAGAAGCAGTCTGGCTTGCTTTCTGAGCTTCCACAGTGCAACCATACAAAGCGTGGGTCAGAAATATTGCAGATACGTCTGCAATCAACCCGAAATCATATGTGGGTGGAAACTTCGATTTCTGAAAAAATGTGACCTAAAGTTTTTCCTTTAAACTATTAATTTTGTAATGAAAGACACTGAGTATGTCTGAATAACTGAAGTTTCTGATAAAGAAGTAATTTGCAGTAATTAATAGATATGCATGTCATGATCCTATTTTTGATAATGGAAAGTATTTTGGTAATCAAAGTTATATTATGCCTATGTATACAACCAATTAGTGTGGCCATTGTGGTGGTTGGCTCATTAAGGTTCTTTTGTAAACAGAACCAATCTGCAGCTCTTAGACCTAAAAGATACAAGTGGCGCACAAGATGGGACCAGGTTTTCTTCCAGAGTAAATGGTTACAGTTGATGTTTGTGTGTTTTTTTCTGAATTACAAACTTGCTTTCATGATCCAGTGCAAAGCATCAAACTGACTCTGAGAGGTTTCACCCAACAAAATTGCCTCTTTAAAAAAACCTAAGCAAACTGCAGAGAGTTAGTCTGTTTCAAAACTGTTAAGGCAAACAGGCTCATTTGGCAGCTCTTATCAAGCAGAGAAGTAGAATTAAATGAACAAAGGACCCAACAATAGCAAATTTCTAGTATTAAATACCGATTTCCGACTGTTTACTGCTAGGAGCGGAGCTACGGACAGCCCAGAGGTTCCGTTTAAGTGGATTATGTGTGCCAGCTATCCAAAGCTAGTGACTGAAATGCTTTGTACTTGTTATATTTTTTAGAAAGTCTCCCAAATAATCCTATGTGACATTTAATAGCCTAAGCTCCATTACCACAGCACTTCCCACTCTGCTGGCTAAGGGCCCGATCCCTCTTTCCAATTAGGTCAAGAGAAGTTTTGGCCTTCGGCCTCACTGGGAGCAAACCTGACCTTTACACTGATTGCACCGCATCCATCACGGGTGACATTCCAAGCACTGCGGCTGCAGCAGTCGGCTCAGTGGATGGGAAGGGCAATGGGATGAGTCAGGCCAACAAGGATGTCGCCTGTTGGCTTGACCCAAACCAGGACACTTTTCTAAATGCCTGGCACTAGCTGAGCTGTCTGTCCTGGAGCTCGGGATCCCTTTTCAGGAGGGATGAAAAGGGTCATTGTTCCCTCAGGGGCTCCCTCCTGCCCACCCAGCATCCCCCTGTCTCCCATGCCTCTCCCAGAGACAGGGCAGCCATCCCAGCTCAGAAGCAGCTCAGAGAAGAGCAGGTGCTGAGTATCCTCCCCAGAGCGGTCCTAGCTGTGGAAACCATGATCAGGGCTGAGATCTGGCTGTCCTGAACAAATTTATAAATGAATATCAATTATTTTCATAAAGCTTTCCCCCTTAGCAGTTCTCTTAAAAGTAAATAAAACAGGAAAACAAAGGATCCCTCACATAAAAAGTCCTGCTTCTTACCCACCAGGAATGGAGGGACAGAAGTGCCTTTCTGCTGTGAATAGTACCTAAATAGTGACTAAGTACCTGTGAAAATGCATAGAGTAGATTAGATAAGGTAACTTTTACTGGGGAGGAGTGTCTGATTTCACTAATTCAGGAATTTATCAGGAGTAAATCACCTAAAAAAACACTGGGGTCATAGAAGAATTACCTAGGTGTATGCCCATGCATACACACATACAAGCATCTATAGGTAAAGTTTAACTCAGTAAGATAACAAATTTGAGTCATTCCCATCTCTTTGTACTTCTTTTGTCCATTAAACAAATCTCAACATGTTTCATTTGTGATCACAAAAATCCTTAATTAAACATATCTGTCATCAAACCCTGCAGGGCACCCACATAATTCATAAAAGCAAATTGTCTTGCTCATGGGAAACTTTGAACATCACTGGACTTCACTGTGATCTCTTTACACTGTTATTAAGTTAGGACTAATTCCAGTAGAGTTATACAAATATGGAATTAGGATTGAAACCATTTTACTTTAAACGATTCTGCCTGTTCCATCTGTATGTCCAACACACGGGGCATGTGATATAGATAGCTTTTTGAAAAATGAGCTAAAGGATTCCAGTAGCCCCCTCTTGTGACGTAAGATATGAGGATTGTTCCTGTGGAGTCCCCCAGGCCTTTTAAAACAAAGGTTTTCTTTCTTTTCCAATTAGCTTAAGAAAGAAAAAGGTTTTGGTTTCTTAGGCTCAAGCTCTTATCTGTTGCAGTGGCACAAATTCACAGTAAATTTGTGGCTGCTAATGGGATTATTCCAGATTTACATCAGGATGGTTTCAGGCAGAATCTAAGCACCAAAGATCACCCACCTCCTGCTTCCTCCCCATGTGAGGATGCTGAGGTGCTTCTGTGAGCCTCATTCACTTCTGCAGCACTGAACTATTAAGTATCGGATGGCGGGAGGGCAATGTACCATCTTCAGAGGTCTGAAAGGCTCACCTCGTCCATGCCTGTGCTTCAAGGAAGGAGCAGCTCTGTCTTTGCTACTCTCGGCAAATGCTTTCCTAAACTCTTCTTAAAGACTCAAATATTGATGACCCCAGCCAGCCTGGGTAGGTGTCGGATTTTGTTCCTGTGAGCTGTTTCCCCTTTCACCGCAGAACCAGACTGCGACAAGCACCCCTTGCACTGGGATTTTACCATCTTTTCATCACAAAGTAGCTTCCTTGCACAGTAGAATAATGGGTTATTTTGGGTGCTTAATGTATAGAGATGTAAAAGTGCTCTTAATTAATCTGTAGTTCGAAGCATGATAGAGACCACTGACATACAGCCATGAGAAAAGAAGGGAGCAATTAGTTTACAAGGTTCCTAAAAGCTTTGCACTTCCATATTTGAGCGAGCTGGTGGCCTGAGTAGCTCTGGCTACCCTTTCCTGCATCCACAGGCAGCTTCAGCTGCCCAAGGATGAATTAGATGGACCTGGAAGAAAAGCATTGTATTTCCATGGCCGCAGTTAGCGTCTTGGTACAGAAGATTTGCAAAAACCTATGTGATGTTTAAGTCAGTTACAGACAGTTTTTGGGTCAGGTCACTTCTTAATCAGACATGATAGATCTGGTATTTCCAGAGGTGTGAAGCATCTTCAGGTCTGCTGAGTTTCACTGGGATTTTTTGGATATTCAGCATTTCTGAAAAACAGGCCCATTGTGTTTGGGTTGATGGGTTTTCTAAGGTGCTGTAAAACATTTTGTGAAGGCTCTTTTTCAAGGGGCTGTGTCAGAGGTGCCTGTGAAACCAGTGACCCCAGAAAATGCAAGCCAGCCAGGGAGATTCAGAGACAGGAATGGAAACCTCCCACCATCGATTCACCTTCAGCTCCTGGAAATCCTTCTTCCCCATCCATTGTTGCTTAAGCTCCCTTTCCAATGGACACCACACATCCTTCAGAGTGTGCTGGAAGGCCGGATTAATTCTCCACACTTGCATCTGCCTGTGCTGAGGGCAAAGAAATCTTCCTTTTAGCCAGCAGCCATCCCTGTGGGAAACGGCAACTTTCCTCTTGAACAAACCCATTGCACGAGCCTGTAAATTCAGTGTTAGAATAGATAATTCTATCCGTCTTCGTGTCCTATGTGGAGAGCTTGCAAGCTTCACAGTGCTGATGGCAGAGCTGACAAAATCATTGAGAATTTGCTTTATGGGGACTCTTCTGGTCTAGCTAGACAGAACGATCTGCAGGAGTGGTCTGAATCTAGACTGATCTCTGGAGCTCGATATGATGCAGCCAGAGGAATCAACAGGAACAATTTAAATTAAAGATCTTTAAAATTAAGTTTGTGTTTTAATGAGGGTGTTAAAAATAGTCTTCATCACCAGATAGAGATACTTAATAAGTTGCCTTAATGTTAACTCCTACCTGAGGGAATCCCAGCAAAATTGGCAAGACTTTGCAATGCTAAAGCAAGCTGCAAATATATTCTTGTTCGTCAACCTCTGCATAAATCCCATTTGCATAGAAGTGCTTCTGAGGCATCGGCAAGACTTGGTTTCTTCCTCTGCTACATTCTAGTTTGGTAGACTGAAAAATTATATATTATGTGTAGTCTTTTCCACAGGTGACAGCAATGCTATTTTTTTTGCAAAACAACATCTGTTCTGTAATTATGTTCTTGGTGGGGTCGTGTTCTTATAGGAACCTTAGCTCAGCAGGCACCAGCTCTCACTAGGGATTTGAAGTGCTTCTAAATACATATGTTTAACGATTGTGAGAACACATCGTAGGTTTGTGCTTCCACATCCCTGTATCTAAATAAAGTTTTTCCTCTGTTCTTCAGAGAGTGAACCACCTTCCTCTTTGGTTTCTGGGATCATTGACTACAACATGCCCCTCACCTCTACTTATCTGAAGCAAATGAAGCTCCGGGTAATGAATTCACAGGAACAGGTGAGTCACACTCCGGGCGCAGGGCAGTGCGAGGTGCAGAGCGGGTTTCTGCCCGTGCTGAATGGGTGAAGGGAGTGACTGGTGCTTGGCACATTGATTTTTGGAGGATGCTTTTGGAAATGGCTGGTTTGTCCAGGCGGGTCAGGCTCTGACCAAGTACAGCGAGTGTTGGTGCATGAAAGTTGGGAGGGCAATGTGCCTCTGATCTTCTGGCTCAGAGAAAGCAAATAGGGCTACTTCAGAATTGTGTCAGTGCAGAGGAGTGGAGATGGAGTTGATGCAGTTTATTCCTTAGAACAGTCTGCTTGTTCTTTAGATGCACAATTCTTCTAAGAAATTGTCTTAAAAATGAATACGGCAAATAGGGATTTGTTTCTTTACCCCCTCCTAATTGCCTGGGAGCTTTAGCAGACGGGGTCTGAAACCCAGACCTTGCTTCAGTTGCTCCGGTGCTCTCTTAAAGTGGTTGGCAACTTGAGGAAGTTCAACTGCAGCCACTCCGCTCTCGTGTCAAAGTGGGAGAAGGCTCAGTTGTTTGATGAGACTGTTAAGCCACTGGATTTTGATTTGGGAATGGATGGGGCAGACTGCCACAGGATAATACCCAGGCTGTGCAATTTTCTGAAGTTCTGCAGCTGCAGAATTAGCTATGGGAACCTCTGTGCACCATGGAAACAGTCTATAAAAAGAAAAGTATGTTTTACTTGCTCCCCACAATCTGCACTGGAAGCCAGTGCTGGATTTTCTTTCCAGCACACTGAAACCTGAATCTGATTTCCTACATTACTGCTAGTTGCAAGAAGTGAAAGAGTTTGCATTGTGCAGTGGTGGAAAACATTGCTGATAGCTTGAACTGTGAAGTTGCACCCAATGGGTACTTTTATCTAGTGACGCCCTAAAGGGACATTGGTTAGAGCATCCCTTGCCAGGGTGTAAAATGTCAGATGTGGGTTTGCTGTCAGGAGCTGGAGAGATACCAAGCTCCTCCACTGCTTCAGCAGTGAAACCTTCTTGCTGGAGGACAAAATGGCATCTGATGGGAAGCACTTCTGTGTTTTGGAGCTTTTTTCCTTTGTGCACATTGGATGTTTGAGTGGGTTTAAGGTTTTGTTTGCAATAGGTTATGTCACAGTTTTTGAAACGTGAAAGGCTGCCATGTGCCAGGTTTTGCACTTGGGCTGGCTGGGCAGTAGAACTATGGACAGTTCTGTGGGGTGGTTGGGCTGGGCTGGGCTGGGCTGGGCTGGGTTGAGCTGAGCTGGACCGGGCTGGGCCGGGCTGGGCTGGGCTGGGCTGGGCTGGGGACATGGAGTGGATGAATGCGCCGCTTCATGGCATCTGGTGTCTGCTTCAGGACCACTTTTGGATAAATGGGATCGAAAGCTGACATATTCCAACCGCCTTTGGCTTGTGCAAAGTGTTTGCTGGGTCTTGGTGCAACTCCTAGCAGAGAGGCGTTGAGATTGCAGACCCTACCGTTGTCTGTACCGTTGACTACCAGCCTGCTCTTCACCCAGGTTAAGGACTCAGTGGGCTGTCAAGGCTAGCTGTGCTTTTCAGCATGTGGGGCGGTTCTTTCAAGTTAAGTTTGATGTATACAAAAGGACGGTCTGAGAGGTTTGTCTAGTTACCATTTATGCATTTTCTACCAATTCCTCTTGGCACCAAAGTTCTGTTCAAGAGAAGTGTGCTATGAAGCTTGATTAAACTCCTGTACCCAGTTACTACAGGTAGAAAACTGGACTTGCAGTTTGATTTTATTTCCATAATAAAAAACACCCAGAAGCTGGCAGGCTTTAGTACTGAATCTTGAGTTCTGAAGCTGCATGCTTAGGGATGCTTGTTTTGAGAAGCTTGGTTGGTAATTTAGAGATTTGAGAAGTTTATACCCTGAATTTTGGTATAACAGTTTGCACTGGAGCTATCACTAGACAGATAGATACAACGTGCTACTAACATGAATACTCTTGAAGCTCGCTAAGATCCGAACAGAAGCATATGTCATACGGGAACAAAAAAGGGACCAGCTGAGGCAACCAGCAGTTGTTGGTTTAGATCATAAATCAAACGGCTTGATGTTATTCCCTGCCTCTAAAGTTTTTCTTTTCCTGAGCTCTCATCGGTATGTTGTGGTGCAGCTTTCTAAGCTTTTCAAGCTATAGCAGCCAAGGGAAAAACCTCTTTGGAAGAAGTAAAATTTGCCGTTCAGTGTTTTACTGAAGCTGATTCCTGAGAGCAAAATAACGAAAGATCAGTCTTATTGCTCAGACTTCTGAAGCATTAAAACTTTCCATCAGATCTGGAGGTAACGACAGTCTGGAGAGGATACAGGTGGTTGGACCTGGTGGAGAAAATCCAGCGGGACTTGGGTGCCATCCATTCCGAGATATGGGACACTCCCCGGCTTCCCCTGGGGAAACAAGTGCCATGCTCCTAAGGCAGCTGTGGCTGTACCTGAGCTGCTAACGCTAAAGTCTGTGTGAAGACAATATGTGTAATAGTATCAATACCAGGCTTCAGTTCCCTCCAAGCATTTCCCTGCTACTTTTTTCCTTCTTCATACTTTGCAGTGGAAACACGACAGTACCATCCTTTTTTCCTGGATGGTCCTGGCAGTCTTTGTGGAGCACGGGCTGTGAAACACGGGCTGCTGCTCTCCCTCTCCCCAGGGAGGGAGCTTTAGGGTCAGGGACTTGCAGCTGTTGGGGTTCCAGGTGTTTACAAACTGCAAAAGTCCTCTTAAGATGATAGAAATAATTTTGACTTTGTTACAAAGGCAAAACAGGAAGAAAATACAACCTGCTTTTAAAGTTTGCACTACACAAATATACACCGCATGGTTTTTGTATATCAACATTTACAAAATTACATTGGTCCCTCTTTAGCTCAGCTTTGCTGCCATGCCACCTTACAGCCTTGCACTCACTAACATTTGATGGTGATAATAGAAATAAATTAAGCAACGGACTTGTGTTCGACTTGGCTTTTGCCAAAAGCAATTACTTGTATGCAGCAGCACCAGGAGGAACTTGCTTCACTTGGGGTAACAATGAATGAATTTATGCCAAAGTGGCCTTTTAACTTCATTATTCAGGGAAAAAAGTGTGCATGTAACTGTAATTTATTAGTGCTGCTAAGCACATTAGTATTAGGGCAACAGTGTCTCCAGAAGGAAGCACAGCCAGAAGAACCTTAGAGAAAGCATTTTATCTCTGCTTAGGGACAAAAAACAGTAAGGAGAGGAGCTCTTTACGTGGTTGCTCACAAAATGAAGAGTTCCTGCAGAATATATTTCAATGTATTTCTTGGAGTCAGTACATTTATTTTGGCATGATGGAAAACAACTGTGACCCATGTTGCTTAAATTGGGTTCACTAGAACATGCAGGAGCTTCTGGGGTGTGAGTCTTCCTTCATTCCCATTTTATGCCAATTCTCACACGTGTGAGAAAAATCAGGCCCCTTACCCTTTCCAGAGAGTGCTGGATTAGCCACATTTCTGGGTATCTACTGAGGAATTAAAGCATCTCTGAACTTCTGGCCTTCCCAATCTAGCAGCAAAAAGGAATGAAAAGAAGATATTTGATATTTATCTATAATGATCCTTCCACCTCATTTTCAAACGCTAAATATTAGCATTTTAAAATGATTGGTTATTCGAGTTTATTGCAGTCATTTTCCAGACAATCTTTTCTGTCTTATTCAAACCCAGTCTTGGATTTATTTTTCACGCCACACTGTTGGGCATGATTTCCACTGGTGGCTGGTGGAATATGAAGATTTTAAAGGAACAAATCCCAGCACTGAAATGCCAGGCTCACTCTCTGCTCTGGAGATGTTGCTGCTACCTTGGCAGATACAGTCCAGGGCCGGATAACCAGGTTTAAATGATACAGAAACATTTTCAGAGGTTGCTTCAATGACTGCTGACAGAAGGTCATGCAATCAGTGAATGGCAGGAGCTGCTCTTGGATGGGAAATAATACAAGCGTTTTTCTTGTTGCTATGGCTTTGCTACACTGACTTGTAAGTGTTTGAGAGGGACAGAGCCTTGTCCTGCACTGTCACATGCTCCATCCATCCAGTAATTTCCCTGTAAACCTGGAGTGTGTGACGGTGCGTGGATGTGAAGTGGTTTTCAAAAGATGATTTCAAGCAATGTTTTAACCCAAACAGCAGGGTAGTCCTGCAAGAGGGGGTGGAGGGGTTCAAATCCCACAGCTGTACAGGGAGCTGGCTTCATCTAATGCAGGTGAGGATCAAGCCTCCTCTGCAGGATTTGGGAGCTCACGGAGCCTCGTGACCAGAGGCTGGTTTGCAATGTTAAGTCCTCCTTCTTCCACTCGCTTTTCTCCTTGGTACACCCCTTATTGTGTTTGCTCGCTTCAGTGCCTCAGAAGGCTCCGGTATTACCAGAACAGCTAAGATGCATCTTCCTGTGGCAGCTCGCTTTCTTCCTTCTGCTTTGGATCCATCTCCACGCTAATCCTGGGGGTGCAGAACTGGCACAGGGGAGGCAGCAGAGGCAGGGAGGGGAGTTAGCGGCTGCAGAAGAGGGCACGCCAGGTTTTCGTTTTCAGTCTCTAAGTTCACTGGTGAGAATTGTAGATATCTCATTTCATGTAGTCCAGAAACCAGAACCAAATCTGGCAGAGCTGGCAGCTGCTGTGCGAGATCCAGGACCTGGATTTATCTGTTCCAGTGCTTAGAGAAGGGATCCCAAAGAAACGCTCTATGTGTTCATAGATGGGCAGAGAAGGCAGAAGCATGCAGTCAGTATTTGGAAGGAAGTGGGATGATGTGTTTGCATCACATGAGGATGATAAGGTACTTCCCAGTCCATTAAAGAGGGTGTGAAACATCTCCAGGAATAAATACCTCTAAATCAACTTGACGAGATAACTCATTCAAGAGGCTTTTCCTTGACTTGAAAAGATCTTTGTTCCCTGATGTTAATTTTTAAGACATTTTTGAGCACTAGAGAAGTTCCCTAAATGCTCCCCTACCCACAGAAGAAAAGGGAATATTGGCCGTACACACAGTGAGGCACCGTGACCGTAGCTGTTTGAAATACAGATATTGCATTAATCTCTGCAATAAAGGCTTGCTCGTAGATCTGCATCAGCAAAGCCCTCTGGTGGAGACACAGCTTCTGCTGGCAGAAGTGGGCTTTGGCTGGTAAATTTAAATTCTGCCCTAAATGACAGACTTTGTCCAGGCAAAGCCAGGGAGGCAGGTCCGGCCGTCATAACAGTGTTCTGTTAACTATCTGGCAAAGATAGTTTAGCAAAACTTTCATCCTTGGCCTTAATGGCTCATGAGATGCAGGAGGTCAGATGATCAAACCATTTAGACTGGTTTCAGACTCGTGTGAATGGCTTGCTTTCAGTGAAGGTCAACTCATTTTTGTTATTGGAATTAACTCTGACGTTCCCAGCTAGTAAAAACTTAAGAGCTTTTATTTCCCATTGTGTAGATCTTTCAGTATTTTTCCCAGTGTAGCTGCATTACAGGTGTTCATTGCAATGCTCAATGCAAGCAAACAATTTGAGACCTCGACTTGGGCTGGCTGGGATAAAACCTGCCACCGCAGCTTTTATCTTCAAATGAGGTGTGATGCCAAGGTCCTGACTCTTTGCAGTTTGGGGGAAAATAACTTCATTTTCTGTAAGAAAGGAGGTGGCATTGCCCAATTCCGGTGATTCTAGGCACAATTAGTCCTCCTGAATGGCTTGGGCGTATTTAGTTGCTGCGTGCGACTGGTCCGGCCGATTTTCCTCACTGGTCCTGTGCACCGGTGGAGAGAAGCTGATCCCTTTCCCACTCTCTCTTCCCTTCCCTGTGATGTTGTGGAGCTTAACTAAGGTCCTGGAGAAGTGGCTAGGGGATGTTTAGAAGTTGCTCTCACTCTCAGTGGAGCTGTGGTTGTCGTGCTAGCGGAGGGCTGGGTCGGATCAAGCAGGAGCAGGGCATGGCAGACCAGGTGTGAACGGGGCAGTAGGAACCTGCGGCGGGAGTGCCCAGGAGGAAGGACGGGTCGGTGACACTTGGCTGGGGAGCGTGGAGTCCCCTGGGCTGGTGACAGTGACTCCACGGAGCTCAGCGCTGCACGGATGTGGCCATCGGGTCCCTCACAGGCTGGCCCATGCAGAGCCCGTGGGGGTTCCCGGCTTGCTCCGCAGCAAGGCTCTTCTGCACTGGGGCTGATCCACCCGTGGGTAATTAGGACTGATTGCCCTCCACCATGCATACCCACCCCCCAGTGCACGTTCTCCAGCGGTGCAGTCCGAGTAGCCTACTAAAGCCAAGCTGCTTGAGCCTGTTTCTGGGAACACTGAGTAGGGCCAGAAACTACATTATCTGTCTTTAATTCATCCTTTCTTCCAAGTACCTCCCCTATTTGGTGAGGAGAGATGCTGCCCATTCCCTGTGCGTAACCAGCATCAAAGGCAGCTGCTCCCAGTAGAACAGGAGACAAAGTTTTGGTTCAGGTCCTGTAAAGTGGGGCTAGGAAATGTTCCTGGGGAAAATGTAAAGACCTGTACTTGCACGTTGATGAAAACATTTAACATCCATGGGATAGTTTCATGGATTCACTTAAATTTGTCCTGTACCCATGGAAAGCTTTGCACGGTGAGGTTTTCTGCATCGTCTCCCAAGCTCAGGTGCTGACGTGCTGTATGTTGACTTTGATCAAGTTACACAAATGGCTGTTTCTTAATTGCCTTCTCCCTTTAAAAAGGGGATAATACCTTAGAGAGACTTCTGAGGTCTCGCTCACTAATAAAGCTCTTCAAGAGCTTGGATGGCAACTACTTTGAGAGTGCGAACTATATTAATGATTTCCGTTATTATAGAAGATGAAGCTGTGTGGTTCAGCTTTTTAACCTTGAATCATGTACTTGCTTTTGTTTCCACTGCTGTTAAACCTGCGCAGGCAGGCTTGCACCTTGCCTGGTTGCACAGACTCCTAGGACCCACATCATGAGCCTTGTGTGCACAAAACGGGCATGTGTATCTCTGCAGAGTCAGGGTTTTTTTCGCAAAGATGGATTCTGAAACATGCGGTATGGCTTGAGAGTGGCCAAAAATGGGTTTAGTGGTAGTTCTGTTTATGTTGACTTGATTCTGATTTGGGTGGCCAAGAGATAAGCTGTGAGGCTCGTTCTCGATGCATAACGCAATGCAGACATTCCTGCCAGTCCTGTGGGTTCAGGCTTTGGCAAGAAATGTTAGGGGATATTTGACTGTGATTGAGACATCCCTTCAAACACCCATTCCCTGTACTCCAGAGGAAGGCAAATTCCATCCACAGAGACGACTCCTTTCCTGCTTCTTTACTTGGCAGTGACTGGTGTACCCTGTGAGGTACGGAGCTGTATTTCCTTTCCATCTCTTGGTCTTGGCTCCTGGGAAAAAAAACCCTTTTATTCATGCATATGCCAGATGCTAACAACTGCTACTTTTGCAGAAGGAGCAACCAAGATGTAGTGGGAATACAGCCCTCAGCCCACAACAAATCTGGTCTATAATAAAATTTCCTAAATCTTTACTCTCCTTTTTTTCCTCACTCTGCTCTGGATGGCAGATAAGTTAAAATACGTGGTTGATAAAAGCTGCGTATCGCCCTCATGTCATGCGACTGGGGCCCTCCTTCGTCAGCTCTTCTGCAGCGCTGCCCCTCTTGCCCCCCTTTTCTTACTGGCCTCGCCCCTGAGAAATTCGCATTTTAATGCTTATTACCCAGTAGGGTTTGATGGTCACGGAGGACCCAATGCAGGAGGTCCCATTTGTTATTTAACCTACTTTTCAGAGGCACAAGAACATCAAGTGACTCGCACAAGGTCGCCCATGAGTCAGTGACTCCTCTGGCATGATGGCCGGATCCTGCTGTCCTGCAGTCCCCTGCTCTCACCACTAGATCACTGCACCCACACTCCTCAACAACGCAACTATGCAATTAAGCTCCTACAAAGTGCCGTAAATGTAGTTTATTCCTGGGTTTGACAGCAGCCTTGGTATTCTTGCGGAGCCTTGCCTTAGGAAATTACGACAGATGAGGTCAGGGCATCGTTAGCGATGCCCTTGGAAGCGTCACTGCCTGGTACGCGGGCAGGCTGCGCGGTGCAGGGCCGTTACAGCCAGGGCATGGCTCTTCTCAGGACCTGCAGCTCAGGCTCTGCTGGCATCCAACGGGACCCTGTCCGGGCAAGCACAGCCTGACAGGGAGCCCCAGGTTTTCTGTATGGGCAGGTCTGTGTCCATGTGAAGGGGTTTGCAGGGACCAGAAGTAACGAACACGTTGCGAGGAGAGAGGGAAGGAAGCGACTTATAAATAATATATTTGATGTGTATTATATATATAATAACAGTAGCACTGGTTTACTATGGTGTGTTTTTTTAAAAATGTAATCTCCTAAGGCACTTACCCCTGTTCCTGACAACTTGATAAATTATTATTACCAACTCTGTATCTAATTGCCAGTTACTTCCCCCTAGATAATTTGAATCCGAAAAATACCCACTAGAACGGAGCTTGGCGTGCCGTTTCCCAAAGCTTCCCTAGCCGTTTCTGGAGGCAGCCCCTCTTCCGCCGGTGAGCCCCACTTCTGCCAGCCTCATGACCCCAAGCGCTGGCACAAACAATTGCATTTCTGTCGGGCTCATGACCCCACTTGTAACGGCGGTGACCCCCCTTGGGGTCAGGACCCCTCCCTTGCATGGGGAAAAGCTCCTGCCCAGCAGCTATTGCTGAATTGCCGTTCCTCCCTCGCTCCCTGTGTGGACGCGGCTGTTCGGCACTAAGTTTGCCGATGTGAAATTTAGGTTAATCCATTTCCAAAGTGGATTAACCTAACCCACACAAAGGCACTTAGTATAAAATAAGAGCGTCCACATGGTGAGGCAGCACAGAATAGTGACTGTGCTTCAAACTCGCACCCTGGCTGGCTTGGGTCCCCTGCGAGCTCTCCAAACAGAGGGGCAGGCGCCTTGGTCCCTGGGGGTCTCGCTCTCCTAAATGGCCTTAAGCCGGTCTAGCTGGAAGGCGAAGGGAGCCCAGGGAGTAAACAAAGCCCAGCAATGGGAATGGGTTAAAGCCCGCTCTGCTGAGGTCCATGGCAAGTCTCCTGTTCACCTTAAATGGTCAGGATTTTATTTTAGCTTCAGGGAGGAGCAGCAGCCATTGAGCTGGAAGTGAGCGCAGAGCAGGCCCCCGCGGCTGGGGGCTCGTAGCCCGCTGCCCTCCCGGCCGGCCGCCGCTTCCTGCGGGAGCGTGGGAGGCCCCTGGGGCTCTGCTCTCGCCCTTCAGCCTCTGGCTCCACAGATCAGCCCGGAGGAGATGGAAATGCAACACCAAGCGATACCCATTTTCACCTCCGGCCTCGGATCCTCCCGAGCCGCCCCTCCTCCCTTGCACGGTTTCCCTGGCAGTGCAGTGGTTAACGCCAGAGTAGAAAACATCATAATTGGACATCCGCACTAACAAGCCATAAACACGAATGTGGCAGTTCCCATCCTCGGCTCTGGCACCGGCCTACCGCAGGCTCCGCCGCTGAATCCGTTACACTTGGTTTATTTTGTAAAAATTTCCTTCATAACCATTAAACAGCAAGAGACGTGAGACGGGCTGGGGAGGGGGATGCCGAGATGCCAGCACCCATCGCGGCGATCCCCAACCGGGCGGGAGGTCACCGACCCGCGGCTCTCGGGGCCCTGCCTGGGAGCGGGTACCGTCCTGGGGGATGCCAGGACACCACGCGCTGCCCGCCCGGAGCCGGGTCACAGCATCCCCAGCCCTCCCGGGGACCTGGCAGCACGGTGTCCCTGCACAGGGCCGTGCTGGGGGGCACGGCCGAGCTCGGTGGGCAGCCTCGCTGTCAGGGAGCTGCCCTGAAGAGCCACCGATTTAACAACAGCCGAGATGCAACATTCAGACAAGAGGCTGCAGCGTTGAGGGATGCTGCTGCTTGGCGGAGTAGGGTCCTCTTCTGCTCCCACGGTGCGATAGGGAGAATCATCTGAAACAAAAGGATTCAGCAGAGGAGGCAGCGCGGGGCCCGGGCACTGCTGCACCCACCGAGCGCAGGGGAAGGGGGGCAGCGGGGCGCCCGCCCTGCTCCCCGGGGGACCCACTGCCGGGGTCCCGTCACTTGCTCCCCGCGGCACGGCCGAACCCCGGAGCTCCCGGGGCCGGGCTGAGCCGGGCGGGCGTCCCCGGGAGGGCTGCGGGTCACCGGGCCGCCGCCGAGCCGGGTGTCCCCGGGCGGCTTGCAGCCCCCCGGGCCGTGCCGAGCGGGAGGATGCCCGGGCGGGTTGCAGCCCCCCCCCCATACCCCGGCCGTGCCCGTACCGAGCCGTGCCGTGCCGTACCGAGCCGTGCCGCCGGCCGTGCATTCTCGCGGCTCTCCAGCAGGCGCCCGGCCCTGGACATTGTCTCTTCCTCCGGGAGGAAGGGCCCTCCCCGGCCCTCCACAATGTGCTCTTCCAGGCGCGGCTCCCCGCGCCCCCCCGCCCTGGTGGCGAAACCAGCCTCCCGCCTCCACACCCCCCCCCCGGCGGCCCCGCTCCTCTTCCTCCCCCCCCCCCCCGCCGCCCCCGCCCCCTCCTCCCTCTGCCGGGCCCCGCTCGCCCCCCTCCGCCTCCCGGCCCCCCCCCACCTACACACCCCCCCCCCCCCCCTCCGCCCCCGGGAGCCGGGAGTGACGCGCTCCGCAGCGCCGGCCCCTCTCCCCGGGCAGCAGCTGGTTGTCAGCCTCTCCGGAGCGCCGCCAGCCCGGGCCCCCTCCCCTCCGTCCCTCCGTCCCTCCGCCCCGCGCTCCCAGCCGCGCCGCCGGGCTGGCGCAGGCCGGCAGGCCCCAGGCCCCGCTCCAGGTAGGCGCTCGCCCGCGGGGTTCCGCTACCGGGGCCCCGGGGCGGCGGCGGGGGGGGGGGGGGGGATGCGCGGGGATTCCACGCGGCTGCGGGGAGCGGAGGGGGGGGGGGGGGGGGGTGCATCGGCGGGAGGGGCGGGGCGGGGAGGGGGGGGGGGCGGCCGCGGGGCCCTGCCCCAACTCCGGGGGGAGCGGCCGCGCCGCCCCGCTTCCCCGGGAAGTTGCGGGTCGCCCGCCCGCCCGGCTGGCCGGCGGCGGTGGGGAGGTGTGTGTTTGTTTGGGGGGGGGGGGGGTGAGGTTGGCGCGTCCTTCCCGGCGCGGCTCCCCCTTCCCCGGAAGAGCACAAAAGCGCAGAAGAAAGTGGGAGGAGGCGGCGGCGGGAGCGCTCCGGCCCCATCAATTCCCGGGCACCGGCCCCGCGCCGCCGCCATCGCCGAGCCGCCCTCCCCAGCCCCGGCCCCGGCCCCGGGCGGGGATTGTGCTGGAAATAGCCGCCTCCCTGGAGGTAAAGCCCTACTTACGTGTCAATCCCCGCCGCACGCTGAGCCCCGTGCGCCGGCCCCGGCTCGGCGGGCAGGTCTCCATCGCGGCTGTATTTATTTACCTGCGGGCGGAGGGGCGCGGGGGGCGGGACGGGGACGGGGACGTTCGCCCGGCTCCCGGCACCTCGCTGCTGCGGGGAGACACGCGTGGGAACCGCGTCCCACCGCGGGGGGAAAACGTCGGGTCCCGCGGCTGCCGGGGGCGGGGGGACCCCCGGCCGCTCAGCCCGCAGGGCTGCTCCGCTCGGCCCCCTCCTCCAAAGCCAGCCCCCCACCCCAGCACCCGCTTCCCGGTGCTGGTGGAAGAGCAAAGTGCGGTTTATGGGTCTCAAGACACCATCCCCGCCTCGCGTGGAACGGCAAACGCCTGCCCGGCTGGCAGCAAGTTCAGGTGCTGGGCAGGCGGGTGCGGGGCACCGGGGACGGACGGACGGACGGACGGACGGACGGGGTCGGGTCCCCCGTCCCGGCGGCCCCCGCGTTCAGCACCTCCCCGCTGAACAGCAGGAGCGCGGGGGGAGCGGCTGCGGGAAGGGGCTGCCGGCTGCTTCCCCGTGCGCAGCATCCCTCCACTTTGGGGCGGTGGGAACACTCCTGTGGGGGGGGGGGTGGTGTTCCCAGAAGGAGAGCTCTTAGAGAAGGGGGAGGGGGTAGGAGGTGCTGATCCTCCCTTCCTCTTCCATTTGCCTTTTAAATGAACTCCTTTGCCCGTTTTTGGGAACTAACAAATACTCGGTTTTGCCGCGTCCCGTAGAAATCAGCAGAAATTGCAGCAAATAAGGACGTAAGTGACCTGACAAAGAGCGCTGGGGATGTTCTGTTTGGTGTGTGAATTGCACAGCCGAGTAGGCAGCACAGTCACAGCTCACAGCCAGCGTACACCCTTGTGCTTTAAGGCTCCTCGGGCTCTTTGAAGCAGTGACCACCACAGTATTTGTGGCTGCAGTATCAATCTTTGACCTGGAGTGTTTTATCTTCCATTAGTAAGCCTTTCTCTGCGCTGAACTGGTTAAGTTAGGGTCAAATCTGGTTCAATACCTTCTTGGCATGCTCAGAGGGCCGGGTTTAAACAGTGGCTGAGACGGAGATGAGGCTGCCTTCCTGAGAGCCCGTCCCCGAGCACCGAGCTGCTGCCGCGGGTCACGGCGGGAGGTGCTCTGTCCCGGCCAGGTTTGGCAGGCCTGGGGGCTGCCTGTGCCGGGCAGGTCGTGGCTGGCACGGCAGTGGAGCAGCTCCGGGGGCTGGCAGTCACGCGTTGCCTTTTGTTGACTCTAAAAACACGGCTGCTTCTGGTGGGAAGCTGAGCGTGGCTGCGCGCTGGGGAGGTTGCACGGCGCACAGCCTCGGTTCCTGCTCCGCGGAAGGAAATCCCATCGGGATAGTAGGCTGTGGCGTGAAAGGACACGTTTTAAAATAAAAGGACTCAAAGAGAGAAAATAAACCGTCCTGAGACTCGGAGCCTGGAATATTAAGCGTGAGGCACAGCATGTAAATGACTGGAGAGACACTTGCAAGGCAGTCCCCGAGAAACTGAGCCTGGCTGTAAAATAAGCAGGTTACCGATAGCCTTGCATATATTTACGAGATACGGTTATAAGAGTAGCTTCCCCCCCTGCCCTGTTCCAGCTCACGCTATGGGAGGTTGTTCTCCAGGAAGGAGAGCCGCCAGTGAAGAAACATTGTCTAGCAGTTAAAGCCTTGCAGTCCGGAGATCTTGATTGTGTTCCTGGATCTGCCAGCGACTTGCTGTGTTCTTGGACCAGCTAGGGCGGCTGTCAGTACCTGGGGTTTCCAGCTCTATAATAGGAAGAATACTTTTATAACTCGGAGGGAAGTTGTGAGGCTCAGCGGATGCGTGCACGCGCGGTGCTCAAAGATTGGTGAATGGAAAGTGGGACAGAAAGGCAGAGTGTGAGTCCTGCACATATCAGTGTCTGCCTTTGCCAGTTAGAAAATATTGGCTGCCAGTGTCTGCAGAGCAGCTGTGAATGTTGGACTGTAGATAAGGAGAGGAGCAAGGATGTTGTTTTCCAAACCCCGTGCGGTGGCGGGAGCCCTGCTCCGATGTTTGGGTGTGGCCTGTGAATGCACCAGCAGGATCCGACTTCCCCTTGCAGAAGAGGAGTTGCACGCACATTGCCTGACCCTTGATCGCTCAATCCCTTGAACGTTGGAAACAAAGCGATGGGACTTTACTGCGGGGTGAGGAGATCTCTCCGGGGAGCTGGGAAAGGCAGGAAGGAGGAGGGCAGCAGCAGCAGTGCCGGGGCTCGGGGTTTGGCTCTGGGCTGGCTGGTTGGGGCAGCCACTGTCACTTCCATCTCTGCCATGAGTGGCGTGGAACTGGGGAAAAGGCGGCTGGTCCTGAGACAGGCACTGGTAATGGATTGCGCTCGGTTTTCTAATGAAAGTTTCATTTGAAGTTTGTTTACAGGAAAGAAGAAATTAGCAGGGAGAATTCTCCTGAGAACCCAGAGAGGAAAAAGAATGAGCTGCCTGACTTGCAAGCCAAAAGAGGGTGGAAGGGTAGATTAGATTTACCGTATTGCTCCGAGTTGTAGCTGTTGCTGCTGTTGAGAAACGCGTCCTTGTTTGGCTGGGTGGTGGAGCCCACTTTGAGGCTCAGCCTTCAGCCAGGTTATTGCCATCCGGGGGAAATTCAGAGCTGCCCACCCAGCCAGAAATGTTGATCCCGCTCTGGTGTCCTGTGTTTTGACGCCAGCGTGTGTGCTGTGCTGCTGTCTCTCCACTCCAGCTGACTGAAATGGGGCTGCTCCTGGGCCGTGGCTGGGCAGCCGGTGCTCCGGGCGTTGCTGCCCGGGGCTTCCCATCCCTGGGACTGTCCCTGGCGTGAGGGGGCCAGTGCCAGCAGTTGCCACTGTCACTGACGGGCAGCACGAGGAGGTCACAACGCTCAGCCTTTGGTCTCCAAGGGGTGTCCTGAGGACGGAGCTTGCTGGTGGCCTCTGGTGTCCCAGTGAGCTGAGGGGCAGCGGAGGATGCCAGAGCCGCAGTGATGGGGATGGCCAGAGCCGTGCTCGAGGTCGGGGCCTTTCTCTTGCGCTTTAGGGAAGAGGCACAAAGGTGTGAGGAGCTCCGGGGGCACCATGGCGTGGGCAGAGCTGCGGGGGCTGCCCCAAGCCAGCAGGCAGCAGATGCTCTCTCGGCAGTTCCCACCACCGGCTTTGGCCGTTCCCCGCTGCTGCGAAGGGTTCACGCGATGCCGCCTGCATGGTCAGCTTTGCGCTCCCTTGGGGCGGGCTGTGCTGCGGGAGCTGTGCGCTGCTGGGAAGTTTGTCCCGTTGGTGTTTTGGCCAAGGGTATTAGTGCTGTTAAGAGGAAAACTCTGGCTGGAAAGTAGGGGGTGACACTGTGGACGTGGGGACGCATCCGCCTGGCAAAGTCCCACAGCAGCAACCTGCTCTTTCTGCTGGAGGCTGGATCCTGGACTGGTGAACGTGCGATGGCCTTGTTTGACTTGAGTCATTTATAGCTTATCAGTTTCTGGTTTGATACCCAGAGTATTTCTAATAATAGGCGAATGTTATTGCACCTCGAGAGAATTGTACACATTTATAAAGCACTTTACATAGCATGCGCATGCGAGGCATCCTGCATGTCACCTCTTTTCCACCATGTGTGAGCGCATGGAGAGCGTGATGCCTCCCGGGTTGTGGTTTGGGTGCCGAGGCTGGGCGTCTTCTGCAGCTGAGCCCCGCAGACGCCATGCCTGAGCCAGACGCTTTCCGAAAAAAATTGCGGGTTGCTCCCAGGGCTCCTCCTCCTCACCAGACAGGTGAGAGACTGTGGGCAGCAAGGACCTTGGCATTTGCGTTTGTCTCTTAAGCTCTGACAGTAATCTGGAGTAAGCCTTGTGAAGAAGGCCAGATATTAGGGTGGCTGCCTCCCTGCAAATGCTTACAATAAAGAGACTATTTATAGTTTGCAACAGGGAGACCTTTGCAGTTCTGTTCCTGTACGTACAAGATGGAGTTTCTGGAGAGGCAGGATTGCTTCGTGGCTGGCATGGCAGCGGTGCTGTGCTGAGCCAGGGGATGCCGTGCCTCCCCGCTGCCTCCCGCCTCTCTTGCTCTGCTCGACCTGGGCACTGGGGGGGCTGCACGGGGGCACCTGGCTGGCAGCACAGGTGGGTCTGGGGATCAGGGTGTCCCCATTCCGTTGGCGGGCGTGCAGGGGGCTGCTGAGTCCCATCCGTCCATCCGTTGGTGCGTGCGGGGTTTAACAAGCTGTAAATTCCAGGAAACTCCCCGGGAGGCACATGGAGGGAGCAGGCTGGGGGCGGCAGCGAGCCCCGAGCCAGCAGATGTGTCTGCAGGGACGAGGAGCGGGGAGAAAAAGCACAAACCTGTCTTTAAAGACATTTGTTTGTTCACAATAAAAACTGTCAGCCAGCGGCGGCCAGACAGGGCAGTTTTTATGAGGCGCAGGCGTAGGTTGGAGGGGCGCTTGCCAATTGCTTCTTACACGGAAAGGGAGCAGGGATTGTATTTTATCTCAGGACCGGGGGAGGGAAAAAAAAATAAGAGCAGAGAGTTTACAAGCCTTTGAAATGTTTCAATCAAAGGAAAGCGCAGTTGAAAGCGGTTCTGGAAACATTTTCGGTGTTCCCCTGCACCCCGGGCCTCTGGATGCGGTCTCTGCCCGTTGCTTTGGGAGGGGAGCGGGCAGAGGAAGGCAGATAAAGGGATCACCGGCAGGACCGTGTTCATATGGGAACACGTATCTGCTTCCTCCCAAGCTGCGTGTTTGGAGAGTTCAGCCTGGGGAGGTCCTGCAGCCCCTCCTCTCATTCAGGATCTCAGTGCTGCCTTTATGATGATGGTTTTGAAATCCTGTGGCTGACCTTTCCGGCGCTGGAAGCGATCCAAGGGCTGTGTCTCGAAGTACTGTAAAGGTTAGCGAGAAGGGAGAGAGAGGGAGAGAGAAAATGTCCTTTCAGCTGCAGGAGTGGGAGAGAGGAATGTCATCTATGCCATTGGGGAGCAGGCAGCTGGCCGGGCTCCCCGGCCTGAGCTGGGGTTTCCTTGCCTCGCCAGGGACCTCACTCCCCCAGCCCCTTCCCAAGGTGTGTGTTGTCATTTTTGATCAGGGTACAGAGGCGATATCCCTTCGGAGAGAGCTGGAGGAGCCGTCCCTCTGGGCTGTGCTCCAGGAGCCTCCTCTGCAGCATCAGGCAGTGCAGGTCTGTGGGGACCGGTGCCACTATCCAGATCTGCCCCACCAGCCACTCCCTGCTGGTGCCAGTCTTCTGGTGATTCCTGTTGCAGCAGATGATTTGACCTCAGAAAAGTCCGAGATGTTTTACGGAGCCGTTTCAATGGAGTTGCACCCGTCCTCGGCTCCCACGCGCCGCTGCCTCACCAGAAACACGCTGGGGTGGATGGAGATTAAAGGGTAAACTCCAGGGCTCAGCCATCCGCTCCTACAGGATGCGAGCTCTTTCTAATTGTCCTCAATTAGAGACAGTGCCATTGCTCAGGCACGTCTTCAGGCAGGAAGCAGAGCCCGGCCATCCCCGCTGGGGCAGCCACCTAGCCCAGCGGAGGGAAGGGCTGCTCGCCGTGGCCTTGGGGAGCGTCGAGGGGCCAGCGAGCGCTCGTGGGGGGCAGGAGCTGCCGACCGAATTGTTTTTAGGAAGGGTTGCGTGGTGAGGAGATGTTAAAGCCAGAGAGAGGAAAGAAAATAGCTCAGCGAGTTAACCCTTTCCTGCTTGCCTCCAGGATGAGACATCGGTGAGCAGCGAGGACTTTGATATGAACGACTCCACATGGATCTCAGCTGACCAGCACCTGAACTCCAGCCTGAGCCCCAGCCAGGACGAGAGCATGCGCAGCCCACAGAACCTGCACGGCCACGAGGACGGTGAGTGCCCCAGGGGGTGGGAAGCACTCTGCGCCTCTGCCACAGGATGGTTTTGTCACTTATTAAACATTAACCAGTCCTTTCTGATCAGGTGTCCCACCTGTAGGATGGATTTCATATCAGCACAGGCTTTGAAGCAGTGCCGACTCCCAGTCCTTCCCATTTAGCTTCTGGGTTCCTGCTCAGCCAGGTCCCTGTCCAGCTCAGAGCTGATGGTCCTTGTGTGGGGATCTGGCTCCCAGCTCCTCCAGCAAGAGGTCACCAAATCCTCTCCTAAGGCATCAGGTTGTAGTTCCCCTGGTGTGACAAGGAGAGCCCAGTTAGTCCTGAAGCGCGGGCTGTGCGCTGCCCCGCTGCAGGAAGGATGCCAAGGCTTCGCAATACAGGTCGCAGCTTTCCATGCTTGGAAACCTGCACCTTAGACAGCGTCTTGGATCCCCCAGGCAAGAAATGTGTAATCTGCAATAGCTGATAGTGATGGGAGTGCGGGGTGGACTTGGGTGTCCTCTCACTCAAGGCAGGGGGTTGAAAGGGGTGAAGGTGGCACACAAAGGCTGGGTGGGAGGAAGTGTTTGGTGAAGAGAAGTGGTGTGTTACTTCTGTGAAACATGCTAGTTTAAAATAAAAGAGCAAGTAAATAAATGGTAGAAGTACGAGTTCGGGTCAGAGTTCATCTCCGTGATGCTTGGAAGGCTTCAGTGGTTGGACTGTTACTGGCTTTTGCTCAAGAGGTTGAATCCCTCATTGTCCCCAGCCCGGCTGCTGCTGGGAGAGCGGGAAGGGAGCAGAGGAGTTGAGGGACAACCCGGGCTGGGTTGGTGCTGCTTTAAGAAAAAGGGAACTGGAAAAGCACCCCAGAGGAAAGAAGGGGCTTTTGTGCTGGCAGGTCTCCCTGGGGTGGCTTTTAGCTGCTTGTGTGGCCAGTGGCAGGGACAGCAGGGACGATAGGGACAGCAGGGACACTGCTCTCTCCAGTCCAGCACCTTGTGGCACTTCAGTTTCTATTGCAAATCTGCAGTTTAGAGAAACAGCTGGTTTTAACTAACTAGCACCAGCCCCAGATTCAGGCAGCCTTGGTGAGGATGTGAAACCTGCCAGCGCTAAACCATGTCCCCGTCCAGTGGGACGGGCAGCGGCACTTCTGCTTGTACAGGGCCTGGCAGTGGGGCTGTGCCCATGCCAGGAGGAAGGGTGTTTCGGTGGTAACACAGCTGCTCACATCAGAAGCGTTTGGCTCTTCAGGACCAGGCTGCAACCTCTGTCCCGAGCGAGCGCTGCCTCTCATACCTGTGGCCTGGCCAGGTCTCTCCGTACCCCCTGAACTCTGCCATTTTCCCATCGGGACATTCCAGGCTTGTGGCTTATCCCTCACCACTGAATTCCCAAGTCTCATTTACAATCTAGAATGACACGGTTTTGATCCCTTTGCTGAACACTATTATTCAACAGGACAGTAACTTAGTAAGGGACTCACGTATTTAGGCAAACCAAGATGTTCTCACTAAAGCTAAATCCTCCGTCTCTCTCTCTGCCCTCTTAGGAAATGCTTCCAGTTTTTCATGCCCTGTGGTTTTTCTTCAGAAGCAGGTGTCCTCTTTGGGGCCCTTCCTGGCTCCTTTTATTTCTTTTGTAAGGTTCAGAGGTGAGCAATAAGGCACAAATAGTCCCTTCCTTTCTGTGAGGAATGCAAGTGTCCCAGGCTGTCCCTGCGGTATCAGAAGGCTAAACCAGGTAGCCTTTGGCAGATCAGAAGTGATGGAGTCGAAGAGTAAGCAAGCCAAGCCCAGGGTTACTAATGAGACCCATCAAGAAGCAGCCAGGGACTGGGATTTCCATCAGGCTGTCATACTTCAGGGGGCATTTTATGGGAGTGAAAAGAGGTTTTGTCACTGTGGTGAATGTCAGTGTCCTGTATTGGAGCTCTAAAATAGAGGCTAATGGGGCGAAAGGCCTTGTGTCAGTCCTTCTGCCAAACCCAACGCTCCCACCCAGGACTGAAGCACGCATGAGGCTGGGAAGGGAAGAAGGGCAATGGAGCGACCCAGGTGGGCAGCGAGAGGTTAGAGGAGAGGAGGAGCACGGAGCAGAGAAGGAGCGTGTCGTGAGAGGAAAGGCAAATTACTGGCGTGGGGAAGGGAATGTGCCTGAATCAGTGTCGAGCACTCTTCAGTTTCCTTTTCTCTCAATCCACGAAAGCTCTTTTTTTTGGAAGCAAATGTGTTTTACCAGGTTCACACTGTCTTGCTAAGGCTGTGCACATGCAAGACTTTCCCAAGGAAATCATATAAATGTGAGTAACGAGCCTGTGTGAACTGCACCCCCCTTGGGGTCCAGCTGGCCAAGGTGCCCTGTGCAGAGTGCCCATGCCAGGGCAGCCCAAGGGCTCTGGTTAAAGTACTCCATGCCAAAACTGGATGTTTATCCACATCTCCTGTGCTCAACTGTCAACCATGCCCCACGGCAGCCCCGCAGAGCCCCAGCCTTCTTCCACCAGCTGTGGGAGATCTGGCCAGTGCCGCAGCGAGCCCCGTGCCTCCCCTGCAGCCTGGCTGGGCTCAGCTCCGAGTGTCCCGGTGCTGCAGAGGGGTCTGGTCACATGCTGCCTCCTTCGATCTGGAGCTTGTTCAGGACTCGGTAGTCTCCTCCCTCTGGAAATCCTTTTGAGTTACTGAATTGGTCCCACCTGCTGCTGTCCGACAGGAGGGATGCTTGGAGTGTGTCTTCTGTGAAAGGCTTCGTAAAGTATAAAGTTTTAATGAAGAGTTGCCTAGTAGGAGAGCAGTATCGTCTGACATGCTTGTTAAAGAAAAGTCTTGTTTAAAGTACCGAAGCACCAACTCCAGGTCTTTCGGAGGCCTGGGAGGAGCGAGTGCTCTCCTATGGCAGACGAGCAGAGCGGTATGAAATCCAGAGAGGCGGGAGAGCAGGGAACTGTTGTCCCATGCTTTGATACACAGGTATCTGCTAAATCTTCAGAGAGCTAAAAAGCAGCTAGGACAAAAGCCAACACCACCTTTTGTCTCCGTGCCCAGAAACCTTGGCCCAGTATAGCCGTGCTGCAACCAGCGTCAGCCCTTGGAACAGCAGGGAGAACAAATTAGACCTAATGACTTCGGTGGGTAAGGGACAGAGAAGGCACCATTGGGAGAGCATCAGCAGCAGAGCTGGGGTTCCTGCTGGGTTGGCGGGCGCACGGCGGGACGCAGGACACACCGGCCAGCTCTGAGCAGTGACGCCGACGCGCACACACTCGCTCCTTCCATTTTCCTTTGTTACTCATCCTGTGGGCCCCAGCACGGAAAACGTGAAGCTCCCTGCAACATCCCTTCCCCGTCGGATGTTGCTCACAGCGTACGTGCCCGCAGGAAGCCGGCGGCTACCGAAAGCGACAGCAAGATCAACACAAACTCTTTGCTGCTGAAGCGGAGCTATTGTGCAGGACATCCTGGAGGGACACGTCTGTGGGAGCCAACACGCGTTCGGAGCGAAGTGACCCTGAATGCTACGCTGTCTCGCTGTCCCCTGTGCCTGTCACCGTCCCTGAAAGGGTCCCGTACCCACTCCCAGCTGAGAGCAGGTCCCGGTGCCTGGCCCTGTCTTGCTGCAGCAGTTTCAGCTGGAGTCTGTCCATCTTCAGAGCCTGTCTGCATCCACAGGCGAGTGCAGCGTTACAAAACCTCCCAGTTTGGTCTGGTGCATGGGGCTGAGTGGGGTGTCCCACCACAGGGATGGTGTGACCTGCTGGTGAGTGCAGTGCCCTTAAAAAGAAAACAGGAGGCAGACCTCCAAAACCCCAGTGTATGTGACATGGCAAAGCACTTTTGAACTAATGTAGAAGACAGCTCTGTCTTGCCTGCTAATAGGATACATCTTGCCTTGTCCCTGGCCATACATCCTGCTCCATCGCCTAGGAGCAGCGCTCAGCCCATGGGCAGGGGTTGCTACCCGGTCCTTCTGAGGAGCAGGGAAAGTTCCTGGGTATAAGATCTGCTTTCCCTGCATGGGGGGCATAGGATTGCTTCATGGCACCGTGTTGGGTCAGATCCCCTTCCAGCTGAGGTCCCTGCGTGCAGTCTTCACTTGACTGGCAGCGTCCCCGCTGAGCCCATTCTGCCTGGAGCAGCAGTGGCTAATCCAGACCTTGGAGAAAGGACTTTCTTAACCTACTTAACTGTGAAGGCACGTGCTCCTTGGGGGCATCCCTCGAGGCAGCTGGCTGGGAAGGCTCCCTGGTGTTGGGGACATCCCTCAGGAGTGCTCCAAAGGAAGGACCTCAAGGACATGCAGGCAGGTGTTATTTCAGGATGCTGTCCCGGGAGCAGGTAGGGCACGTCGCTCCTCTGGACACCCTGCCCTGGGACCAGCAGGGACAGCACCGAGCTGTCCCCAGCACAGCAGTCTCTCTTCTGCTATGGCATGCATCCCACAGCTCCGGGTCATGCCGCCGTTATTTGGCGAGATGCCCACGACGTGCTGCACATCATCAGGTTCCCCGAACCACCGACCTTGCAGAGTGCTTTCTGGGGAGGAGAGCAGCCCTCTTGTCAAGTGCAGACCAGAAGCCAGGCCCGTGCCTGCACAGCGAGCTCAGCTCCTGCCTGCAGGACTCCACACACGAGCTTCACGCCAGGCTCCATCCCCAGGGCAGCCGTGACACCCTGCTCCACACCTGCACCTCCTCGACAGCTGGTACCCGACCGCGGGCGATGGCACTCTTCACTTCACCGTAGCAGGGTCACTTACCGCGGGTAGCGTTGGGTGTTGTGCAGTTCCCAGTTCTCCTGTGCCACTGGGGCTTTCTTCGGCCGGCCCCACCCCTGCTCCAGGTGAACACAAACGCACCTTCGCCAGCCACAGGGAAGGCTCGGGAGATGCATGGACAGCCATCTGACGGCTGGCCATTGCAAGAGGTGGTCTGCAAGCCCCGAGACCCTTGCTTTTCCCAGGCTGCAAAATCCTCACTGTTTTCAGGGCTTCTTGCACCGGTGTTGGATTTCACCCTCCCAGAAGCCCTAGCTCAGAGCCTAATCGAGACTAGGACCAGCATCCAGGCCTTACAACAGCTAGATGTGACCTTATCTTATTTTTCTTAGGCATATATTTCCTCTGTCCCTCGGGTGTACCCACGCTGTGCTGTCCCTGTGGCAGAAGTCAGCAAGTGCATCCCTGCCTTGCCTGAGCACTCCATTCCCCGTCACCTCTTCCAGGGGCATGTCTGCTCCTCCCGAGCAAAGGCCCTCACCGGTGATAAACACCCTCCTTTCGGCGTCTTTTGAAGAGCTGTTCTTTCCTGCTGCAAGGCTGAGGAGTGCGGCATGGACGCTGTGGTGCCGTGGTGGCTTCACCAGCCTGTCACATTGAACTCGGCTCGGGGCTCCCTCCCGGCTGGTGCATGGAGCAGAGTTTTGGGAGGCTCTTCCTTGGTCTGGAGCAGAGGGGATCACCAGGCTACTGGGCAGCCAGCACCACCTGTGCCCCCACCTTCCTCCCCAGCTTGAGCAGCCCCAGCCGAAGCGGTGAGCAGGGACAGCAGGGTGAGGTCTGCAGCTTGTCCCTTGCTTGGGAAGGGTGCAGAGTCCAGTGGCTTGGATGCAGTCCCCACTCTGTCTTGCCCAAAGGACTGGGGGCGAGCAGCGGGGTCTCTCTGGCGGCAGGCCTGCACTGGAGGCACCAGCTTGGCATGAATTCTGCCCAAAGCCACCAAACCCGTTTGTTTGGCGTGGGGAGAGGCAGTGCCCGGGCAGCGCGGGGCCGCGGCATGTCCCCTCCCTGCAGCAGGATCCGGGTGGCTGCCAGCGGCAGCGGCACAAGGAAAGGCTTGGTCTGCGCCACCTCTTTCCCTGCCGTGGGCGAGGGCCGGCTCCTGGCTCGGGCACCCCTCGAGCAGCGAGGTGGCCGGGGCAGCAGCGGTGGGAGGGACGAGGTCAGGAGAAGGGAAAACCGAGCAACAGAGCGCGTTTGTGGCGAGGCTGCTTTCTGCAGCGGGAGCTGCCAAGCTTTGGTGCATGGGAAAATGTCCGTCGTGGGGCCAGCACGGTGAGGTCCCAGTGCCGGAGGGAGCTGCTCCCTCGGGCTGGGCAGCAGAGCCGGGGGGAGATGGCACCGGGGGGCACCTTTCATGCTGAGGGAGGGGGAGCCGGTCGCACAGCGCTGCCTTGTCCGGCTGAGCTTGCCTGCGGACGCGCATTGTGTCCAGCCGTGCCAGATGTCTGGCTTGTCGAGGGCTCTGGTCGAAGGCAGGGACCCAGGGAGGGAGCGCAGAGGGTGGACACTTTGTCTGGGACATAACAAGGTTTGTGTTAACGAAGGAAGACAGGAAATACAGCGCCTTAACCAGACACTGGCCAGTCCCACCGCTCCGTGGCCCCCAGCGACATTTCTTTTTTCTTTCTTATGCGTCTTGGAGGCAATCAGCCGGGCAGGACCTGGACAAAACAGGCTTCGTGCTCCGGCCACGTGAGCGGCGGAGGGCCGGGGCGGCCACGGCAGCCGGCATGGCTGGGGCCTCTCCTGCCGCTCACCGCCTGGTCGCGGGTGCGGGAGCCCCGGGGCGCCGCTCGCTTGCGCCTAATGAATGCGGTGCTGCCGCCCAGCCGTGGCCCCCCCCCGTGGGGCCCCCGTTCCCACTCGGTCTCTCTAATTTGTATTAAGTATCCCTTCCTCGCAGGCTTTCCTCCTCCCCTTCTTCCCCCTTCTCGTCTCTTTTGTGAGTGAATAATTTATGGCACTTTTCATCTTCCTGGCTGTTGTTCCAGGCAGGCGGCGGTGGGATGCTCTGCGCCCTCCTGACAGCCGCTCTCAGGCTGGGTGTACAGCTCCAGCCCGTGCTGGTGCCACGGTGGGCTGGAAACGGGGCATTCCCCTCCCGGTAGCGATGGCGAGTCTCCGGTTGGAGCAGCAACCTCTGCCGTCACCCCGCCGGCCGCGGGCAGGCAGGGCCACGGCTGGTGGCTCCGTGGCAGTCCACGGGGGACCGAGGGTTGCCGGTGGGACGTGGCGGCGGCCGCAGCGCCTGAGGCTGCGCAGGCAGGGAGTGCCGAGGGAGGGCCGCCCCGGTGCCGGCCGGGGGCTCCCGTTGCGGCGGGGCGCGGGCAGGGCCGGGCGGCCGTGGCCCACCGCGTGGTGCGGGGCTGCGGCGAGGTTTCCGTGGGCCGCTGGCTCTTACATAAGCTCATTGTTTTCTGAGTCAAAAGAGGTTTTGTCTCCACTCTGGAGATGTGACAGGAGGAGGAACAATTTGCCCCATTCATCTTTAACTCTGCCTTTGGAGAGCGGTGCGGTGGCCTTCACCGACAGAGACGTTAAACCCAACCACTTCCCGGCCGTAAAAATCTCCCGGGGAGCAGGTGTTGGAAATCGCCCCTTCCCCTCCTGATCTCCGCAAATCCAGCGCCACAGAAATCAAGGATAATCCAGCAGCCTCTTCAAAATGAAAACGCTGAGCCCTGATTAATTCATTTAATAAGTGACTGATCCCCTCCTCCCCCAGCACCGCGGCCCAAGAAGCCATTTTGCTTCTCGCTCTCCCGGGCTGGGCACCGCCAGGGAGATGCCGGGGCCGCAGCAGAGGCGCGAGGCGGCTTCAGCCCCGCCGCTCGCCTGGCCGCAGCCTGGCCTCCGCAGTGGTGCTGAGGAGGGCAGCGCTCCGGGGGCCTCGGGGCCGGGCGGCCTCCGTTGGGCTCTCCAGCCTCACCGGCATCCCCCACGCAGTGCCGAGGTCCCCTCCACCTCCAGCCCCTGGAGCCCCGGCTCGAGGGGATTAAACAGGAGAACGAAATATTCCGTTTTCCGACTGAAAGATCAAACCGGTTAGAAGTGACGTTGTTTTTACAGTTCCATCTGCTTCAATTAGGGCGTGGGGGTGGAGCAGGGGGGCTCCCAATTATCCTCATTAGAGGGGCTCCTCGTGCAGCCAAGCTCCAGCCGCGAGCAGGGAGCTCACCAGGCTCGTGCTGGTTGATAATGAATATATTCATGGCTGCGCAGCCTGGCCTTGCTTGCCTGCTGCTGCCAGAGCCCTGCTTGTTACGTGTGTTTTGGGCGATCACTGGGAGTCTGCAGAAAACCTCTCCGAGCTCAGAAGTTTGGTGGGTTTTATCGAAAAGATGATTCTCTGGGAGTGTGGCCAACGCGGCTGCTCGGAGTCCTGCCTCAGCTGCCGTTGGCAGAGCAGGAGCCTAAACCCGGTGCCGGCACGCAAGGTGGGAAAGCTCCTGCTCCCACTCCCCCAGGTCCTGCTTCGCTGTGGGGTGCCCCAGTCACTGCTCGGGGCTGGCCGTGGGCTGGAGATGCCCCAGCGAAGCTGCCTACGGAGCGGCACCGGCACCGGGACCAGCACTGTCCCATCCGCGCCAACCACGAGAGTGCAGTGCTCCCTCCTAGCCCATCTGCGTTTTTAAGCTGGTTGAAGCCATCCCCATTCAGACCCAAGGACCTCAGCAACCTGAATTTGTGGCTGGTTTTCAGCCCACAAGACTGAGATTAATCCGCTACTTTATATGCAGAGCTTCTGGGAGAGCATAACCTGTAAAAAGGTAGAAATAAGAAAATTATCTGTAGCTAGCGGGTTTACAGACCTCATTATTTACTTACGTTCATACTTGGTTTAAACTAAATTGTTCTTGCAGTAGATGCTGGTCCCTTATGTTAGATTCCCATTTCATTTTCTTATTCCACCTGGACGGGTTCCTAGACACGTCTTCCTCTTTGTTTTCAATAGATTTTGGCTGTAGCAAACCCAAGGTTCGTAAATGCAGCCGAGTCGGGTAGAAACCTGATTTGCAGCTGCTGTGTGCGTTTTGTGCAACACAAAAGAAAACCTGAGACATTGAGAAGTCGGGGGGGTCCAGACCTCACCCCCAGGATCCTGCCCGGTGTGAGCTGCTGGTGTGGGACCAGCACTGCCGATGGGGACGGGAGCTGCAGGGACCGGGGGCAGAGCTGGGGGCCGCGGGGAGGCTGGAGGTGGATGGGCAAGAGCAGAGCAGGATGCCCAGGGCGGAGTAGGGGGTGCTTAAGGCAGATTGGGGATGCTCAGAGCAGGTTGAGGATGCTCAGAGCAATGCAGGGATGCCGAGGGTGGATTGGGGATGTCTGGGGCGGGTTGGGGATGCTCAGGGCACCTGCGCAGCCTTCTCCCAGGTGACGCCTCTCTTGGTGCCCCTTGTCTGGCAGGGCTTTTGTGGCACGGAGGGCCCTCGGCCCTTGCTCTGTGCAGGCAGCTGTGCCGGGGGCTGCCTGCCGCCCCAAGAGCCGGCAGGAGGTCCCTGCCGTCGGCCCGCGGGACGGGCGCTGATTGGCCCCGCGGCACGGTGCTGTTGCTGTGGCTGTGCCCGGGCTGACGGCTGGGCCTGGCGTGCGGCTCGTGCCTCCGCGCATGGGAATAATTCTCCTTAATCCTTCCGAGAGGCATCACTGGATGAGGCTGGAGCCTCCCTCTGGGAGCCCCGTCTCGCCTGGTGCGGAGAGCAGAGCAGGGGGAGGGACGGCCGCCATCCCAGGGGCAGGGAGCCCTCCGCGCCCCCAGCCACCTGCCTGCTGCTGCACGGGGCCGCGGCCGAGCCGGCACCGCTCCTGCGCCCGCGCCGAGGGCGCAGAGCGCCGGTGGTGGGTCCGGCTGCCCGTCCCGGCAAGGTGCGCGCGGGGCAGCGAGCCCCGAGGAGCGCGCGCCGGTGCGGGAGCTGAGCCGGGCAAGCTGTGCCGGAGAGCAAAACCCCCGGTGCCCCGGGACAGGATGGGGTGCGGGGGCAGGAGGTGGCGGTGCCCCCGGCATCCTGCCCCTCCAGGTATGGCCGAAGCCCTGCTGCCACGGTCCGGGCTGCAGCTGCCTGCCGGAGCCCCGCCGCCGCGGTACGGGGACGGGAGACCAGAGCCGGTCTTGGGGGGTGCCCCAGGGTAGGGCTGGCTGCTGAGCTCCCCTGGAGCCCCGTACTCTCCGGCACACAGAGCCGGTGCTCGGCCCCGGCCAGGAGCAAGGACTTCTGCCTGGAGCCAGCCCCGTGCCGGGGAGGGTGACGCCTGCCGCTGGCCCGGAGCACCCCGCACATAAACACCACCCTGGGGATTAGGTCAGCTCTGGTCATTGCTCAGACGAATAAGTGGATCAGTGCAAGGGAAAGGAGGGGGAGGGAGCTCTGCTGAGCGGGTCGCTCGAGTGGGGACCTTTTAATTTAGGGGCTCGTGGGGCCAGGAGCAGCCTTGGCACAGGCGCGAGGCTGGGCAGCGAGCGCTGGCGCCCGTGGCGGGGTGGCTGGGGACACGCGGCGGCAACCCCGGCCAGCCCCCACGGTCGGCTTGGATGCCCGAGTGTCCTCAAGTCTGTTTATTTTAAGGGATACAAAGTCCTGGGCTGCCGCAGGGTCACAGGAGCGCTTGCCGAGCCTCTCATTAAAGTTTCCCGGCGGGTGCTGGCGGGGGGGGGGGGAGGAAGAGGAGGGTGGGTGGCAGCAGCCGGGCACCGTCCCGCCACCCCGCGCCCGCACACCTTCGGACCTGGCGCCCACGCGGCAGGAGCCGTCGGCGCGGTGCCGAGGCCGTCCCGCAGCCCGACCCCATTGTCCTGCGGCCGCGCGGGCCGGGCGCGGGGACCGCCATCTGCTCGTCGCTGCCGGCAGCTTCTTTGTTCGCCGCCCGGCGCACGCTCGCGCAGGAAGCGGCTCCCCACGTGCTTCGCCCTTTCCCTCTCGCAGAGGCACCTAATGAAATAAAGGATTTACTGCAGCGAGGGGGAGGGAAGGGGAAACGGGCCGAGCAGTTTGAAAATGTCGTGCCTGGCCCCAGGGCTGGGCTCTTTGGCCGGGTGCAGGCAGGGCCGGGTGCCGGCAGCGCTGGGCACGGACAGGGACGAGCTCTGTGCCGCGGCCGGGCCATTCTTCGGAGTGGCACAAGGCGGGAGGCCGGTGTGGTGGGAGCCGTGCACGGGCACGGGGATGGTGCCAGGACCTGGGGGTGTGAATATAACCGAGACCGAGCGGGAGCCGGGCTGTGCGCCGGGTGTGCGTGGCACTGCCGTGGCCGGGCCCCCGGGCTGCGGGCTCTTGCCTGTTCGGGTGCTGGGGGAAAGGGGTGCCCACGGAGCTGCCGTGGGGACGGCGCTGGGGTGTGTGGAAACAGGGAAGCGGGAGTGTCCGCGTAGGGTGTGGGAGGTCACTCGGGCTTTGAGGAGGACAGGAGGGACATCCGTGCAGCCCCTGCCCCCTCCCCACAGCAGCGTGCCGAGGAGCCTTGCTGGGCAGCGTGCCCGCTGTGAACAGAGCTCCTAACGCCGCTTCCAGGCAGCACAAACTCAGGGTTTTCCCACCCAAGCGAGCCTGTCCTCCTGTGCTGACCCCGCGCCCCAGCACTCTGCAGAGCAGCACGTCCCCGAGCCGCTGGCTCTGGAGCTCATCACCTCTGTACCCAGCGCCAAATTGGGCCGGGAGGACCATGCCGGGAGGCGAGGGACCTGGCTGGGAGAGGCAATGCCCCTTTCTCCTCCCTGCAATGCAAACAGAAACCGAAAAGGACCAAATTCCAAAGTTCTTATTCAAGCCCAGGCGCCGTGGCCCCAGGCGGAGGCGTGGGGACTGTCACCTGCCGGAGGGACTGGGGTGGCCCGGACGCGGGGCACGGCAGCGTCCGGCGTGCTTTGAGGGACGCGGGAGCGGAGTCGTGTGACCATGGCCCTGCAGCCGCGGACACCGGCGCCTGTACCTCCAGCTGCTGCATCCCAGGACCCGCACCACAGCCGTGCCGGCCCGGCTCCCGGCAGCACATGCGGCGACTCACCCACCAAGTGAGCCCAGAGCAGCCCTGGCCGGGCAGGGGCTTTCAAAGCAGCGGCACGTCCGCGCTGCACGTGCCGGTGGTCCCGCAGGCGGGCTCAAGGGAGGTTGGCGTCATGGGGGGGGCAGAGCCGCTCGCCCACCTCGGGGAGGTGGTCACAGGGTGCCACGGGAGTGACCACACGTCCTTCTTTGCAGATGACTCCTCGTCAGAGAGCTGCAGCGGGAATGGCTCCTCCACCCTGAACCCCTCCACCTCCAGCAGCACGCAGGGCGACAGCGCCTTTCCCGAAATGAACGGAAATGGCACCGCGGCCCCCATGGACTTCACCACCTCCGCCGATGACCAGCCCATCAACCTCTGCGACAAACTCGCGCCTGCCCACGTCACCCCTTCCTACCAGTCGGACAGCTGCAGCGCTGACGGGCTGCGCAGCAGGGTCAAGTACGCGGTGAAGACCACGGCAGAGGTATGGCCCGCGCTGCGGGCGGCTGCTGACGGGGCTGGGCGAGACGGGACGGGCGCACGTCCCTGGCTGGAGCTGGGCACGGGGCACGGCATACTGGGAGCAACCGCACGTGAGGCTTCCCAGGCCAGGCAGGGACACGGCTCCTGCCCCCGCACTGGGAAGGCGCAGAGTGGGGGCAGCAGGGCTGAGAGCCTTTCCCTTGTAGGAAGGGAAGGACGGACGAGCGCTGCACTCACCCGCAACTGCTGTGGCAGAGCAGCTGTGCCTGGCCATGCTCCAGCCTCCAGGCTGCTGCTGCTCAGCAGAAATCAGCCCGAGTGCCGAGCGAGCGGTTTGCAGAGGGAGGGCGAGGGATGGTTTGGGAGAGCCAGGGGCATCCCCCACACCCCACCTGCCAGAGCTGAGGCTCTGCAGTGGGCTCGCCTTATGGCCATGCTGCTCCCACTGTGCAAGGAGGAGCCCGTTCCCGGTGGGTCCGGGCAGCGTTTCCCACAGGGTTAGGCAGAGCCACAGCCCCCACCAGCCAGAGCTGCGTTGCCTGCACTTTGGGCCATCACAGGCTCCCTGAGGCCACCGTGTCCCCCTTGCCCCAAGCAGGCAGGAGCTGGTGCTCAGGGGAGCCCGGCCGGGGGTTCATCTCAGGTTGCAGGGGGACATGAGGAAAGGGGACAGAAGCAGTGAGCCAAGGAGAAAGGGCTTTTTCCTAGTAACCCTGGGCAGGGGTGGGCAGGCGAGGGCTGCTCGCGGTAACCCCTGTCTCCTCTCAGTCCCCTCCATACAGCTCCGGCAGCTATGACTCCATCAAGACAGAGGTCAGCGGCTGCCCCGAGGACCTGACTGTTGGCAGGGCCCCCACGGCCGACGAAGATGATGATGACCATGATGACCACGAAGACAACGATAAGATAAATGACTCGGAGGGGATGGACCCAGAGAGGCTAAAGGCCTTCAATGTAAGGAAGAGCGCCATGGGGAGGGCGAGCCCGCCTGCCTCCTGTCTCGGTATTCCCACCGTCTGTCTTCTCCTTTGCAGATGTTTGTGCGCCTTTTTGTGGACGAGAACCTGGACCGGATGGTTCCCATCTCCAAGCAGCCCAAGGAGAAGATCCAGGCCATCATCGAGTCCTGCAGCCGGCAGTTTCCCGAGTTCCAGGAGCGGGCGCGCAAGCGTATCCGCACCTACCTCAAGTCCTGCCGCCGCATGAAGAAGAACGGGATGGAGATGGTGAGTGGCCACCCCGCTGCCCTGCTGCTCACCACCACTCCTGGGCCAGAAGGTCCCTGAGCACCTTCTCTGCTTGTGTCTCTGCAGACCAGGCCCACGCCGCCACACCTGACCTCGGCCATGGCAGAGAACATCCTAGCCGCCGCCTGCGAGAGCGAAACGCGGAAAGCAGCCAAGAGGATGCGGCTGGAGATCTACCAGACCTCCCAGGTATGTTGCATGCGGCTGGAGGTGGGCGAGGGACGGAGCCGACAGCATCCCGTGGCAGGGCGGGGAAAAGGAGAGACGTTTCTGAGCAATTTGGTAAAGCATTTTAAAAAGTCTTTCTAAAAGTCAGAGGGCTGCAGAACAGGGCCCTGTGGTATGTCCTAAGACTCAGGCCAGCCGGGCCGGGGCTGCTGGTTTGGGCTGGCAATGCTTTAGCCGCAGGAAACCAGGCGTCCCTGCGCCGTCCCTTGCACCGGCCGCAGAGGACAGCCGGGCTCCTTGCTGGACTATGTCTGTGTTTCCTTTGTGCAGGATGAACCGATTGCTCTAGACAAGCAGCACTCCAGAGACTCCACAGCCATCACCCACTCCTCCTATTCACTGCCAGCTTCATCTTACTCCCAAGACCCAGTCTACATCAATGGAAGCCTGAACTACAGCTACCGTGGCTACGGGTCCCTGGGGGGCAGCCTGCAGCCGCCTGCCTCCCTCCAGACGGGCAACCACAGTAACGGTAAGTGGTCACACGCTGCACCAGGGTCCACGGTGGCACGGGGAGCCCACCCAGGCAGCGCGCCGCGGGCTCCCCAGTATCCTGCACTATGCGGCTGAGCTGGTCGCTGGAGGGGAGGCAGGGGCTGCTCCCGTGGCTCACGCCAAGCCCAGTCACAGCAGCACCTCTCCTGCCGCCGCACAGAGCTGCTCCAAAGGCCCCTCTTCTGCCTGTCTGCTCAGCTTGCCTCATCAGTGGATGGTTAATTGTTGAACTGAACTTGGAAGGACAGTCTAGGTGGCACTGGTGGAGGGAAGGAGTGTCACTTAAAAAAAAAGAGAATCTCTACCAGCTATTAATTATTAACAGGAGCGGGCGCCTATCGCTGCCCTGATCTTGTTGCTGGTATGAGCTGTTCCTTTCCCAGCCTGCGTTGGCTGCTCTCAGAGATGGGGATGGGGATGGGGACAGGGCTGGTGAAGTTCAGGGTCTCTACAGCAGTGCCCGGGGCAGAGCCAGCTCCTGCTGCAGGTCAGGAGGGTGAAGAGGGGCTGGGGGGGCTGCGTGGGACAGGACTGAGGCTGCAGGGCGGGAAGGCAGAAGGAGAGCGCAGGCGAGGCTTGAGGGGTCGGCTGAGCGAGGAGCAAGTGAACAGAGCGGAGTAGCCTGGGGCCAAGCAGGGCACCTGGGGAGGTGCCGTGGTACCTGGTGACTCCCCGGCACCCAGGAGAGAGAGGTGTGGGATGGGGCAAAGGCTGTCCCCTTGGGCAGCAGCCCTCTCTCTGGCTGTGTCCTCCCGGCAGCGGTGGCACGACGGGCTGGTGCCCGCCCTGGTCCTCTGCTGCCTTCACTTGCCCCGGTGTGCTCTGGGCTCCTGCCCTGCCCCTGCCCGCCCCGAGGGGAGTGAGGATTTGGAAGGATGTGATTTCCGGAGCCCTGAGAGATGCCTGTCTGGGATTAACTCTTATCATCCCTTCCTAATGCTTCTTAACCCTGAATAAAGATCCCGCCCCGGCCTCCAGCTGCTGAGACCTAATCCTTGCAGCCGCTGAGGAGGCAGCAATGGTTCCTCCCCAGAGCAGCACAGGCACCCCTGGCCCCCCACGCTGCTCAGCACCCTCCTTTCACCCAGCCCAGCTGTGAGTGCTGGCTCCTTGATGTGAGACAGCAAACATGCAGGAATGTCTCAGAACAGCCCCAGTGAGCACATGCCCCAGGAGGAGCAGACAGGCCCCGCATGTAGCACATGGCAGCAGCACACAGCAGCACCTTGCTTCTTTCTAATGGATTTTTTTAAACCTCTGCTTTGCAATTATTTTTTGCCCTTTGCCCAAGCTCTTGCCGAGTCCTTTAGAGGTAAGAGTGTGCTGCTATAGCGCTGGGAAGGAGCGCTGCAAGGAGCTGCGCCTTCTTCCTCTGTGAGCAGAAAGCCTGCAGGGGTTTGCTGCCCAGAAGTGTCTGCTCCCTCCATCCCCCACCTGAGGCGATTCTTGCTCAAACCTGCATCCCCACTCCCAGCTCCTTCCCCCTTGGTGAGCCGGGAAATGGGCTCCGTTTACTGCTGCCTTTTCTGTCCAGTGAAATCGCTTTCGCTTGAGAGCCTCCTCCTCCTCCCCTTCGCAGCACTGATTAGCCTGGCATGGAAGTCCTCTGCTGGTGCCACTCCTCCCACAGCATTTGCTGCTCCAGCATTGCTTTCCTTGGATGCTTTCCTTCTTACCCCGACGCAATGCGCTCCCCTCCCTGCCGCCAGCCAACAGCGGGACCCACCTGGTCTCTGGTGGCTGCTGAACTCTCCTGTCCTGGTTTGCAAACCGCTGCAGCACCCAGTCCCTGCTCCATCTGCCTGCGTGTCCCACCGCAGCAGCGTCAGGCCACCCAGTGGGAGTTCAGCCCTCCTGAAGCCTTTCTCCAGCATCACCAACTGCTCCATCAGCCTGCAATGCTCCAGCCCACAGCCAGGGGATTAATTAGTTCAGTGTCTTCTCTTTCTCCTTACCCCTAGGCTGCAGCCTCGCCTGCCTCCTCTCCCTAACTAGTATCACATCTCTAGTACACGTCTTTCCTCTTCTCTCCATTTCTAGGTGATAGTGTGGTTCTTGCACCTTGCTTGGCTTCTCTTACTTAGTCCAACGCAAAGCTGAATCCAGTTTTTCCCCTGTCTTTACCTGGCTGTGTCACTCCTCAAGCTGTGTACCAGTTTCCCTGCCAAAGTCTTCCACGCACAGCCACCCAAACCAGGCTGCACACGTGTGCATGTGATTGTGCACACATATCTGCAGACAGCCATCGCAGTGGCTGACAGTGTTCCCTGGGTCTCGGAGAACTTGATAATTTCGTGACTTTTTGCAGGTTTAAGATTTGTATTGAGACAGGAGGGTTTGTGAGCCAGGGGCAGCTGTGTGTCCTGTTCTGCAGAAGACAGGCATGCGTACATGGCCAAAAATCACGTGCACTAGAGGTGGAGCAGAGATGGACTTAGGAGAAAGAATTATCCCTGCCCATCAGGCAGATCATAAATTTTGCAGGACTTCATTTCATTTACAGACTAAGCCATAGAAATGTGCAGCCTAGGAAGACCATTTAGACCCCCCCAACCTGATACATAAGGCTGAGCGTGTAACTGTGTTGGTGCCTGGGGCGGTGTGCGAGAGCCCAGGCAGGGCACGTCTCCTCCTTGCCACGCAGCACAGCCTGGCCCCGCGTGGGCACAGACACCATGTAGTTATCCAGCACTGAACCAGGGAATCGCACCCCGTGCAGAATGTTACTCTCCATGTGCAGAGGAAAAAACAGAACCTGGAAGATGATTTTGATGGGGCAGGTACCCCTCAGGTGCCAGTTTAGCTCCTGGCAGAGCGCAGCCACAGACCCTCCCTTCACAGAGCAGATGGGACAGGCTGCAGGACGGGATTTTTGTCATGTTGACTCTGAAGTCTCTTTCCTTGTGGCTGTTGTAGAGGCAGTGGCTGGCTGGTGTGGGAGCTGGGGCTTCTCACATTGTCCGGGGCACCACACTTTGCAGGGGCCTTCCTGCCGGTGCAGAGGTCCAGGAGCACCAGCTCCCGCTGGGGATCTTGTCATGGCAGGACGGACACGGGCAAGGCTGCTCTGCCTGAGCTTCCCTCTCGCTTTTCCTTGGCAGGTCCAACTGATCTCAGCATGAAAGGTGGGGCCTCCAGCACGGCCCCCTCCAACAGCACCAGCAGGGGAATGCAGGCTGCCCAGCTCAGCCCCACGGAGATCAGCGCAGTGCGGCAGCTGATCGCTGGCTACCGAGAGTCGGCGGCGTTTCTGCTTCGATCTGCAGACGAACTGGAAAACCTCATTTTACAGCAGAACTGACTCCCTGTGTCTGCATCGCTCCTCTGTCGAGACGACAATTTATACCTGCTAGAAAGAGGCTCCCAGCGGTGTCCTGCTCAGGACCACCATCGTCCTCCCGTGAAGTGGCGGGTACATGTAGTTTTAGAAGGTGGAATCCAAAAGACCTGTTTTCTTTTACACTCCAAGCACCTGGGACTTCAGGCACAAGGACACATTTTTGAACCGTACCAACACCTGTGCGTCCAGCCGACCAGAAGCCAAACCTGTGGCTTGGAAGGATGTGGGACTTTCAAGGGCAGAAGGGAGCCTGGGGAGGTTTGGGGCTGCAGATGTATTTAGAATAACCTTTGTGGACCCAAATGTTAGATACCCATCCCCAGATAATTTCCAAGTCTTAGGTGAGCTGAATCACATATTTATTGAGAAATGGACCCTCCTCTCCCCTTAGTAATTTATTTTTCTGAAAATGGATTCTTTTGAGTTTGTACAGATTGCCAGTTTTTTGTCTGTCTGATCAGAAGGAATTTATTCCTGTGAAATAACACATTCCATATCACTACACTACTAATTTCCAGGCAGCTCTGCCTGTTTCTCCGGGGAGCCCTTGTCCCACAGGGAGCAAGTTTGCCATTCAGCCCTAGACTTCGAGGCTGCTCAGCCTCCAGTAAGCGTAGGTGGCAGTTGAACAACAGAGCAAGCAAGCGTCCTGCTTAGACCTTTGTTCTAAGCGGTCCCGTAGCAGCAGTGGGGTCTAAATCTCCCGCAGAGACTCGGCAAGCTCGGCAGACCTCCGGCTAGAAGGACGTCTCGCACTCATATAAGTCATTGCAGATAAGAGAAGGAAGGAAAGAAATACCTGAGAAACACTGTCTTGCGGTCACCATCCGTACTCTACCTCACACTCCATTGTGGGCTTCTTCCAGGCCTGGCCGAGCTGGTCCTGGGGGACGGTGAGTGTCGCAGACGCGTGGATCGCGCCGAGGAGGCTGGAACCGACCCGGCAGATCCAGCGGATCCGCCAGGGTCCTGCTGCTGGGCGGCAGCTCGCCCCCACCCCGCTGCACCCGGCTGTTTGCTCCGGTCCGTGTGAAACCAGCCCTGGGGTAGCATCAGGAGAATAAACCGTTTAGGAACCGCATGGGTGTAGTAAAGGCTAATGCCGGGTCTCTGACTGAAAAAGTGAGCTCAGTGCGGCAAGCCGCTCGCTCCTCTGCAGAAGATAGAGACGGGCAACATTCAGCAGCAGAACTGACAAAGTCCTCTCCGGGGCCCAGGATCCTCCCCCCTCCCTGCTCACAGTCCTGGAACAAGCCCACAATTCCCAAAGTGTGGAAAAACCGTAGTCCGATGACCATTCTGCCCTGTTACCGCCCCCCTGCCCCCAATAATGCACTTCGTTTTGCTCAGTGCAATACCTACTACCAGTGCTGCTAAACCCAGGGACTTCGCTCAGGCACAGAGATGCTGAGCCGAGCCAAGCAATGCAACGTGCTCTGGAGCCACGTAGAGCAGCAGAGACCGGCTGCCGGGGATCCCAGCTCCTCCTCGTGCCCCCACGCCGGCGCAGCTGCCCCCGCCCGGGCAGGAGTCCTCGCCACGAGATATAAATTCGATAAGTGTAAACCCCTATGCGCTCATTTTAAAGGTAGATACTTTCTCTCTTTGGAGCCAGCTTTTTTCTTCTTTTTCGGTCACTCTGAGCCGGCGGCGGACAGAGGCTGCTGCTCCCTGGGGGGCTGACGCCGCTGGCCCAGGCTCGAGCTCGGTGGCAGCAGCTGGTCCCAGCCAGGAGTGGACCCGGGCAGTTTACTCAGTAGCCTTTATACCCAATTATACTCCCCACACACTGGAAGAGAAGCAAAACCTCTACCCTGCTCTTAGTCTCAGTAGAGAAAAAGCCAGCGGCTCCTGAGGACAGGCTTGCCTGGCCCGGCAGCAGAAGGGATTCGCCGTTGCATTGACTGTTCTCCCCAAACCGTAAACTTCCCATAGCATTCGGAGAAAAGGGACCTAAGCCCTGGCCGTTTGGTGCAGTCGGGGTGTCCGTGCAGAGACGAGGTGGTGGCTTGTTAGACCTGAGCCGATGCTGGAACCGGGAGCATCGCGGCCGCCCCGGGTGCCCTGGGCCGAGCGCCCCGTCCCCTCCCTGCCCGCGGCAGGCAGGAGAGCGGCGTGGGGGCCAGCCCGGGACACCAGCCCCCCCCAAGCCAGGGTTCAGACTCACGCTTTCCCCAGCACTTCACAAGCCTGCTTGGTTTGTCCACTGCATCCTTCCATACTTGGAATTTATGTAAATATTTATTTTTGTGTGAATACCATGAAGTAACAAACCTTTGACAAAATATGTAACCGCAGCCATTTGTGAAAGTCTTAACGTTAAGGAAGGAGAGGCAGAGACAATCGCTGTCCCGGAATTCTCTCTCTCTGCGATATCCCACCCGAGTCGGTGCCTCCCTCCCCGTCAGAGGCCATCGAGAACATTTTAGCCATAAGTTTGCCATCCAGTTTACTGAAAAAGAGGTTACCCAGGGGCTTACGGACAGATCGCCATCAGCTACAGTTTGTTTAGTTTTATTTATGCAAGTTTTAGCTGTCGTTACCAGATCACCTTTGAACTTGTCTTAGCATGTATTGAAGTTTAGTAGCTCTTACACTTTGTTAAACTGCTGTAGAAGACAGATGAGGCTCACGGTTGCGTAGGAAGGTATCCAACAGTCTACCCTGTCCTAACAACTGATGTTCATAACTTGCAGCTGAATGGTACAGACTCAGATTTCCAAAGCCCCGGTGACAGCCACATCTGTGACAAGTTATGAAACAAATGGGATTGACTATGAATTTCTGTCAGGGATCTCTTTTTTCTTTTTTCTTTCTTTCTTTCTTTTTTTCTTTTTCGGTGAGCCGCAGCTTTATAGTTTCTTTGGAGCGAGCTCCACAGACATCTCAGTGCTCTTCAGCTGATCCATGCTCAGTTGCGGCTCTTCTGTGCTCCAGGACTGTTTCACAGCCACATTCCTGCGCTCTCACTAGGCAGGACGGGGTCAGGAATCGCTAGTCTGGGTTCTCAACGAGAAGGAATGAGCAGGAGCAGAATACACCGGCTTTCCAGATATTCTGAGAGGTGGAAGGAGAATGCTGGGTTAGCAAATGGTCTGGATGTTCTTGGTTTTGTTTAAGAAAAGCTAATCACTGGTCGAGAAAATAGATTTTTTTTTTAATTTAATTTAATTTTATTTTAAACACAACCATCCTGCCCTGGATGTGCGGTTCCCATGACGGTGTTTCTACATGGGAGAGCGTTCCCGGGATTGCGAGCAGACGTAACTTGTACCTCCCCAATCCAAAGGGCCACTTCCCTCCCACGAGTGGCCATCGGATTTAGTACCAGTTCATGAAAAAAAATGCTGCTTTGAACTCAGAGGGTTAATATACTTTTGATTTGTAATTTTTTGTAAAACTTTTTACAAGGTAGCATAGTATTTCACCAGAATACCAACTACAATCCGTCCATGGTCTGATTTTTATATAATTTAGTGGTGCTTTAGAAACTTTTGTTTGGTTGTTTCGGAGCTGTACAGCTCAGTTCTTCGCCTGTATCTACCTAAGACCAATGTGAACCTTTGTATTTTTGCTCCTAATTTTGGACTCAGTGAAAGTGTACTGTTTACATGTACAGAACTCCCGGCCCCTGTGTGTTCTGCAAGACCTGCTGTTGAAGAGGAAGATGCACCTCACCCAGTTCGTCTGCTTAACCAAGCCACAGCTTCACTCACCCACCGACACACGCACCTACCCTAAGGAAGACCCCACAAAATTGAAACGCCCTTTAAGCAATTTTGGGTTTTGCACAAGCTATTGTATTTTTTTTTTTTCCAGTAGTCGATTTACGGATTGGCTGCGATTCAAATCGAGAGCTGACCCGGAGCTCAGTTAACTGAAGCACCAGAACTCAAGCAGGCAGAGTCGCACAGTGCTGCTGTTTCACCATCCTCCTCCTGCCACCCGAGGCAGGAGGGTGAAAGCTGCCGAGCTCAGTGTAGGGTTCAAACAATGCAGAAGAGCACTCGAGCCCAGGGGGCTTGCAGGGAAGCAGGGGGGAAACACTCATCAGCATAATTGGAAACATACTTTACCGAACCTGGTGAAATCGCCCAAGCTGGCTGCTGATTTCAGATTGAGAGGGTGGGAGCGCGTTCCCTCAGGAGGCGGGGGGGCTCCGACACGAAGCAGAAGACGGCTCTTTGGAAAGTCGGTGCTTTCCTGAGGGCTCAGATAGAAAGCATATGGCACTTAATCCAGCTTTTAAGGTGACACTTTATTGCTTAATCAATTGATTCATTTTGAAATGATATTTTTGCAGATAGGCACCTATGCAACTTAATGTGGCTCTTAAGCAGATGAGCACTTCCTCCTCAACGAGCTTGATAAGAGTTATTTGTGTTATATACTGTGGATTTTTCCAGTAAATGTGGCTTAATATTTTAATTCTTAGAATGTGTGTCTATTATATATGTGATGCAACTTAATTCTGTTCTGTTTGTGGAATGATTAGCACAGGCCAACTCCCTGTTCCCCTCACTTAACAAAGACCAATGAGCTGTTAATCAAGCTGTTATCTCCATGGTATTACTTGCTAAATGCACTGATTTCATAAGTATGTGGAATCCTTTTTTTTTTTTTTTCTTTTGAATCTGTATATCATATATAAGACTGAATCTACTTAATAAACACTGTATAACAAAAAGGGCTTTCTCCTCCACTGTCGAGCACTGCTGGGTGCTGCCGGCACCGGGCGCTCTCCAGCCGCTGCCCCTCGCCCCAGCGCCAGCCCGCATTTGCTCCCCAGCCCCAGCCTACGCGCTGTGTGAGAGGTCAGTGCGATTGGTCACCAAAGCGGGATCTAAATTTAGGTGTTAAAGGAAAAAAACTGTATCTTTCAATAATTTTGACTTAAGCTGTGCTTTCCATTCCTTAACAGACAGCTGCGGGTACCATAGAGAGCAGCGTTAGCACTCACAAGTGGGGCTAGTCACATATTTTATGCTTAACTTATATTTTGACAAAATTAATTTTGTGAAGTGTCTGTTTTTTGTGAAAAAAAAAAAGAAAAAGAAAAAAAAAAGAGTCTTCATTGAAGTTTGTGGAAAGTTCTCCCTCTCCCTCATGGAAAATACTGATTTTTCGTTACCAGCTTTATTCACTAAGTATAATAAATCTTTGCATCCATAAAACGTTTATCTCAAAGCACTGTGTAGATAAAAATCTCCTGATTTGCATCAGTGCCTGGCTGACAGTCAGGAGGGCCCAGGAAAGACGAGTCAAATCGGTTTGCAGCTTTGGTGGAAGCGCTGCCTTTCGCTTCGCATACGGGTGCCTGCGATGCGGTGCGGGCAGGACCTGCCCCAGGTTTTGCTGCTGCAGCCTTCAGCGACAGCCAAAAGGACCCGCCTGAACGTTTGCACTTGTAAATAGTCACCCGGGATAGCACGTCCCAAATGGACCTTCCATAATAATTAGTTAATGTATGTGTGTACACAGGGCGAACATAGGGGTTTGTAGCGCGCACAGGTAAAGTGTCTCCCGTGTGTCCCTGACGCAGTTGGGTTGAACACCATTAAGCCTCTGGATAAGCTTTGCCCCCAAATTTCAAACGGAGCAAGCCATGGGGATTGGCAGTGCTCAGTCGCACCAGCGTGCAAACCCGTTTTCGATACCTTTGGAAATAGCTGCTGTTGCTTCCGCAGCTCCACGGTCGCAGGTCTCTTGGCCGACTTGGGAAGTCCCCTCTGTCCGCAGCCGGCTCCGCCGCGGAGCCAGGATGCTCCAGAGCACGGCAGAGCTGGACCCAAACAGCAGACGGTCTGTGAGAGAAAAAAATCTATTATCAGATAAATATCATGGAGAAAAGAAAAAAATTAATTTATATTTGCTCTGCATGAAATTCTGACATTAATAGAGTTTTACTCTTGAAACATCCAAGCTCCCCTATTCTAGAAGTAACGAATTCTGACATCATCATCCACCATACCAATAAAATAGAAAACTTGATGTCAGTTATTTAGCAGTTTTAAAGCTTACCTAAGTAACAACTTTACTTATTTTTTGCATTACTTATTTTTAGCATGTTTAGATGATCTGGACATCTTTAACCACACCTGTGCTTGCAGCCAAAGCCTGGCAGAGTGAGGAGAACATCAATGAACTACCAAAACCCACAAAAGTTGGGGCCAGAAGAGCCGCTGCCCTGGCCACGCATGGCTCCTGTGTTAGCGCAGACCCCGCAGCTCGTGCCACAGCACGCTGCCGGCGTGCAGGAGACGTCCGAGGTCGGCAGGTTTGTGATGGGTTGGTTCCTACCACTGAAGGGCTGCAGCCAGGACCGATGTTCACATCCAGATAAATCCTGACTCCCGACGGGAGCGATGCAGAGTTTAAACCATAAACCTTCTCCCATGCTTGGGACAGAGCTTCCTTTGCACTCAAAGGCAGCAATGCTCAGCTTTGCCCCCCCTTTTCCTTCTCACCAGGATTTTTTAAGCAAGCAGACCGAAGAAGCTAGGCTTCACTGCTGCTGCACTCCTGTCCACCAACCCCCCGGCATTAGTGATGCGGAGGAATGGGGAGAATGGGGCACCATCGCCGCTGTTCTGCAACACCACAGCACCACAGAACGTAAGGAAGTTCAGTATTCTATCACTGTACAAATCTAAACATTCCCACAGCCCCACTGCCCAATTTATGAGATCACCGTCAGCCTTGTGGAAGATCCACACAATGAGACCAGTACCCAGACCTGTAACAGAATAATTCACGTTATTCTTTTCTTACTACCTAGAAAAGAGAGAGGAAGGATGTAACAATAAAGTAGTTTACAGGTAGTTTCAGTGAACAGTATAATTGGTATCACGTTGTTAACGCGCTTTAGAAGACATTTTCAGATCCATTTATCCAACAATTGAGTAAGACAGTAACGTAAAAGCCACGTCAACAGCAGCAGCAAGACCCCTGGGCCAGTCTTGGTGCTGCTGCCCATAGGCAGGGCAGGTATCCCCCTCGCCGCCCCGCTACTGCAGGGGGGGCTCCCACAGCCACAGCCGTCACTCCCGCAGCATCCCACTCCCACACTGCTGCTTTTGGAGCACTCAGGTATGCGTTTCCCAAGAGCCACGCACCGTGTCTGCAGTAGGTGCACTGCGTTCGGTTATCTACAAGTGTATAAAAACCAATTTAATGAAGCCGAGACAGGACTGCAGCCCCCATCCCCTTTAATCATCTGAGCAGAGCTCTGGAACACTCCCAGTTAAAAAAGAGGAAAGGAAAAGCAATATTGCCTTAGAGAGCACAGAGGATGACTTCAGAAAAAGAGGATTGAAACCACAAATGCAGGTTTTACAGAGTGTTTATTTTTCCAATACCACAAGGGACATACATGAGCAGGCCCCCCCCGGAGGGCTCTGCAAACCAGACCAGTTCCATCTGTACACTACAGTGGCCCCAAAGGAGGCAGAGCCAGACCCCCCAGCTCCGCTCCCTATCTTTGGTAAGCAGGTTTCACACCTCCGCTCCGCCGTCACCAACACCGCAGTTCTGTTCATCCCGGGGTGCGTGCGCGGGTCCCTCTCATTCCCACAACATGAGGCTGTCAGGTGCATTAAGGATAAACCATTGCTGAGACTAAACTTGTTGCATCCCTCAGGCTTGCATCTCAAACAGGGACTTGTACAGGTAAAAAAAAAAAAAAAAGTGCATGGTCAAGGGAGGTAGGATAGAGCTAGAAAAGGGACTAAAGAAAAAAAAAAAAAACAAACCCCTACAATTCTTGCTACTGCTGCTTAAATGAAACGGCTGACTTCTCCCCTCACTGAAGCAATTATTTCTTGGTAAGTAATTGCTCCAACGAGGAAGAGAGTCACGGTTTTGCTCTCAAGGATGTTCACCTTCTTGCAACGCAGCTACAGCCATGCTCTAGGAGATCTGTTACAGCAACAACTGGCAATAGCTTAGAGGAGCGACCAGTAAAGTACACTTGACTTGGCAAATCCCATCAGGTCATCCTTCAGTCCGCACATCACAGTCTACCTGCACAACGCAGCACGGACGCCCAGGCAGAGAGGGAGGCTGTCAGAACCGAGAGACACCGTTGCGTGTTGAGCCTCACATTAGGCAAGACAGAATACAGTGGCTCTGACTACAGATGCAGATTAATAACTAACACCACTTTAATGCAATACTGCTGTAGAGCCTGAAAATCCAAGGAAAAAAAAAAAAAGAACCCTTTATGTTCTATGTACATTACATCCATTTACAGAGTTGGCCAGTACTGTGTACAACATATAAATACATGATCAAACAGATGCATAGAGGATACTTACAGGAGCCAAATAATTCACTTTATACATCCAAGAATGAAAATATAAAAAAAGGAAAAAACACTGCTTTAAATGTTAGATGATCGTCACACAGATGCACAGCTAGACGCTTGCAAGTGGTCAGATGTTGTCACGTTAAGGTCCTCATTGCAGGACTGCAATGCAGAGATCGCTGGCCACGTAAACGAGCTTCTAGGAACCTCCGACATTTCACACTAGTTTGTGGCAAGTCAGCCAAAAAAGGCAGTCACATCGGCTGGTCCAAGAGTTCAGCCAGGCACACAGTTCCCTGCGCCACACATCTTCCTGCAGACCAGCAGAAGGCATTCGGTTGGCACCTGCCACTTTTTTTTTTTTTTTTTCCTCTTCTTCTTGCATCCTCCGAGTTGGCTCCGTCCAGTATACGGTTAGCTGTATACGGCTCTACAGCCACCTGCAGAGTGCTTTACTGGGCACCACGTTCTGCTGTAGCATCCAAAGACCGTACAGAACCGTCACTGCAGAGCAGCTCTTTGCTTACACTTACTGTACAGCGGTCCTTCCCACACAAACCAAGAATGGAGATGGCAGAAGGGGAGAGTGGAAGACTGTAGGGCCTCACCTAGCGCAGCCCTGAAATAGAAAACACCCTGTTCCAGTTCCTTTGGATGTAAAGATTTCCTCGACGGAGGGTCCACGGATTGCCACAGCAAACTGCCTGTCATTCAGGTGTTAGCCTCAGCACGTGTACCAGAGCACAATCAGTATTTCCACGATAGCACGAAGCAGAAGGATCGCTCCAGTGGGGCGCAGCCCACCGAGACTGGAGTGTAACCGTGAGCAAGAAAGGGTTTTGCACTGTAGATTTTAGTGGGAAGGCAAGTCAACTTTCCTCACCAAAACAAAGTGTAATAGCATTTCTACTATAAACAGAATAGTATTTTGTGTACAGGTTTTAGGATCAGTCGTTATCAAAATACACACACTGAATATACAATTTGTCCCATGGCCATAATTTATTATCTCACCACAAGGCACAATACACAAAGCTTAGAGGGTCCTATACAGTCATCGTGACAAAACGCCCCGCAGCCTTTACACATGATCATGGCTTTAAGGCTGCACGAGCACTTGAACGATATCTCGTCAACACTGCTGCTATCAGCAAACATCTGCACAGAAAGGGACGTATTATGGTTTGCAGCAAAGTTCGCTTTGTGGGTTAGCTGCATCATGCTTCCAGCAAGGCTTCTGGGAAAAGCTGGAGTGCTGGATGAATAATTAAAGCTGGTGGAATTAAGCTGCAGCTTAGAAAGCTTCCCATAAAATGCTTGCTTGATATTGAGCTGAGAGGGTATGGAAGAAGGCTCCAAAGGGTGATTGTGTCCTTTTCCTGGTTCCCTTGAAAACTTAAAAAATGGCAAGTCCATAACGAGCGGAACACTTTGCAAATGCTCAGTCAGCTCCACGGGGTTTTGTGCTGCGTCCTTCTCATTCTCCGTGTTACTCTTGGCTGGGCTGCCACACGCCAGCACATTCTCATTTTTTATTCCTCCCAGGGTGTCGGTGTGCTGCTTTGAAGTCCATTCGTCCCTTGCAGCTGGCATTCCTTCTCCTGATGCACAGCTCTTGCTCAGAGGAATCTGTTTGCTGGGGGACAAGGTTCCCATGGCTGAAACTTGATCCAAAGCCCTGGAGTGATGTAGTCTAACGCTGGGGTTGGAAGGAAAACCAGAACCAAAGAGTTTTTTGCCTTGAACTCCAACATAATTTTTATTGACCAATGTACCTCCTGTCTGATTTGGACCAAGAGAAGTTACAGTTGGAGATAAAAACTGAGGCTCCGTAGAGGCGTTCAACTTCTCTGGACTTCTATTTGTGACGACACTTGTCAGTGGGTTGTGCTGTGGCACCCGATGGACCTTGGACAACTCCTTTTGCTCCTCAAAGCTACAGGAAGAAAATGTTCTTTCCCGGGGGCCCATATCTTCAGGCTTCTGAGAGGCACTTGCCACATTTGCCAGTTGGTCTTGGCAGCTTAAAGTCGAGCCAACTTTGGAATGTTTTTCTGAAGTAGATTGATCCTCCGCATCCTCTGCTCTAGGTAACGCTGCCCCTGATCCGCACTTCTTTTCCGGGGGATCCATGGAAGATCTCATTGAGTGGAAGTCATCGCTCCTGCTTGGGGCATTTGTCTTTATTCCTACATCTGGAGAAGATTCTTTGCCAAAATAGCAACTGCTACCCCTCTCCATTTGCAGGGAGAGGCTTTCTGACTGCTTGTCCAGCAGCGGCTGTGTGATTTCCAGCTTGATGTTGCCATGAGATACTGGGAGAACTTCTTCCAATGGAAGGTTCCCCTTAAGCAGCTGCATCACCAAAGGGTTGCTGGTTTCAACAGAGGATACGGGCCGAGCAGAACCTGTCGGCCGCTCGGCTTTCTGGGGCAATGGTGCATGTGGTTCCCATCTCTGAGATGCAGCGCTCATTGCTGCAACTGCAGGGAAGTCCACAACACAGGCCAGACTATCTGTTTCCACAGATGATTTTGACCTAATCCTATCACATCTCTCAGTGCTGCTGTGACGGGAGGAGTCTTTCCCAGCCACCTCCCTACAGCTGACACTTCTGAAACATATATCCATCTCTACATTCTCATCAGCTACGTCAGCTTCAAAATCTGAAGCAGTATCTGTTGTTTCACTGTGCGTACTCTGTACTTCATCATCTCCATTTGTCTTGAACTCTTGAGTCTCTCTCAGTGGCTGATGCACATTTTCTTGTTCTGTTCTAGGGCACCTCTCCCTCAGCTGCAGAAGTTTTTCAGAGGTATCTATCCTATTCTGAGAAATAAAGTCATCATGTAAAGAGGGTTTCACCAGAGACTCTGTATTTTGTTCTTCATTACTTAGTTTGCCATCACTCTCTTTCTCTGCCTGCAGGTGTGCAAAGTTATACAGTGCAGGGACTGCTTTCTCCACTCCAGTAGTCACCATTTTGGAGTTATCGCTATCAGCAACACATTTTTCCACAAATGTTTCAGAGCCATTAAATCTAAATCTAGCTACCATTTCTGGCTCATGGCATTCTTCTTTACCACCTGATGACAATTCTGGCAGAAAAGCAGGACAACTGGAGGAATTTTCCTTTGTGTCAGAATGATAATCCAACTGTACGGTGGGAGCACTAACATCTTTGAATTCTGACACAACCCTCTTTCCTGTAGGACTGATCACAGCTCCCTGCACCCGAGAACAAGACAGACCGTTCACTGGAGGAATCATGCATTTCAGCTTTGTACTTTGCCTCTCCTGTGATGCAACACAAGACGGGGTTTTGGTCCTTGGGTCGCAGAGGAGCTGCTCAGGGGCTCTCCTCCTGCCTCTCAGAAGTTGCATTGTTTAAGGATGACCCAGTCAAAGCATCACAGAACTGCCTTCTAGGTGAACCATCACCAGGTTGAGCTTCCCCTGAGCTAGTGCCTGCAGCGCGTTCCAGATCACCACTTCCCTCACTCTTTGAAGAAAAGGGGTCTTGTCTTGAAGAGAGGAAGGAATTTGTGTTGGCCTCCTGAGCAGCCACCTCAGAGTTAGCCTTTTCTCCATTCACATGGAGAGACGACAGTAATTGTGTTCGTTGTAGATCTGACGAACGCTTTCCATGAGCTCTCTTTGATCTCCGGTGCTCTGTATGGCTGCTGGATTCTCCTCCACCACCTCCTTCATCAGTACTTCTCCCTCCACCTGGGCCACCCCCACCTCCAATGGCGGCTGTAGCAGCTTCTCGCTGGGCTCGGGCTTGCAAAGCACGGGCTTTAATGTCTGCGAGTGTTCTGGCCCCAGTCCTGCCCCGGCTGGAGGGCTCCGTGTTGGGGATGATCCTGGGGCATATCTGGTAAGCGGGCTGACCTTTAACCACCCAGGGTGGTTTAATACGTGAAAGTTGAATCTGAAAGAAAGGGAAAAGCAATTAGTTCTAACACTTGACCATTTTCAGACAGTGAGATGCATTTTATTAGCATCTGTTCATCACAGTTCTTATCACAAGAATTCAACAAAAACTTGAAATTCCAACTTAAAAACTAATTTTGGCAGAGAAGTAGCATGCTCTCTGTAACCTCTGCTTATGTGCTCTGTCATGCGATACGTAAAGCTCAGTTAATATTCACATTGTTTTACCAGTGCCCGCAAATACGAAATAAGTGATTTGCATTCAGATCTTCAGAAATCAAAATGGTCTCCTTTATACCAGGATGACAACCCCGAAGCTAAGATGGATACCTCTAGCCAAAATGGGAAAAGTCAGAAGGAATACTATGATTCTGCCCAAAAGGAAAGGAACTGAGAAACTACACAGGATAAAGAATACAATTTGAAGGTCTCTTGCAACAAGTCAGCTAGTTTCAGGAAAAGTGATTTCTGTATCCACAGAAATGCCAACTAACAGAGTAAGTCAAGGTTACCCTGTGCTCTTGTGCAAAGACCTTGGAATGATATTCCATTCTTTGCCTGTCTAAATAAGATAGTAAACTGTGGTAATCAGGGGTACTTAGCCAGCTCTACCAATGAAAAGATTCCACTTCTTAAGATGACAACACTTGACATTTTAATGTTTTGATGCTGCTGAGCATGACAGCCCTGAGATACCAAGCAGCTATAATTCTCTTTCCTACCCGGATGGGTGGGACTTTTGGCTCCTCTTTAGTAGGCTGTGGCTTTTCTGGGTGAACACTTTCAATTGTGTTACGAAAGGACTGACGATCTTCAAGCCGGGGCTTCTTTTCGGGGAAGGACGCAGAGGCAGCCTCCTCAAAGCATTTCCTCTTCTGGTCCTTGGAATCCCGAGCAGAGTTCTCCTGGGGCAAACTGGGAATTCTGTTTGCAGCTGCCAATGACAGATCTTCTGATTTGCTGTGTAATTTGGAAGTCTCTGGAGAGAGGTGCAATTCTGAACTCTCTGGCTTCAGTACTGCAGCCGAAGGGCTCGTCAGATCATCTTTCTTCAGGTCTTTCTCAGGCTTTGTCTCTTTATGAAGAGAGGAATCTGGTCCCACAGAAGCGGTCTCTTTGGAAGCCTCCGTTTGCTCAGGTTCACGCAATTTGTACAGGCTCCTCCTGGCTCTGCATCGCAGGTCAGCCCGGGAGCGTTTTTTGAAGTGCCCATCTCTCTGCCGTGTAGAAGGACCACGTGGCAGTCTTGCTTCTCCTTTAACAGACAGTCCTGTCCTGTTCTCAGCATCTTCTTGCACCAAATTCTGCTCCTGGGATTCTTCTTGGGTCAAGCCCAACCTATGAGGCAAACACAAGAACTAGCTAAAAGCTAAAACCCATCCTAATTCAAGCATTTCATCTTTTACTTATAGCTGTACTGTATACCACTATACACAGTAACATACAGATGACAAAGCAGATGCTCATCAAAACCTCATTAAGTCGGTCTGGAATGAGACAACCTATAAATTTGCTATCCCACATTACCATCACAGGGAATGAGAAAAATAAGAAAATGTAAAGATGTGTGACGGAAAACGAGTAATATTAACTTGTCTTGGAAACAAAATAGACGGGCTACAAAATTCTGCTGTGACCCAGCCAATTCCACTAAGGATTTCCCTGGAGCAACAGTCTGAATGATTCACCCCACCACCTGTATCTTCCAAGGAGTTTATGCTGCACCTTCTTAGGTATCTGCAAGTAGAAAGACACTCTGCCACCTGCATAAACATAAGTAAAACAGGACAGATGAGGTAAAATTTCTCACTTTTGTCCATAGTAGTCCTCAAAGAACTTCTCTTTCCATTGCTCCACTCTCTTTTCCTTTTCCATCTCCTGCCGAATTCGAACTTGCATCTCATGAGTGAATTCACCTACATGGAAGCAAGAGACTGAAATTCAATCCCAAACCAAACTGATTCCGCAAATACAACCTTTTGTGTTTTAACAGTACAGTAGCTATATATACGAAGGACAGATTTTCTGTTATTGCCCTGTTCTCCACCCTACTATGGATCCACATGCTGCCTGCAAGTCCTTAAGGGCAATGGTCATACAGCCTCAAGCAAGTCTGAAAAAAAGAAAGAAATCATGTTTTACCAGACACAGGCCACCATTTCAGGAAAGGTAAGTCTGGCACTACTTTAGACCTCCACCACTTCATTCTGAAGGTCCCATGGCACCAAGGAAAGACATCTTTGATTTTAAAGAAAAAAAAAAAAAAAAAAAAGAAGAAAAGTTGGGGGCAACATAGCCAGATACGCTGCAAAGCTGGACTGAATTCCCATTCATTAACTGTAAAAGAAAAACAAAATAAATCCCATAAAATGAGTACCTATTCTCCAGCCACCTAGGAAAGCGAACCTACTCACCATCAGCTAGTCGTTCTCTCCAGCTCTGTGCAGCGTGGGTGAAGAATTCATTATTCAGAGCACTGCCACTGAGACGCATCAGCCCATCAGCCCCAACCTAATGGGACAAACCCAGGACAAACAGAAAACATTTGCTCCAGCCGTTCCACAATCAAGAGGCAATGCAGTGAATGGAAAACACCCAAGTGCTGCACCCTCATACCTGTCTATCAACTTCTGGAAGGAGGTAAAGAAGCTGCTGCTGGAAGTGCGATGGGAGCGCATTAAAGGTTCTGGAGTTTATCAGAGCTCGCAGGTTTGTATTGACAAGAATGGAACCAGGCGTTTCAAAGTCAATATCCTCACCCCTGTTTCGTTTCATTTGCCCTGTAGTTTAAGGACAGGCAAATGAAATAAATGTTGTATAAAAGTATTTCAGCATTATGGGCAAGAAATTCATGTCAAACTACTACAGCAAAAGAAGCAAGATGCACGAGAAAAGGCTGTAGTATTCAAGTATGAAGAAAGACTCTCTCAAACACACTAATGAATAGACATGCATCTGGAATTTTGATACAAGGTCACATTTCTGTCATATTCAGGTACAATTCTCGATGCTGCTCTTCAGACTGGGCAAACTTTTAAGCAATTGTCCCACTAATGTACAGGGAGGAAGGTCTGGCTTGTGAGCATCAAGAACATCACATGCCTTCTGAAGGAAGAGAACCTCAGTGTTCTTCTCTCAGATACACATGGAGTTCAACATTGCCTGCTGTTATGGCCAGTTATTCTTCTAACTTTAATTAGAAGCACCTACCAGCTGTGGGCTTTCGGATGCCTCTCAAAAGCTGTGGAGGATCCCTGTTTATTTCTGTTCTACTACGCAAGGTGGCTTTGCACAGGGCCAAAGAGCTGCTGCTGCTGCTGGATGTGCTACTGCTCTCCCCATCAGCATGCCTTCCTGTGAAGCCTAAAAGCAAAACAATTACATAAAAATATGCAAAGAACAGCAGAAGCCCAACTTGGAGAGTGGTTTAACATACAAGAATTATCTGCTAATAACAGACCTGCTATTACAGGGTATTGCCCAGTTACCAACTATTTTGATGGAGTTAAACACATACACAACTCTCTACAGTCACATGCATTCTCATCAAGTGTTAAAGAAATCCTCAGGCAAACTTACAGATAACGAGGGACTACTGATTAAAAGCTACCTATGCAGTCATTAGAAAACCACCACAACAAGAGCAGTGCTCACCGGAGGCAGACTCCATGTGTGCCCCATTTACTTTCAGTGGTGTTAAGACAACACGTGGCAGCATTACACCAGTCTTTTTCTTTTGTTTGGATGTCTGCAGGCCAGAAAGAAACCAAAAACAAAACAAAGGAACAAAGACATTACAGAGGGGTAAAATAATCTTCTAAGCAGCACATTACTCAGTTAAAGAGCTATCCAGCTCCTAGGTAAATCTTCAGGTGTCATTACATTTATGAATAGCAGAGAATTCAAAACTACCTTCCTGTACATGATCCCTCCCCATACTGTAAACTCCCCAACTAAGGAGACAGCCCCATAACTCCCTCTGAGGCACCTGCGCACAACTAGTCCCTGGCACGCTCACCCAACTATCATACAATAATGAAAGCTCCCCTTGAGAGGCTTCACGCTTCCCATTAGTCCCACTTTTTCCTACCTGGGAGGCGGTTCTGTAGCTCTCCCTGGTAGCAGCAGGTCCCTTGCTCTGAGATTCAGTGGAACATGAGGCATTAGAGGAGGTTTCATCAAGAGACACTGAAAGAGGTGGGCACTCAGTCAGACATGGAAGTAGATCCTATAGTTTAATATTAATGTCATTAGACACTTACCATCATTATCACCACTCACAGTGCTTGCTTCATTGGATTCGCAACTTTCTGCATCTGCCGTATCCTCCAGCTCCTCCCCTTCTGGCACAGACAGAGTCCGAGACCACTGCAAGGCATCCTTCTAAATGGGCAAACAGAAGTGGGATGGCTACAGTCCTCCCACCCAACCACTACGACTTAAACCAATGGGAACAGACGGTTTAGCGGATATACTTCTTAAGCTTAATTTTTTTCATCTTCCTTCATCCTTGATGCAGAAAGATATTTTAAAGTATATTTGGGCTCACAGTGGAATAGAAGTCATCTAAACTACTAGCACACTTCATAGACACCTCCTAGACGAGTAATTCAAACATATCCAAAATACATAAGGTTAATAATTCGTCACACTTTTCTGCAAGTAAGCAGTTTGTATTAAAGAAAAGTATCTCATTCTTACTACAAAAGAACAGGTAGCACAGAGTAGCGAAATACTAAGACAGTAAGCTTAAGAGATGTATTTATGACTCGTATAATCAAAGCCATTTCAATTCCATCTATTTTCAGCAAAATACGGCAATTCAACAAAATTTTCTGACAACAGAAAAAAATATGCAAATGAAATAGCTGAGATACCTGTTGTCTATCAAGCTAATATTTATCAGGGTATCCAACAGTACAAGACAATGCAAAAGAAAAGCCTAAGACCAGAAACATTTTCAACATTTGAGATTAGTGGGACAATAAACTAAAAATAAAAAATGTTTCAGAGAGACCTCAAGATCTGAGGAAAATGGTGACACTAAATATACACAGAATGCAGTGGAGCACAAACCAAGCAACCAGAAGAATGAATATACATTTTCCTATCAAGATTTTACTCGTAGCTACAAGCTCTTGGACCAATTTAATTTATTGGTTGGCTGTGTTCCCTTGTGGCTGGCAGAAAAGGAGTGAATGGGACTGTTGCAATAAGCGCCCACCTGAGTTGGACACAAGTACTGGAATAAGAGGATTTATCTTGCTTGTGCAATTCAAGAAATAATAGGGTTTTTTTCTAAAAGGAATTTATCATATACTGCTGAATATAGCTGAAAGGTACAAGCTCTAATGAAATAATGAATTCCAGACACTCTTTCACATGACGATCTCGCATGCAGCACATTCAGCTCGTATGATGCTCAGTGACAGTTTAACACTCAGCTATGCATAACAAGCAGAACTTGCACCTCGGCCCTCAGTTGAGAGCAGGAACTCAGCATTTACCTTGAGCGTGAAAAGGCTGATGCGTCCAGGCAGTTTGTAAAAGAGTCCATCACCTCCCCTTGAATTGGAATGGAGCATGGCATTGAGGCAGGCTAGGGGAGAAGTGCCACTGAAACGGAGAAAGAAAGAAAACAGTAAGTTTTAAGAAATGGCCTTATCAAAAAAACAGCCTGAGAGATCTGTTTAAATGGGCGTCATTTAGCTGACTGAGCGAAACAGAGATGATGCTCATTAACTTTATGGGATGGGCACTTCAGTCAGAACAGGCATTACTGTTTTCCTCTTTGACCTGTACATCAGCCTCAACACATCACAGTGAAGCAATCAGCAGAAAACAGCAAATGTTATGCCAATTTTGAAGTTATTCTCAGCCATTTTTAGACGTTTCTAACTTGTATTACTCGTTTCCTCCCTTTCTCTGCTTGAAACTTTCAGAGTTGGATTGATTTTACAAAAAACCCAGATTTATTCAGCAGTAGAAAGATGCAAACAAACCCAGAATACTGTTTCTGGAATGTCTTCCCTGACTTGTCACAGACAAACTGCACTAGCAAAGTTAGATATAAAGGTCTGATGCACTAATTTGTCAAGTCCTACGTAACTCCCTGGTTAAAGCAACCATCCTACGCTCACAATGATGGAACTTCTGTGCCACATAATCTCATGTTTTCCAATAAGTCACACATGTGCAGACAGAAAGTTACCTGGAACAGACATTAAAGCAGCATTGATTTCATTATTATTAAAAGTGAAACTGAAAACTGGATTGAGACAAAATATTTCAAAGAAAATCATTCTCAAATCGAAAACTTAGAGCAGTTTCTGTTTCCACCCTGCATGCGTTTGTTTTTTTGGACATTTCTGCACAAGCCTTGGCAACAGACAAAATTACCCTGTATCACTTTTAGATGTTATGAAAAAAATTTCCAGCCTTCTGTCCTGTTAGACAGTGTTTTCCCTTCTGTGTTTAACAGAACGCTCCAAGCACACTAACCAGCCACACAGCACGCTTTCTTAGAATGGCAAAACAAGCAGTTTTCCCCAAAATGAGAAAAAACCCAAACAGTTAAAACTCTCCTAGGAGCTAGAACTCAGCAATGGTGCTGGGCACAAGTGTCCTGGCTCAAAGCATCAGCCACGCGGGACCATTAATGCCACTGGTAAGGAACACGGCCCTCCCAACGGACCAGTGTGACCTCCAAACCAGGGAACGCTGCCTCAGTATTGATTCAAAGGGAAAAACATCTTGAGCCACCAAGGCATTTCCTTCAGGAAATGGAGTTTCAGGAAGGGCTTCTATACAAGTACCGGCAAAGTCTGCGGCACATTTAGCTAGGCAGGATCACTGCCTTTATTCTGTGAACAATTACGCTCCAAAGAAAACAGTCTTTTCTTAAAGCAGAGAGTTAGTGACTGGGGAAGAAAAAGCAGATATCCCAAAGGAAAAACTCCGACCTTTAAAGGAACAACTTAGCTCTGTGGGATTTAACTCAACACATGCTCCGAAGTCTGGTCTTTAGTTACATACTGTGACAGGTCACTTGTCAAAACTGGGAGAGCACCAAGATACTTCAGGTGTGTGAAAAGAGACCTGCTATTACCTTTAGCAGAGGACAGCGTATGCACGTAGATCTTCAACTATCTGCTGAAGTAATAGGACTGATGTCAGAAAGGTGCAGAGTATTGATTAGAACAAAGCTGTATGAAGGTCCTCATTAAAAACCTGTCTGAATTCTACTCAGACCTGTGAAACTACTGCCCATATCCAAACCAGTGAAAATCTCAGCAAGGATCGCCAGCGGTAGGTGGGCGTTCTAACAGCTCTGATATAGATGCAGCAACACCCGCCGGCATCGTCCCTCTCCAAACAATGGCAACTCCTACACATGACACCTCTGTATGCATCACCAATTTTCACTATTCAAACCATCCCAGCTGTTTCCTGATTTCAGACACAAATAAGGAGCAGAAACAAGCTAACATTTTGAGTTGTTAGCTCCCAGAAAAAAAATCATTCTACCTTCTGTAGCTGGGTAAAGTACAGGTTCAGGAAACGCAAACACCATGGTGGAAAACAGTCCACAGAATCGAGGTGAGGGACAAGCAAGACTAGAAACAACCCACACATCTGGGTTCCCCAGAAGTCAATCAATAGGCAGCAACCAAAAGAGACTGCTTTTTCTGTCTCTGGTAGTCAAACTTTCTTCTTTTTTTTTTTTGCCACGCAGCACTAGCTGAGGCATTTGGACTATCACGGTTACCTACTTTCTTTGATCTGCAAGACACTCTCTATTTCTCTTCTACTACTGTCACAGAAACAGATGGAAGTTCACAGGAACTTAACCAAGGAAAACAGTCTCCCACTCCTGTCGTTTCCAAGGCTCCATATCAGGTTCTTTTCCATATGAAACCCACGTTGAGATGGGCATCTCCTCTGTACAGTGTCTAGAGCCACAACAGTGTGAGCTGCATTATGATGGTGTTTGGAAATCCGAGCAGAAGCCAGTATAGTAATATAAAATAAAGACTTCTTTGAGTCTCCTAAAACATAATGTCTGCTCTAGAAATGAAGCATCAGAGGAGACAAAACTTAAACTGTTCTCAAACTGGAGTCACAATAGCAGAACATACTGGGAGCTACTTACGAAAGAATCATACAAGTAAGTGGTAAGTACAACAAAACACAGGAGTCTGATCTGCAATAGGCATTTATTTTACAATAGATGGATGAAGGGGACTCTGTATGTTATAAAAAATACAAGAACAGCTTCCAGTTATTGTCAAAGGAAAAAAAAAAAAACCCACAACCTCTATATAGATGTCTATACTGTCATCTGAAATTACCATGCTGGAAAGAGAAAGAAAAGGAAGAAGAAAAGTGGGCTGGAGACAAGGCAGAACTGCACGAAGCAACACAAGCCTTCATATGCAGCCTCCCCCATGCTCCACACTATGTTTCAGACAAGATCATCAATACTAACCTCATTTCCTTTAGTCCTTCAGCCTCTATGACCTGCAGAATCTGTTTTGGGGTCATAGGAGCATCAGAGTAATTTTCCAGCACCTGAAAAGACAGAGAGACCATGTGTCATTACCAAATTTGCTTCTGCATTCACAGAACTACTCCATAAGCTGCGGTTCAGATCCAATAATATGCCTCTTAAAACTTTACTCATCTGCAAAAGACACACACTAAAAATTTCAGGCTACCTCAAGATTAGATCACGGTAAGCATCACAAAAGGCTTACCTTAATCTGGTCCCTAATTAACTGAAATACAAACATAAAGGAGAGAAAAAGAAGCAGAATCTGGCCTTGACCCCATAGCATGAAACCAGTGGAAGCTCTACCACAGACTTCAATATACATTAGACCGAGCTGCTGCCACATACAACCTTCAAAACTGTACAGTGGTTAGCAACCTTTAATGATGTAAAATGTTCTCCCTGCCATGTACCTTCCTACCTCTCAATAAAGCATCCAGTATTTTTCTGCCAATAAAAGTATTGCTGTACAACTATACAATTCAATAGCATACCTTCCTTGGATTACTGGATTCATTTCATCTTCGCTCCATCTCAAGAAGGGTACCACAGGTAAGAGTCAGAATTCTTGTCAGAGAAGGACAGAATTCGGAAAAGGACAACAATAACAGTAAAGGATGTGGAAAAAAATTACGGCTAGAGACACTAAAAAGATTTGGAGTGCTTGCCTTTGAAAGAAAACAAGTAAAATCAGATATTAAAAAGGCAATACAATAAATAACAACTCCTCCTTTCATATATTATATGAAGAATAGAATTGCCACTTATATGCAAAGAACTAAAGAGGCTATTACATTTTTTTTTTAAAGCCCATGGAACTTACTGCTCCAAAATGTCTAGAAGCAAGAACTCATGGGTTCAAGAAGAGGACCAGACATTTCTGTGGATAAGAAGATTACCCACATAAACAGGAAACAATGAACAAAAATAAGCCGCAGTAGATGTAAACCACGATGTTTCTTTGGGAGCAGATTACCCTACAGCTGCCCAACATGCGCTGCCTCCTGCGCTTTCCATTGAAGCGGACAGCACTGCTCTCTGAATGCAAAAGACGCTGAACTCAACAGACTTCTGGGTCTGATCCAGCAAAAAGACTGCGATATAGGCACTCAACACGGCCTGAAACGTCCAAGAAAAGCAGCAAGGGGTATTCACTCGGGAACTTTTTGAACGTAACCGTGGTCTAAATTCCCCTAACGTAATGGCCACAATGATGCACAATCCTGATTTCATTTGTCACCATGCATTAGAATAGTCAGCAACAGCAAACTGTCTTTCAGTTTGACTTGTGTGAGAAGCCAGTGGAGGAACCCAAATGTCCCATTTATATCAGCAACATCTAGAACTGAGTCACTACAGCACTGTGGCAAGGCACAGAGCCTGCTGACTGCCTTCTAAAGTCGCATGAACAGGACATTTGCAAAAAAAAGTGTTCTGTAGGACACCATTTGCATCTCTGTACCATCTCTGGCCTCCACAAGTAAAGAAAAAACCCAACCCACGTCACTGTAGTTCTGCACTTCAACTATGTTTTGTGATAAAAGGAATTTCTTAAATCATATCCACCAAATGTGTATTTTTCAGATGCTTGAAGATCGCAAGCATCGGTGGTGCTAACCTGGTAGGGGACAGAAATTTGAGAAGTACGTAACCTGAGATAAAACACAAAGAATTTAAAGAAAAGATCAAAGAAAGTGATAAGCCATATTCAGAGAAAGTAAACAATTTTAATTCCAGCTCCATCGCACTTTTTCTTCCACTAACCAAAAAACCTCCATAGGTTATGATGTTTCCATGCCTTCCTCATGAACTGTCACCCCCTGTCATTCAAACGGAGCAGACAGCTGACAAGGGGAAACACATCACTCCCAAGTTGAGTGCAAGATCCACAAGATGGAACATGCCTGTTCTGAAAAATAAGGAAATTCTTCACAGCTTATAAAACCTCTCTCAAGTGACAGACACAGCAAGCAAAATACACAGCCTAAAACGGAGCATGAACGAGCATTTACATAAAGATAAAAGAATCTACGCTCAGGGGAACAATTTCCAATCAACAGCTATATTAAGTGTACAGACTGCTTAATGGAAGAACTGGGGGAGAGAAGACGTTGCAGCTTCAGCCACCAAAGCTCAGTCTCCAGCACTGGCCCTCCATCCCTCTCCAACCTGACACTGCCTGTGTCAACGTCAATCTTGTATCAGGAGCTACAACTTAAACAACGTTAGCTATTCTTTACCCCCAAAAAAGATTTACTCCCCCCCCCCCCCCTATTTATAATACTGATAGTCAAGGGTCCCTATGCCCCTAATTATGGAAGTTTACATCACTCCCCCAATTAATTTACTAGACGTCTAGCTCCGATAGCACTTGTTGAATAGTCCTATGGCTCTGGGTGTTCAAATCAATCTTTGAAGGCTTATTTCATGGAACATGCATAGTATTAGCTCTGTAGGAGCAGCAACACTGAAAAGCACTTTTGCCTATGATTCTCAGAAACATCGAGAGGAATACAAAATACAACAGCACACGTCAGAAAGGAAAATTTAAAGCATTTTGACAGGGAGCATGTGTAAGACTAGTGTTAAATAAAGATCTATTTTTAGTGGATTTACAATCAGTCCTGCAAGCTGGAAGTGCAGCTACGCAACTGCGGGTCTCTCTAAGTGGATAATCTAGTATGAGATCGTTCTATTTCTGGTTCATCAATGGCTCTAAGATGCTGTTGAGGCTTAGACACCTCATGCACCCACTGTGCCTGTGCCTGAGGTTCTGGCCAAATGAGAGGAACTGCGTGAAGAGATCCCTTTCCCATCATGTGAGGGTGAGGAGGTGTATTAGGAGACTGCTTTAGAGTCACTGTCTCATGTGCTGCTTTGAGCAGCCTATAAATACTGATTTTTTTTCACCTGTTAGAGCTCAGGACATTTGAACGAGGTGACTTTGTGCAAGGTGACCTAGCAATGCCTCTGCCCCCGAGGTCACCTACCAGGAAAGCATCCCTGCCACCTGCAGTGACACACTTGGCTCACAGAATCAGGATCTCAAAGAGAAATGCACGATGAGGTACTAGACCACCAGACTCCTCCAGTGAAGTTCTACAGTGGCTGGCTTATGCCCTTCTCCAGTTTTTCAAGAAAAGTCATGTGGGTCTAAAATATTATAATTTACACACAAAAGATTATGCAAGTTGCTGGAAGAGAGATGCTTGTCTGATTAGGTTTCCTCCTGGCAAGCAGTAAGAAAACATTCTGATAGCCAAACAAATCTTACTCAGAAGGAGCACCAAGACCTATCCCGAACATCCTCATTACCAGGCACGAGTCTCAGCTGGACTGACCCACACTGTTCTTTCTGAATGTTTATGTGCTCCAACGCATAACCGTGCCAAGCAAAAAACAAAATAAACACACACACACACAAAAGAAAAAGCAAGGAAACAAAACCCCCTCAAGCCCTGTAAATCCATTTCTACAGAAGTCCATACACCACACAGCAAGTAGACCCACATCCTCACAAGTCGAGGACCACTGACAGGGCTACGGGGAGGAAACCGCAGAGATCCGTTCACGCTGGCTGCGGGCGGTCAGATCATCCCTCGCTCCATGTACTGGCACTCCTGTACCTGCACAGATCTGCGTCACCGTGTCACCGAGAGACAGCAGCTCCCAGGCAGAGGCCAAAGAGAGCAGACTCCTTCCAGCCAGCCACAGAAGCAGACAGCGGTGACCATCGGCGCTCCGTGCCGAGCAACAAGCCTCAACACCTCCAAGTGCGCCCCTTAAATAAAGCTTCTGACTAGTTCACGCTCGCTACCTGAAAGACACCGAAGTTACTTTTCTTTTTGTATTTCCTAGGTTATAAATGGGGCTCAAGACAGATAGGGCTTTAAACACTTCATGGAGGGAATTTATCCTTCTCCCACTGCGATGGCCAAATGGCAGCAGTGTTCCAACAGACCTACACAAACACCATCAAAGCAGACCTGCGTCTGGAAGTTTAAGCTTTCAACAAGCAGATTCTCAAAGACAAAAAGACTAAGCCATACCCGCGGCCACGTCTCCTAAAACCAAAAGTGACAAAATAACGTCCGAGCGTGGCGAGGGTCTAACCCCGGGGCACCGGCATGCCGCTCACCCTGCCCGCGTTTTGGGCAGGTCTGGTGCATGGAGAAAACCTGCGGCCTTGGTAATTAAACCAGAAACTTTTGACAGCGGCACTGCCTGGACTTCAGGCCAGGCCTCTCCCCGGAGGCTCCGGTTCTTCCCGCTCAGCCTTAAGCCATCTGAAAGGAAGAAAACGAACCGTTCCCACACCGAGAACCGTGCCGGGGCTGCGGGCAACAACCCAGGCAGCAAATACCGAACCGCTGCTGCTGTGGGACGGTACCCCCCCCCGCCCTCCCCGCCCCGAGAGCCCGTCCCGGGACTGGCGGGAGGAGGCGGTGGCCCCGGGGACCCCCCCCGGACGGCGGGCAGCTCGTCCCAGAGCCCCCTCGGCGGGCCGGGGCGGGGGGGGGGGGGGGGGGCTGCGCTCGCATCGCCCCGGTGTCGTCGCCCACCCACACCCCCCCCCCCGGGGGCTTTTCTCCGTCCCACCCGCCTCGGGAAGGAAAACAACCGGGGACGGGGGACACCGGTCGCAGCAGCACGGAGCCCCCCCCCCCCCCCCCGGCCGCGGGAACGGCATGGCGGGGCGGGCGCACCGGCGCCGCCGCCCCCGCCCCGCACCCCCCCCTCCTCCCCCCCTCACCCCCCCCGCGGGCGGCGCCGCCGGCCCCGTTACTCGAGGAGGAGCCCCCGGGGCGGGAGCGGGGGGGGGGGGAGGGAGGCCCCTTAGGGCCCGGCGGAGCCCCGGGGCCCACCCCAGGCCCTCCGCGGCACGGCGGCCACCGGGGCGGCGGCGTCGTGGTGGCGGTCCCCCTCCCCGCCTCACCAGGCGGGCGGCCTCGGCCCACGTGCGCTCCTTCTTCCTCCGCTGCTTCATCTCCTTCATCCTCCTCCCGCGCGGGGCGGCGGGGCGGCGGGGCGCGGACCGTTAGGCGCGCGCGGGCGGGCGGGCGGGCGGGCGGGTGGCGGCGGGGGCGGGGCGGGCGCGTGGCGGGGGCGCGCGCGCGGGCGGGGGCGGAGGCGCGGGCGGGGCGCGAGGCGGGGGCGGCTGCGGGCGCTACGGGAGGAGGCGGCGGCGGCGGCGGCGGCGGTTCGGGCCCGACATAACAACGGGGTCAAAGGGCTGGGAGCAAAGGGGGGGGGGGGAGGGAGGGGGCGGGACTCGGCGACGGTGGCCGCGGCGGGACACGGCGCGCTGGCTCGCCGCGACCGAAGGGGCGGGGGCCGGGCGCGGCGGGCCTGGGCCTCGTTTGAAGGCAAACAGACCGCAAGGCCTGCCGGGAATCGTAGTTCCCGCCCCCGCTGCCGCCGCGGCCCCGCCTCCGTCGGCGGACTACAGCTCCCGGCGGGCGCCGCCCGCGCCGCGCGGCATGCCGGGAACAGTCGCCGCCGTCGGCCTCGCCTCATGGCCGCGGGGTTCCTTCCCACGGGCCGCGGTGGGAGAAGCGGCGCCGCCCGGGCCGGGAGGCGGCTGCGTGGCCGGCGTTCCCGGCCCTGGGAGAGCGGGCTCCGGCAAACCTGGGAGGGAGGGAAAGAAGGAAGGAAGGAAGGAGGGGGGGAGGGAGGCGGCAGGGGGGGCCGCGGTCGCCCGCCCGCCGTGAGGAGGGAAGATGTCGGCCGCCGCCGCGGCCTCTCGCTGCTCCCCGGCTGAGGGCTCCGGCTGTTCGCGTTTCACGACCCGGGTTGTGCCCTGGGGCAGCTTCTCCCCCACGGAGCTGAACCGCCACGGGCAGAAGTCGCTGGTGTTGGACTCATTTCAATCGACACCGCTTGCGGGTGTGGGCTCCTTTTGCCCGCCCGTTACCGCCGCCGCCCTCGTTGCTTCCCTCTAGCGAGGAGCACCGGGGCCTGCCGGCCCGTCTGGCTTAGCCTGCCATCAGGCAGGGACCCCGGCCGGGGCTCTGCAGCGCTCGTGGTTCCTGAGGTGCCAGACACCGCCACGACGTCAGGCAGTTCTACTCTTGCTTACTTTCTACTGCTTAGGAATTTGCCCGGAGATGCTTTTTTTCCTTGGAAGAAAAATAACGTAAGGCCTTGTAAAACATAAAAGTCGCCGAACCCTGCCGTTGCTTACAAATTAAGAATGAAAAACGGGCACGTTTTGATAGATGCAATAAATCTTATTGACTTTTATTACACGTTGTATTTTAGGATCACTTTACATTCCTAGACAAAAGAGATGATACAAATAAATACAAGCTGTAAAACTATGGACAGAACTATTGACAGGTTCTTTGTCTACAGATCACCTAAGAGAAGGCGGAGATCGGTGTATCTCCGAGGAGCTGTGAGTTCTCATATGGACAGCTGTGCCTGCGGGGAGAGCCTCGGGCACTCCGTTTCGGAAAGAAAGAGGGGACCGAAGAAGGTAGTAAGCGCCTGGACCACAGAGAGTTAAACCTCCCACTGCAGGGTGCAGCGCAGACAGGACCGGTGTTCTCATTTCAGTTCCCTCTCTGCATCTAATTATGGCTTTTGCAGGTTATCTTTTCAATTTGTGTTTTAACGCAGCAGAAACAGACCCACAGGAGTTGCACTGAACCGTTTAAAGCCTGGTGCACATTAACCGTCACAGACAGAAGAGAGGACAGACAGATCCAGGTTTACAGGTGTCTCACTGAAACTCGGCAAGCACTCTATGTCCAGTGAAGGCAGACTTACTACACCTAAAAAAAAATACTGAACACAAGTCTGATCTGATCTGTATAATGCATCAGCGTAGCCCGAGATGCTATGACAGAGGTATGTGTTTTAGAAGATTCAAGCAGCATGCAAGCATTTTAAAAAAGGCGCTGGACCTATGTTAAGGATTTTAAGAAAGTGCTTTAATTCCTATGCTTCAGCGTCACGCGGTGCTTGCTCCCAGAGCCAAGGGCCGACGTCTGCTCCATGTCACTTTTTAAAAAAAGATCCCATTATACAGATCAGAGCAAAGACGAGAAGGATGTTAAACATTCCTATGAAGAAACTATGACGGCGCATGCTGTCCGAGGGCCTCTTCCAGGAGTCAGCTGGATTTCCTGTCTTTGGCCGTTAACCTGCAGGAAGCCCAGATGGTTCAGATAACACGCAGAGAGGGGCAAACTCGGCAGGAATGTTTCTTAAAAACTTCAACCCGGAGCTCAGTACGTCTTGTACAGCTTAAGACAATGTATTTTATCTTACTATCGGTGCCACTGAGTATCTGGTCGAGGGTAAGTCCATTGGAACGAGACTCTAAAAGCTTCTGTAACAATCTGAGATTGCCCGTGAATACACTAACCAAATCTCCAACCACAGCTCCAGTTTAAATACAATGACTAAATATGCAGTTTTATTCTTTTTCCACCCTATTGAACTTCTTTAACCTTGCTAGTGAATTTCTACAGAATTAAAAGCAGAGCCTTTCTGACATATTAACCAGCTAGCTTATCAACACTAAAACGAGAACAGTTTGGGTTTGCACAGCAATTTCCACTGTACCAGTCCTGCCACAAGGGGAGTTTCCAGCATATGAGTTTAATATAGAATTCCCTATGGAACAGTAGCGACTGAAGAAGAGTGTGCGCATGTGCAGACACAGATGTGTCTGTGTATGTATTATTCACATAAAACATACGTGTACATAGGTATGTACATATACATGGTTATATATTTTGTTGCTATTTCAGGTTTTAGACCCCCCCTTGTTTCATTTCAATTCTCTGAGCATTTACACCATACAATCATCTTTTAAAATGTCCAAGTACAGAAGATAATGTGCTAGAGAGAAAGAGGGAGGAGAGGGAAAAGAAGGTGACATTATGTTATGCAACAAGAGCCAGTTAAAAGGCTCTCTGTACATAAACAGTGCTTTATAAAAAGGAAGATTATGCCAGGTTTCCATGTTCAGGTTGAAAGAAATTTGTCAGATGCTTGCTGTCTCAGTTATAAGCAAACTCCTCTTTCCTCCACCAAAACTAATATATATATACATATATGCATATATATGTGTGTATATATATATTAATCCTGTGGTCCAGAAAAGCACTCCATGAATCAAAGCAGCTGAGTTAGCGTTTAACCGGGCCCACCTGGGCAGCTGGCTCACCGAGGCACCATGCCCGCAAGATGCAGAGGTGAGCTGTGCTGAGCGTTGGGTTCCTTCTGCTCATGGGGGTCAGGCAGAATGGAGTTCTCCAGCCTCGGTGAAGTCACTCAGCGGATACTTAACGAGCACACAAGGCAGAGCATTTCTAAAACCAGGCAAGTCCTCATACACTCACACATGTCAGTCTGGAGGAAGTCATCAGTGAGGGAGAGGAAATAGGTAAAAACGTTCATAGGATGACAGCCAACAGCAACCAGAAAAAGTAACATCCCAAGTCTCAATATACAGTGAACTAAAACTTACAAATGAGCTGTGAGACACTAGACAGGGACACCTTACTCTGTCCTCAGCGTGGCAGTTCCACGTCCCTCTACCCTGCCACACAAGCCTGCTGCATTACAGGAGCCTGCTTTAGTCATAGGGCAGCTTTGCAAAGAGACCGTCAAAAGCAGGAGGTCTTCCTCCCTTGTTTTCAAAGTAAAACCCCTGGAATTAATACCAGATTCCATTACCCAGACTCGGTTATATGTGCTTTCACTCCCAATGGGCTCTGCACGGGCTGGGACGTGCAAAGGGAAAGCGTCTAACGTGGAACAGGTGAGGCACAAAAGGTACCGAATGCTGAGCCTCCTTAGACACCAAGGGAAGGGACCATACTTACAAGAACAGTGCACTCAAAGGCAGCTCCACATTACGGTGCTCTACCCTCTGCCCAGCTTACAGGGGAGAGCAGAGGCAGCCCCGTGAGCCTGCCAGGAAGATAGCTCTGAGCCAATGCTACATTTCCTGTGAATGGTGGGAGACAGGAGAAAATGGCCATACGCCACCCCACGGTTTAAAGACTTCATATGGACACTGGTTTCCAATGCCAGGGGTAAAGATGGAGGCAAGAGAGAGGAAGAAAGCTGTGGAGCTGGCACTGGTATGCAGATGTATTCTTTGACAAGGTGGTTTCTGTTGGTAGGGGTGAGGTCTGTAGGAGGTCAGTTTAGAGGAGCTCTTACTTATGCCTGTAAACAAGGAAAGGACTTCAGTTTCTACTGTTTCCTTTCTAGAGAGGGCAAAGTTGCTTTCAAGACCCCTTTTTTGTCCTACAGCTCTAAAGTGAGGCACAGCTATTGGGTGGTGAGTACATGCTGACCGCTGCCATCCTGCCTGTTCAGACCAACTTCTTAACCCCCAATGACGATGCCAGTCTTTCAAGCAGGAAGAAGAAAAACTATGCACCTAGTCAAGTTTGAACAGATCCTCTGCTTTTTAGCCTCATTTGTTTCTCACTATAGAGCTCTGGAGCGGTGGTTCTCTTGAGATGACTTTCAACTCTGTCTTCTTATTGCCCAACAGCAAAAAAGCCCAGTGCAGCAAAAGGGCTAGTGCAGAAGGAGAGACGGTGATGCTGTGAGGTGATCCCCATGCTTCCCATTGCTTCTAAAACACTTTAACGTACCTCATGCATTTCTGATTTCCTAACTAAAATCTGTTTCCCACAGAGGCCAAATGCGGATTTGCAAGCACGTATCTTCCTGTGGCTCAGTGCACCTGGACTGGCACAAGTCAGTTAAACAGCAAAGAGGCCATCTCCAGGGGAAAGGGGCTGGAGTCTGGCTGGGAGTTCTCTCTGCAGGTTTTTACTTGTCTCTGCTCTCAGAAGGCAAAGGCTGTTCGTGCCCTGGAGAGGAATTGCTGGTTTTACTTTGGAACCAGCCCTCGGGACTGAGGGTAGAGCTGAGAACTATGGGTGCCTGCTGAAGAGGATCCCCCTGATTTCCTTCCAGTTTTAGGCCTGAAGAAGTAAAAATGAAAAAATAAACAAAAAGCCCCAACAATGTCACCTGTTACTTGTCAAAATTAATCTTCCAAAAGCTGATTGTTTTTACTGGATTTATTTTCTCATCAGTCTCAGCTTTCTCTTCTGTCCTATGTTCCTTTCTCTCCTTTACAGCCAAGCTCACCTTAACTTCACTGACAAGAAGTGCTGACAGATAGCAATTGTACTTGTATCTCTACTGTTGGCTAGTCTGCTTACTAAAAGTCCAACTCACCTGGGTTTTGATTTTTTATTTGAAGAGCTCTCAAAGGTTGAAGCGTCCACCTGTATCTCATCTTCATCCTGCAGAGCTGCTTCTAGAGCCGCCTGAACTTTGGGAGCAATGGCTGGACCTTCATAGTCTCTCGTTGTTCGGCTGGGCATGTCAAGTTCCAGTAATACGATGTTCTCTGCCTGAGACAGTAAAACCAGAATCAACACCTGCGTGTTTTCATACAAATTGTTTCTCTTCCCTCCACAAGCTTATTCTGAAGTAATTTATAAATGTATGCAGGACACTAAAAATTTACATCCCATAGAAGAACTAACAATCAATCCTCTGAAATTCACATTCCCCTGATCAGGAGGGTGAACACAGGAAGGCTTATCCACATCTGGGCTTACCCTGTACCGAGCCTCTGGACGAATCATCATGGACGTCCTGGCGTGTTGACTCAGTGGCCTTTTGTATCCTACAGCAGATACCGGTCTTTTCATCATCTGCTGGTTACTAGAGAAAAATGGATGCTCAGTCTGATACACCAAAAATAAAGACTCCTCTTGGAGTTTATGAGTTAAACATCTCCAAATTCCACACAGAAATATGTTTCAAGAGAGCAGAAACTACCTAGGCTGCATTTGCAGGAATAGCTCTCTACAGTCAGAGACAAGAAGACACAGTTATCCTGTGTCATCTGTTCCCTGCACAAAGGGGAGTATTTCTACATATTTTTACTATACAGACCGCAGATGCACTCAGCTGCACCCAACTGTCTAAATTTGCTGTAGAGAACTTTCTGTGTAGAGAGGCAGGATCTAGCCACAGCTCTCATAATAATAATTATTTTTGAGAGCTTTCCTGTCTAAAACAGGGAAGAAATATGCTAGGAATTTACTGCTATTTTAATGGTGAATGCACTATTACATATGTTTTACATATAATTATTGGTCTCATCTGGAAGAAAAATCCTAATCTTCCAAGAATTCTCCTAACTGTACATTCCTATTTTATGCAACCTACTAAGAGGAATAAAATTTTTTATTTTATTGCGCAGCAAGAAGCTACGAACTCTAGAGGGCCAGTTTAAATCCCCAGTTCAATCCCTCTTTTAGGGTGCCTTGCAGCTAGAAGGTTTTCTGTGACCTATAATTCCATCCCAAGACAAGATTAGAAGTACACTCACTCCAGACGGGTTATGGGATGCAGTTTCCACTGGTCTTCCTCTTCATCAAAGAATGATCTGTTCATGATCTTATTCTTTTCTTCCAAGGGAATAAAATTTTCAATAATCAGGTGCCTACATGCAACCACAAAAATGAGAAATACACAAGATTAGCAGGTGACGTTCTCCACTGCTCTGCTCCCACTGACTTAATACAGCCCTGGAAAAGGAGGAATGTTTTAGTTTTCTCATGTTTAAATCTTGTTCCACAAGCACGTGCAACACACTGCCTCCACTCCCCACCGAAAGAAACCATCTGTTACAGTCAATAGCAGGCAATGAAGTGATGGGACCTACTTTAGCTTTAGTTCCCTAGTAAGTTCATTCTGGGTCTGTTCCAGTTCCTGGCGCTCCTTGATGTGCTCTTCTTGGAGATCATGGATCTCTGCCTTCACAGCTTGCAGCTTGGAAAATAACTGGAACAGACAACAAGAGCCAAAGACATAACTTGCCAATGTTCCTTTCACTTTCACACACAAGTTGATTTTATTCCTAACCCTAGGAATTCCACTAAACATGGAATCATTTTCTTTTTACCTTTTTGAGTTTTTTGGTCTTTATGTCCACCTCTTGCTGAAGAGAACTATAGGTCTCCTTCAGCTCTAGTGTTTCCTCGTCCCGACTTTCCATCTGTTGCTGGATCTCTCGCTCCCGACGTTTCTGAAGAAGGTGACATACAATATTAAAGACCACAATTACATTGCCACCTCCAGGCTGACATACATGAAACCAACGCTCAGGATGTTTTTACTTCCCTGGGTTCCAGGGCTTTTGCTTTAGCTTCTAGTTCTTCCTATCTCTTGCCTTAGAAATACCAGAAGCATTAACACTTCTTTGTCCTTATTTTGCTACTAAAATCAGATAGTGTGAATAAGTGCTCAAGCTTCAATTAAAGGAATCAAATGTCATGTTTAGATTCTTTTTTTTTCTTTTTATCAATTCACACTAGTCACTGCACTTAAAGAATCACCAACAAAAAATGCATAACAGAAAATAAACTTTTAGCACATAGTAAACATCCCTCCCTTGAGCTAATGGCTGAACTGTCACTTTCTGAGGTCTTCCAATTATTTCTTCACTTATAGACAGCTCCCATCAAGACAGGACATAAATGTTTAATGTGAAAAGCTGGAAGAAAACTATTATAAACCTTCTTTACATATTTCATACAATGACAAATAGGACACAAGCCCTTCCCCCTTCTTTTGAAATTAGTGATTGCCATTAAACCAAGTTTAGGGTTAACCCTGGGTAAATTTTCTTATAGTTTCTCCTGATACAACATTTTATAAAAGTTCTGCAGCTAGGCCTTTTATACAAAACAACAAATATTCTTCCCTATACCTGTTCTGCAATTTCCTGTCGTTTCTGTTCCAGGATTTTCTGCTGTTCATTTGTGTGATCCACAATATTTTTCCCTCCCACCAGAAGCTTGCTTTCCATTGCCTGAAAGGAAAAAACAGGGTCAGAAGTTTCTCTCAGTGACCAAAGAATGTAACTTTCTCTCATATAGATACAAATTCTTCAGGGCAGCTCCCTTATTTAAGGTTCTCTTTCAAGTCAGCTGCTACAAGAATTACTATTTCTTAAATTTCCTATAAAACTGTGGGATTAATGAAACAGTAACTTGCTTAGAATTACCCACCACTGCAATGTGTGGCAAAGCTGAAGAACCAAGATGCGTGCTCTCCTGTAAAAAACTTGTTAGTGATCTGTGACAGAATGAAGCATCTTTGTTGCTACAGCTTGTGAAAAGATGTATCATCACATTTTATTGCGCTGATTGCTTAAGATGCTACAAGATCGGTAGGTAAGAACAATGCAACAACTCATGAATATTGAAATATGTAATCAATGGTGGAAAGTTCAACTTCTGTCTACAAATAGTTTATTTTAAAATCTTCCAATCTAAACGAATCACTATGCTGGAAACCTCTTGTGAAATATCTTTCCGAATTGGGAAACCCTCTATTTTCCCCACAGCCTAAATAAATTGCTTTCAAAAAGCATGACCAGGAAGAATTCTACCTTGATTTTAGCACTCAACATTTCTGTTGCTTCCTTCTCTCGCCTCAGGTCCTCCATTTTCTTCTCCTTCTCTTTCAGCAGTCTCATCTTTTCTTCTGCTACCAAGCTGTGATCCTCAACTATAGCTTTCTTCTCAATCTCCAGCTTTTCTTGTTGCTCCCTCCAATAGTCATCTTTGTCATCTCCTTCATCCTCACCCTCTTCAGTGTCCTCCTCCTCTTCCCCACCATCTCTCCTCCTTTCCCTCCTCTTTCTTTTGCCAATAGACCGTTTTTCCAACTGTGCCTTGAGTCGAGCAATCTCTTCCTGGAATTCTCGTAGCAGAGCATCCTTAGGATCCTCATTCACTCGCGGCTTGTTCTTGATGTTTTTGGCACGATTGGCATATCTCAGTGTTGTCAGAGTCTCCTCTACGTTGTAAGAGGCAGGGCCTATATTGGCCACCATCACAGTTTTGGCATTGCCACCTAATGAGTCTTGAAGTAACCTAGTCAGCTTTGAGTCCCGGTATGGAATGTGTGTGCTTTTGCCATCTACTAGGGCAGAGATAACATTGCCCAAAGCTGAGAGAGAGAGATTGATTTTAGTAGCTTCCTTTAACCTTTCCCCCTGTGCTCCAGTCTTAGCTTGCCGCTCGCTGCCTGCAAGGTCTACCAGGTTGAGTTTCCCAACACGGATGTGATTCTCCCCATCAAGTCCTAACTCGCTGCATTCGATAGTGATCACAAAAATGGCATGAGATCGAGAGCTGTGTTCATTCATGTTGGTGGCACCAACGGAGCGATTTTGGTTTCCCACATTCATGACGTGCTCTATCTCTTTGACGCTTTTTGTAACAAAGGAGGACAAATCCTTAACATACACTCCTGTGTCTGGTCTCTCCTTTAACTCCAGCCGCTTGGACTGATCCTTTGATAACAAGTCTCTGATTTCTTCTTGGTATATTTCCAAGTAAGATGCTCTAACTAGGTATTGCTGATTTTGAGATCTAGAGATGTGGGTGAAGATGTGATCGAATGAATTGGGGATGACCCCTCTTTTTTCAGGATCACCACGCACCCCTTCCATCGTGTATGTTTTCCCTGTCCCAGTCTGCCCATATGCAAAGATTGTCCCATTAAACCCTTGCAGAACAGAGTCCACGAGAGGTCTGAAGGTCTCATCGTAGAGTTCAACCTGTTTGGAATTCCAGTCATACACAGCATCAAAGGTGAAAGTTTTAGGCAGTTCATGAGATGTTCCCCGTGGATTCTTCACTGAGACCTGCCCTAACTTGACATCCACGTTAACAACTTTTTCATAGGAAGCTGTCTTCTCTTTGCTATTCATTGGCCGGCATCGTACCACCACCCTAACAGACTCAGAGCTCTTTAACTTAGACATGACAGCAGGTCTGTGGCTGGCGTGATCTGATCGAGGATGATCCCGTGCTAGAAACCTAAAACAGAAACAAAGGAGGAATATGTGAAGGCAGTTTTCTGCAGGTGACAATTTCTCACAAAGCCAAAGATTTGAGTCATCTATTTGAGCACCATTTTGCATTCATTAAGTTGCGAGGGATTTTGAAGAATAAAAATAATGTACAACATGAAAACATTAAAAAGGCCTGAACTGAGATAGTGTGATTTTACCAAAGCCTGTCCATCAAATGGTATCATTTCTACAAACTCTGCTGCAAAAAAAAAATCTTCATCAAATCACATCCTTACAGTTGGTAGAGATCCTTTTCTTGACCCTTAAAAATAATCATATGCTTTTTAAACTATTTATAAAAATAATATAATACTTTGCCATTGATTCCCTTTGCAGTCAGGCTTTCTGTTTTAAACCTCATACTTTGAAAATCCAGTACAGGCTTGCTCTCTCCATATTGCTCAGGCTCTCGAAAGGGAATCAGTCAGGTGCTTTGATTAAGTGCTTCACCTACCTACCAAAATTCAAGACAGACTGTAAATTATAAATACAGTATTTTCAGAGTTGCCTCTTCTTACACCTCCTATGTATTGATAAAGACTGCTCATATGTTTGAGACACTTATATTACAATCCCCTTACATGTGATGTGATGTTGTCATGGTTTAACCCCAGCCAGTAACTAAGCCCCATGCAGCCGCTCGCTCACTCCCCCACAGCCAGTGGTGTGGAGAAGGAATTGGAAAAAAGTAAACGTTGTGGATTGAGATAAAGACAGTTTAATAGGACAGAAAGGAAGAAAATAATAATGATGATGATGATGATAAAATGACAATAATAATAAAAGAATTGGAATACACAAAAGAAGTGATGCACAATGCAATTGCTCACCACTCACCAACCGATGCCCAGTTAGTTCCTGAGCAGCAATCTGCGCCCCTGCTGGCCAACTCACCCCAGTTTATATACTGGGCATAACGTCACATGGTATGGAATACCCCTTTGGCCAGTTTGGGTCAGCTGTCCTGGCTGTGTCCCCTCCCAACTTCTTGTGCCCCTCCAGCCTTCTTGCTGGCTGGGCACGAGAAGCTGAAAAATCCTTGACTTAGTCTAAACACTACTTAGCAACAACTGAAAACATCAGTGTGTTATCAACACTATTCTCATACTAAATCCAAAACATAACACTATACCAGCCACTAGAAAGAAAATTAACTCTGTCCCAGACGAAACCAGGACAGATGTGTCATGAGGACCACCCTGCCACAGAAGGTTTAAAACTTATGCCTGGGTATTTTTTAAATGACAGCAGTTCCCTGGAATGCCGCCCAAATGGTTTTTCTCCTCTTGTGCATTACACTTTTAAAATCATTTTCTAGAAGCCTGCTTACAGAGTAATAGATATTTAATTGGGCTGCAGCAGCTGCAAGGATTCAAGATAAAATCATTAAACAGTTTGTCCATTTCCAGGCATCCCATCCGCTGAATATTCTGCATTTCCACACTTGGGAAAACTGATGTTACCTTTTCTTTCTGTCAAGAATCAAGTGAAAATAATTGTTGCAGAAAAGTTTTCACCCAGTCTTGCAATCTAGCTCACTACAAAGAAAATCATTAAAGCAGCCAAATGTAGCACAGTCTTCCAACACTCGCAAATATGGTAAAACAAACCAGCAAGGGGAGTGAACTACCCCAGTGAGGTGGGCTCTGAAGTCAGTGGGCAACAAAGAGGAATATTTCCACCACCTAATTGCAGCGAGGCAAGGGTGCGTGCTGCCGTAGGATACCTGTGATGTGCCACCATGGAGGGCACTGCTGCAGCCCTGTAAATTCAGGCCCCTCACACCCCAACACTGAAAGTCACTTCTGGTCCTACGCTCGCCCCGGGGGGCACCCAGGCAAAGCGCAGCCGCTCCCCCGACGCTGGATGGCCACTGTCAGCATGCCCACAGCCTCAGAACCCTTCGTCTTTCTACCCCACTTCCAAACTGCCCAGTCAATGTTGATCTTGCATTTATATTTTTTGCACAGGTATCATCAGCACACCTAAAACAAAGAGCAGCATTCCCTATAAAGGTGGAGAAATCTACATTATGCCTCGTCTAATGTTCAAGCAACCAGAGGACATCAGGGTGTGAAGTGGACACCTGCCAGCGTTTGCCCTTCTCAGACTTCTGAAGGTGAGTTTAAGCTCCTTTCATATCACTTCTTATAAAAATTTCATAAAGCACTCACTCCTTCGAGCCCACCCTCCTCTTTCTGTAATGCAACTGCTGTCTGTGAAAGGATCCTGCAAACTGGCATGAGTGTCTTCCTCAGCTAGAACTCACACATCTGTTTTTATGGGGAAACTGAAGACAACCCTACTTGCTTTAGATATTTCAAGCACAACTGTTCACACAGATCTATGCTATTATTTTTCTTTTGGCAATATACTTTTATTGGGATTTCCCATGAAAGCCAGCTCTGCCCAAGCACATGAACTTACTGAAATACACTCCATGCTCCTGCTCTGGTGTTCCAACTGAATCAGGTTTACAAGATTCAGCATCAATCTAAACTCATGTTGCAGAGACCCAGTTCACAGATCTGAGTCCTTCATGACTCTGGGTAGAGAGGAAGAAACGCGCTGTTGCATCCCCCAGTCATTAGCACAATGAGCTGCCATTTAAAACAGAACAAAAAGATTGTTTTACTGCTAAAGCAACAGCCTTACACAGAAGATCTAAACGGCACAGCTTGTGGAATGCTGTGTGATTTCTAATAAGGTTTGTTTTTTTGTTTCATTTGGGTTTTTTTGTTTGTTTGTTTTTTCAAAAATATCTTTCAGGAAGAGCTCTGAGATAATTCTGCCAACTGGAACTAAATGTAAAACTAATACACACTGGAAACCCCAGGTAGCTCTAGCACGCGTTCAGTCTGGCCTCCTCAGGACATTCTCACTGTTCCACTACCAGCTGGATCTGCAGCAACCCATGGATTTTGCCCAACTGCTTTTTACTCGATAATTGCATCAGGAGAGCTCCTCAAACACGGTGACGGAGAACTTCAGGAGCAGAGCCAGAGGACTGAGAAAGGAAGCAGAACATTTCTAGCCCAAAATTCAGACTGTCAGTCTGCACTACAAAGAATAACACAAGAGTAACAAATAAACATGTTTAAGAATTGTACGGAAACCTCAATATGGCCTTCGGAACTTCCTTAATTTTGTGAGGGGGAACTCCTTGCTCCTTGCTATTCCCATGAAAGTGCATGGTAGCTACCAGGAGGAAGATGAGAAACGTCCACTGAATTGACCAAACTGGACAATCATCCAGAAGAAGCACTTTACAACCTGCACAGTGAATTCAAACTACTACAGGAATTTTGGATTGTTACTGAATAAAAACATTTCCCTCTTAACTGACAACTCCAAATAAAGATGACCTTACTGTCTGACCCACAAGGAACATGTATTCTAGAATACCAGCAGAGAAAGAATATGTGAAATCGGGACAAGTCTTGCAGAATCACAACAAGCAACTCTCCCTCTACTCATCGTGAATAGTTGTACACACAAATAGACTTTTCTCCTTCTATATCTACCAGAGATACTCCTATAGTTTAACTTCACAAGAAACAATTATTTTGGACAGGCTCACATAACAACTGCTGCTTCATTTATCTGCATTATTATGGTGAATGTTCACATTGGCAAATTCTCAAATTAGGCATGAATTCTGAAAAGCAGAGCCTTATTTTATATAATTAATATCCAAAATACTAGTTTGATGAGAAGTGCTGCTTTTGTAAGCAACTGTGACTAACATTAAATGATCAGAATTAAGTTAATCTTCACATAGACTGTTTTTTTTTCACAAGAGTATACATCGCCATCCATAGCTCACCCAGAAGTTAGAAGTGAAATATCCAGTGTGTCCCCTCTGTGACAGCTTTGGCAGAGGTGTACATTGAACAAAAATTATGTTGCATATTTGCTGTTTCTCTGGGTATAACTCATCAACGTGATCTTGATAATCTTTTGACACCTTTCCCCATTTCACTTGCAAGTCTCTTTTTATAGTCACAAATAACTTATTTTACCCCTGATTTGGGCTATTTTCATAACGATCTATTGCAAATCATCTCCAATTATTTTAGCTACTGCTGTGAAGTTTACTGGAAGCATAACAAATGATGTTTCTTCTCAGACTTAGCCAAGTGTGTAACTGAAAAATAAAACCAATTAGTTGGCAGTGTTTGTATTCCCCAGAAACTCCATGGCAACATTTGAACTGCCCGGAGCAGGAAGGCCACCGTGCCACCCGCTCTTCTGCTACGGGGAGAGGGCTTCGTCCATGAAATTAGTTCAGCCTAAAGCAACCTGGGCCAGGTCCCTAAGAGTCAAGGTCAAGATGAATGCCTTTGAAGACGTGCTCCTGGTGAACCAAGAGGGGAGGGTGGGCAGAAACCCAAGCATTTTTGTTTATTTCAGTCAACACAAGGTTGTGCCTGAAAAAACAAGCAATGCCACAACCTGAATGTAAGCTAAGGTAACCACTTCTCCTCAGAAACTTTCAGGAGTCAGGACCTGTGCGCTCAGCCAGCCGTGTCCAAGGAACGCTACGCTCTCACGGGCCACCTGTCACGTATCCCGCCTGCCCCTGGCGGGCTGAAGTCCTGAGGCCTCTCTGCTTCCTGGCTTAAGTTTAAAGATCTCAGGAAGATTTTCTCGGTATGCTGCCTAAACCCTTCCCTCGCGTCTCTCTGCAGGTACCACTTAAAAAATTCCATCGCTTTCTTCCAGTTTAAATCTTTCAAATATTTGTGGGTTCATCACGTCTTGGCTTAACTGCTTGTGTCTTTTACTCCTTCATGAGCCAACCTTCTCTTTCGTTCCCTGCCGACCACGCCGCGGCCCAAACAGGACATCCCCGCTGTCACCTCTGCTGCTGCGCACCCCGATTTCGGGTCATGCCTGTGGTCGCCTCCATCTGTTTCAGCACAACATCCCACGGCTGTCCCCTTCTCCCGGGGGAAGACGGCGGGTACGGGACCCCCACTCCAGCCGGGACCCCGAGTTCGTTTCTGGTTACGGGTTCAGCCGAGCGTCACCCGCCGCCCTCGCCGCTGTGACACCGGACACAGCAGGGAAGGGCTCCCGGGGACAGCCTGGACCCCCAGCCCGAGGGACGGGGACAGCGGGCCGTGCCCGAGGCGGGGGCGGCGACGGGCGGGGGGAGACACCGGCCCAAACGGGGACACCCACCCGCGGCCTCGCCACGGGCAGGGCCTGCCGCCTCCCTCTCTCGCTGCCCCGACCGACACCCCCGCAGCCGAGGCCGTGCCCAGTCGTGCAAATGGAGGCCACCACAGGGGCAGCGGGTACCCCGGGCTGTCACACCCGCGCGGGTACCGGCGGACCGACGCTGGGGTGAGAGCCCCCGGGCCGCGGTGGCTCCTTGGGGAGGGTCCCCGCCGTACACGGGCGGGGGTGACGGGGCCGCGGCGGGGCCCACGTACAGCCGAGCCGAGCCGAGCCGGGCCGGACTCACCTGCGCCGTCACCATGGAGCCGCACGGCCGCCTCCTCCCGCGGCACCGGAAGCGACGGGGAGGCCCCGCCCACCCTCCGACGCACTTCCTTAGCAACGCGCGCGCGCCCGCCCCCACGCCGCCATTTCCGTAGCAACCGGCCCCGGATGGAGCCGGGACAAAGGGGCCACCCGCTTCCCCCCCCCCCCCCCGGTACGAACCTCTCGCTCCCCAAACCCCCAAAATCCCGTTTTTTTTTGCCCCAACCGGAGCCTGGGAAACGGGCAGGGAAGCGGTGTGCGGCTGCCGGGCACCCCGCGAGGGAGGAAGGAATGTCGGTGCAGTATGAGCGAATACAAAATCAGGTCTTTATTCTTACAAAAAATACCTTTTTTTAAAAAAAAACATTTAATACATCGTCTTCCCAAGACGATGCAGAAAGGCTGCCCCTGCTCCGTAATGAGGCGGCATCATCCAAGATCACGAAACTGAGTGAAATGCCGGGGAGCGTCCAGGCGCCCAGCCAGAGGCCCTGAAACCACCAAACCCCCCAATTTCTGGAAGCCAGCAGTGAGAAAACAAGAGACGAGTCTTTGCCCCCCTGACATTTGGGGGACCTTCTCATTTAGCCCTCTTTTGGTCACTCCCTTGAGCCTTCAAACTCCTTCAAAGCTCAGGAACATTTCCAAGGAGGAAAAAACCCACCACCAAAAAGACATTTAAAGCCCCGTAAACACGCCAAGACAGCGTTCTTTAGTAGTGCACTGGAGGCAGCCAGCCCTGATACCACAGCTTCACCTAAGTGGCATTTTTAAAAAAGGAACAGCGGGCTCTGTACTGAGTCTTTGGACAAAAAAATAAAGTCACAGGAATACCAAAAGGCATTGGTCAAGTTGAGTCTCACCACATCGGGATTATCGGCGTTACCAGCACTAAACCGTACTGGGCCAAATGAACATTTTTTGGGCGGCTGTTTCACCAAAAGTTAACACTTCACACAGCTATCTCCCCTGGAACTAAGCCCCAGACAAGGGTTCTATTGTCAGAGGGGTTATTTTACAAGGTACAAAAATAGACAAAAACCAGAAACCATTAACACAAACCTAGGTACAACGTACACCAACCCCACTACGGCTACTTTAAAAGTCTTCGCTCAAAACCAGTTTCATTCCTACCACAGACCTCCACCTGACATCAACAGCTACAAAGCTACGAGCCCTAAATCTCCAACTCTCAACTGGCTATGAAAGATCTCCCGCCTGCCTCCCTGCAAACGCCTTCTCCCCAGTTCCACACAAAGATGGGCTGAAGAGGCAGCTGCCACATTAAAACATGCCCCCCTCCCTGCACTTCTCTAGCACCACTGAAGAGATCCAGGTGCCCCACGGCACCGCTGCAAAGCAGGCGTGAAATCACTTTTGACGAGGGAATGGAAACCGAGGCACTGAGGTGACACAGCTCTAGTAAGACAACAGCGGTACTCAATAAAACCCAGGGCTAATTTCCAGTCCTGAGCTTTACCTTGCACTCCCTTTCCAGGGACCATGATATTCCTGACAATACTTTGCACTTAAAAAGAACTTATGGTCAGTTTTGGACAAGAAGCTTCACAACATCTCCAGGTAAAACTTAAATTTAACGGAAAAAAAAAAAAATGGAGAAGAGGAAATCTGAGCAGCTGCTTCATCATGATTGCTGGTGGACCCCAAATAGTGAGAATGGAGAGCTATATAAGCTACATCTTAAAAACTATATGTAGTTTATACTTTCCTATAAACTACATGATTTAAAATTTCTTTTCTGTCTGACCTCACACTGGAAATACAGGAGAAGTCAGACAGAACAATCTAGAAGCGACTGTGAGGAGTATCACAGGGCTGAAGCAGGTCTGCGGCAGCCTGGCAGCGTGCTCTGCACGCAGAAGAATGCCATTAGCACCGAGCGGTCTCTCAGCAAGGTACCATGCTCAGAGCCCTGAGAACTACGGAGCTGGCTCCTCTTTTGGTCAGAATTCGTCCCGTAATCTTGGTGGGTGGTCCATGCCAAAAAACGAAGAGGGTCTTCCATGCACGTCACGCTCTCTTTTCACAAAGGCAGTAAACGAAGAGACACAGTTCCCAATAAAATGATCAGACTGGCCAAGAACATACAAATCAATCTGAGGCACTTCTGGCTGCAAGCTTACAACCTTGACCTGCAGAGAAACAAGGAAAGCAGATGAATCCAGTCATCTATTATTACAATCCAAATGTCTTGGCATAATATTAGAAATGGGAATATACAATAAAAAGAAAGTGGATTCTGCCTTAAGTTGCCCTATAATTCATTTATGAATAGATAAATGTCAAAACATTTTTGAAAATCACTTAGGTGTATTTAATTGAAGTCTTTTTCAAGGAGAAATTTACTACCATGCAGGATAATGCTCTTCAACCTCTAGGAAAGGAAGAGTTTTACAGTATAATTTTTATTGCTATGAGCAAAATTTACTTTGAGATGCCAGTATTTGTCTGTGAATAACATATTACACAACTGCCTGCCTGCCATCCGTGGCAGCAACAGGCCAGAATCCAAGGAAGGTTTTTATTAAAGCACTCCTGCCAGAACGGATTTCTGAAAGACCTACCTTTCCTTGGAAGAGCTGCTGTATTTCCGTTGTGTAGGGCTCAGAATCAGTAGCGATATAAACAGATTTAGCTTCTGTCTTTTCCACCCAGAGCCTGAGAGCACGCTTGATCTCTTTGAGGTCTGGCAGGCACATGTCCATGGTAAGAGGGACTGCAGCGCTTCGGTCATAGCCCACGCACTGAGGTGAAGCCATGAAGTGCGGCCCAGCCGTCCCGTCCTTTAACATATTGCAAGCATTTTTCTATTGGAAGAAGAAAAGAGAAAATACCATGTTTGAACAGCAAAAGTGTGAGAAAACACCACCACGTCCCCCGCCTCTGCCAGCAGCATTACAGCCTGTTTGAAAGAGGAATCCCAACAGCATTGCTGACACACAGCGAGTTACTGAATGCCAGCAGGGTTCAGGCTGCCACCCCAGAAGGACAGCCCCAATTCGCGCAGCTTCTTCCACAGAGCTTTAGCCACCATCTATAGCAACTGCACGGGCTACAGCAACCAGCCTCACACAGGAGCCGTACCCAGTCTGAGCCGATCCTCAGATGAATTCCTACGTAGGGCCTGACCAGCAGAGAATGAATATAGGCTTCTCCTTTCTTCACCATTTCATCAGACCACACGATATACTTATGGAGGGGCCGGTGCTCCTCTAAGACTGGAAACTGGGCTGGAGCTCCAGGTAAGGCGAGTACAGGGTGCTCAGAGGGTGAAAACCTAAGGAAAAAAAACCCCAACAATCTGAAACACCACATAACCTTCTACGCATCATCTTGCACAAACACTACTGCGAAGGTTAGAATGGAAACTATGAACACCCTGAAATATGCAGCATCTATTGCTCCAAATTTAGATCAGGTTTAACTATTTTGCCATCTGAACACAACATTGAAGAAAACTCTGGCACTGCATTTTACCCCAGACCTTGTATTTGACAGTCAAAAAGGCTTAAGAATCTCATACACATAGCGATGAGCTACCAAGCAATGAGAGCTTACGTTTTCACCTCAAACTAGAGCAATCCTGTCACCGAAACTTACTGACATGATACCACTAAAGTCGCTCGTAGCTCTGAAAACATGAGGTAACCAGCAAAATACAGTTCATGATCAGCAACCAAGAGCCAAATTCTTTTTGAAGAATAATTACATACGTAGCCAATAAACACTGTAACTAAATATTACTGGCTCAGAAATCAATCAGCCTAACAGAGTTCACACCTAATACTGCCCACAGGAACAGGATGCTCAGAGAATATTTAATGGAAAAAGCATAAAGATTTTTAATTATATTGCTAACTAACCACTTCAGTCTCTCCCCCAAAATGCAAAGGCTTTACACAGTGACTAGCAGAACTGTTTTTGTGAGTTATGCTCTAGTTGCATGCCAGCACTTTTCCATCTTCTTGCTACCTTTGAATCCAATGGTCCTTGTACGCAGAACTGAAGGAGATTCCCTTGAAGAGCTCAGACTTGTCAAAATTCACTTGGAACTGATCCCAGAAGGGACCAAATGGATTTCCGTCCTGCAAATGAAAGACAAGCGTTCATTCGGTGCATACGGAGAGCCTGAACGGCAGACCTAGCAAGATCCTGGGGAACAAAGCTGAAGAGCTTTTCTGTTACAGGAGGAAAGCAGACTGAATACAACAGCCTGTCTGTCACATATCAGCTCCACAGGAAGGAGAGAGCAAAATGCATTAAGGAAAGTTAACTAAGAACTAATGCAAAGGCTGTCTTACAAGAACAGCACAGCTCTCAAACTTGTATTTAAAAGAGATTGCTTTAAAAGCAGGTGGACAACTGCACCACAAATGGGAAACGGGCAGAGACCAGTAGGAGATAAGCTACAGATCTGTTCTCCTTGCGCTCACGATCAAGTCTGAAGTGATAACACCTACTCACACAGACCATCTTCCTGAACCCCCAGCATTTGCTGACAAAGAAAAGCACGAAGGCGCCCCAAGCCACACCAATAAGCGGTGAAAGCAACGCCGCACAGACTGATTTGGGGTGGATAACTCCTAAGTTTGCAATCAATGGCGACCTGAAAGAGCCGGTCACTCCCTTTGGAGCAGCAGCAGGCTTAAACTGCGCCCACGGGGGATGCAGGAGGAACTCACCTTCATGGGACAAGTGCTTTTGTCAGCACTTCTCTGAGCCGCCGCTTCGAAGCAGTAAGCCACTCGCTTGCCAGGAGGCCAGTGAACGGGCGCCAGCTTCTCCATGAAGTCCTCCAAGCTGATAACGCGGTGATACTGCAGGAGCGGCTCCAGCTTGAAGTGCTCCGTGTAGGGGACGTGCAGCTGGGGAGGACAGGGCCCGCCTCGCTCACCGGCTGCCAGTAACGCAGAGCAGAGCCCCGGGGAGCGAAGCTTCCCTTCCCCGGGCCCCGCACCTCGCCTCCCCCCGGGAAAGACCACGACCCTCTGCCCGCCGCCCGCTCCCCGCCCGGCCCCCCGGGGAGGGTCTCACGTTGGTGTAGGGTGGGCGGTGGTGGCGGTACTCGATCCACGGCGGCACGGCCAGGGTCCGGTTGAGATCGCGGGCGAAGGCCAGGGCTCCCAAGAAGTGTTCGGCCTGGTTCCCGAACCGGCCTGCAAGAGAGGCGAGAGCGGGGCTCAGCCGGGGCCTCCGCCGGGGGCTCCGCGCCGGGCGGGAGAGCCTCACCCATGCAGGGACAGTAGAGCAGGTAACCGGCCGGGTCCCAGGCGGGCGCCGCGCCGCCGCCGCCTCCTCCCGCCGCCATCACCAGGAGGAGGAGGAAGAGGAGGACGAGGACCGGCGGCGCCGCCATGACGGCTCGGCGGAGGTCAACGAGAGGCGGCCCCATCCCGGCATGCCCCGGGGCCCGCAGAGAACGGCCTCTCTAGCGGGAAGCGGCCACCATCGAGGCGGAAGCGGGAGAGCGACGTCACTCCCACAATGCCCCGCACAATGGGGCCGCCGGGGCCTGGGCCGGAGCCGCGCCTGGCGGGGCCCGGGGGAACGGGGTGAGTGCGGGGGGGGAAAGGGAGGGGGGCGGCAGCGGAGGAAGGGGGGTGAGGGGCGGCGTCACGGCGGCACCCTCCCTCCCCTCGGCGGCGGGGTCCCCTCGGGGGGAGGAGGAGGAGGAGGAGGAGGAGGAGGGGGGGGGGGGCGTAGGCCGGGCCCGCCTCTCCCTCCCCTCAGGGCTGCGCCATGGTAACGGGGGGGCGGCACGTGTGCTCCCGCTGGCACCGGCCCGGCTGCATCCACGGACCTTTCCCCGGTGGTGGGGACGGGGGGGGGAGAGAGGGCTCCCGTTTCCCTCCCGGTGCAAGCAGCACGGCCGCGCTCTGTCGTGGCGGGGGGAGGGCTTTGCAGCCACTTTGGGGCTGAGTGGGTGAAAAAAGCGGGGGTTTTGTAGCATAAATAAATCATCCCGGAGCCGTGTTGGCGTTTGGGGCTTTCCCGGTGGTGCAGGGAAGGGGTTTGGGCTTTTAAAATCCCGTGTGTTGTCATGTCAGGGAAGTGGAGAGGGAAAGAGGAGATCGGTCAGGTGGGAAAATTATTTTGCGGGGGTGGTGTGTCTGGTTACATCCCATAGGAAAGGTGTAGCAGCTTTTCCCTGGGCTTTAAAAGTAAATGCAAACTTTACACAGGAGTTTTGTCCAAAATCTGTAAGGAATCAGGTGGGGGAAACCAATACTGAGCCTTGAGCAGCTCAACTAGAAAAATGAACCTGTTGGGATGTAAAAACCTACATACCTAGAAATGGCCAAAGCCACTCACAGTAAGAAGATAATGGTTTTCAGAGGGGAAATCAGGGAATCATAATGACACATGAGTTGGTGTTTGTGACTGTAGGAAAACTGTAAAGAAAGGGTCAATGCAAGATGTGTAGGGAGGTAGGAGAGTGATTTTTACATCCAGGTGTGGTATTGGCAAGGCTGGTACTCTGCATCTAGGTCTGGTATCCACTTTTGCTTCCTTATAATTAAAAAACCAGTATTGGAAAATGGTAGAAGATGTAGAAAAGTCACAAAGTGATCTGAGGTCTGGAAGCAGAGCCTCACAGTCAGGGATTGGAGCTGGACTTGATTAGAACACCGTAAAGATTTTGTTACGCTGTGTGGGGTCTTTGAAAGACCTGCTCCGGGGGATGTTGCTGCAGCAGTTTAAGGTATTATGGTCACTGGTCATCATGTAGGAAGGTCAATAAATGCATGAGTGCACCCATGTCCCGGCCAGGCTGGTGCCAGGCCTGACACTGCAGCCGGGATCGCTGCAGAAGGTGGGTTTGGGGCAGGCACAACACCAGGCTGAGGCTGAGTGCCCACCATGGATTCTGGCCTCTACTTTCTGCTACGTAGCTGGTACCTTCCGCTTGAGCAAGTTTAAGCTTTAACAACTTAAAATAGCTTAGCAAACCTGAGTGGGTGACTGATCGGGCTGGAGGAGGAAAAATGTAAAAAGAAGTTACTTTTCAGCTGGGTAAGTTCCTTCAGCAACACCACTGTGCAGCTGTAAAACAGCTGGGCCAGTGCAGTGCACAAGCAGGTGGTGAGGACTGAGGGGACGCAGGAGTTCCTAGGCCAACTTCTTTGTCCCTGCAGGAAGAAAAGTGACAGTACTGGAGCAGCTCCTTAGCAAAGACACAGCAGGACTCAGCAGGTAGAAGCCAAGGACAGCAAAATTCAAATCAGACACAAGAGATGCCCTTTAGAAAAGAGAAACCGCAGCTCCATAATCCAGGGACTGGTCAGGCAGCCTGCCAGGCCCCGTGTCCCTGCCTCCCACTGCCGCTGCATACCTGCTCTGGCCAGATCAGACAGCTTTGCTGTTGGTCTGGTCAGAGAACTTATCCAGGCTCCTTTTTATGTTTTCCTGATTATTTTTAACCTGGGCAGTTCCCCAGTCTGGTTCCCAGCCTAGTTCACAAGGTTCTCCTGCACAGCCAAGGAACCGTGCTCTGTGTCACAGGAGTGACTTCAAGCGGCAGAAACCGCAGAAATGCTGTATCGTTGAACCGTACTTTGAGAAGGATTAAACAGTGGGACAAACTGTCAAAGCAGGTGGCAGGCTCTATCCTAGGGACTTTCTGTGAAGCCTGAGAGCTTTTTCGTACTATGTACCAACGCAGAGATACTTCATTGTTTTCTGTACAATGATAAGTGGCTGGAATCTCATACATAGCATATGATCCATCAGCTTATATGAGCTCTTCTAGCTTGAATTTGCACAAAACCTGATGACTGTAGTAATGAAATATGTCACATAAGTTGGCAGCCAGTGGGAATCCAGCTCTCAGGTGGATTGTCTTTTTTTCCAGCTCTGTGTTCACCCCACCAGCCTCTTAACCTCTGTAGAACTGAAGCAGAAGATTCATCTGGTGATGAGGGTTTTCTGTAAGCGATTTAGCTGAGATTTCTGGAGCTGCATAGGCTAGACATATTTTTCCAGGACTAGTACAAAACTTTCTAAGATAACCAGGTTTCCCAGCGCTGGTACCAATGCCGTGACATAAAAGATGTCTCTGAGCAAGTGTACGTGAAGTGTTTCTACGCAGCGGCGACTGTTTCTGGTGGCTCGAGTTACAATGAACAGGGAGCACATTGGAAACGTTCTTGTTACTAAGAAAACTGATTGAGGTTTTTTTTAAATGTAAATATCTAGATCATGCAAAAAATCTTCTAGCCAAGCATGAATTTTGTTGTTAACCTTCCATGGCTACTGTGTTTCAGTGATACTATGCAAGACCCTCATCTTGTTTTTTCTTTCTTATTCCACAGCTGTCAGAGTGTCCTAGGACATGCGTTTAGATTTAGACACAGACCCAAACAGGTAGATAGGTTTTTCTTGCTAGACCTTTACAATTTTAAAGGAAAGTTGGTGAAATTTTACAATAATCAATTACAGACATTACCATATCTTAACTCATTTGTATTTGGGTTTCTGCTCTGAAGGCTATAGGTTATGTGCCTTACTGTTAAAGACAGCAGAATTCAAGCTCTGTCTTCTTTCAGGTAGCTTTGAAACTGGCACAGATGGCTGAGCTTGTTCAGAGGGAAAGAAGCAACTACTTGGCGAAAGTGACAGAGACTCCCGGAACGCGTGCACAGCTCTGAAGCAGGAGGTAGAGAACACTTATCTTTTCCGGCACACATCCCATACAGAGGTGAAATATTCACAGTCTTAGACACCTACAAAGGAAGACTGCTCTGAAATACTGGACTCCTGCACCCTGAGGGGTAGGAGCAGCCATCACATCGCACTGGGTTGTACCAAAGTGGCACCTCAGCAATTCTAGTCCTTTATTGTTCTGCTCTGCCCGAGTAGATTCAGCCTGCACAAAACTGAATTCTGTTCTTAACGGACATTTCCAGACCTCAGAGTGACACATTTTCTTGGAGTCATCCCATTTCCCGGTGTTTTCCATCCTGAGGGAACCATTCATGGTACTGTGAGTGGTGGTGTAGTTACAGTTATTGTTATTTCAGCTATTCATAACGTTCAGTGGTGCACTTTCTTAATGGGGGGTGGTTAGTTCCCTCATAGTTGCACATCCTGCCCACAACTGGCACTCATGTTGATGTGCAGGCAGGAAGTTCCTCCCTCTGAAGCAATCATGGAGTGAGAAAGAGCTTGAGGGTTTGATGCTATTTTAAGAAGAGTTTCTCAGGCAGCTAAATTCAGTGAAAGATATCTTTTCTGAGGTTTTTATTTCAGCTAACCGTTTACCAGTTTAGGTGTTGGTAGGACCATATAAAAATGCAGTACTTTACCAACAAGACAAACACAACTCAAGAACAACCTGCTAAGAGGTTAACGTAGATTTTCATCAACATGAAAGCCAGCAGAGCATACAGGAGGTACATTTTGTTGAACAGGAAACAGTTTGAACTTCCATTATCAATGGATGAGAGTGTAAAAGAAAAAAAAAATTAAAAATTGCTCATTACTGTAGAAAACTTGCTAATCCAGAGAGGCAGAATCTGCCCCACAGTAGAAAAGTGAAAATACAATGACTAATCACACCCTGAAGCAAAGCAACATCTTTTGCCTTCCTGAAAAAGGTGTAATGTTGCTGATAATAGCAAGTTTTCTTCCCCGGCCCTGTTGACCCATATGTGGTAATTCAGATTGGTTTGCTAGGAGATGGTCTTACTAGTGCACCAGGTTGGTAGCAGAGAGGATGTAAAAAAAAACAAAACCAAGAGAACCTTAGTTTCTCTGAGAAGCTCTAGGAGGGAATTGCATGTAAGCAAAGATCAAGACCAAATGAGAACAGACTATGAAGAATATGAAAAAAGGGGTTGAGAAACAACCCACACGGGGAAAGGTGAGGTATTTAGAGCTAGAGAGACATGTGTCTACAATATTTCAGGAGAAAATGCACATAACAGGTACCACTGGCTCTTAATAGTTGAAAAGTGTAATTCAGAAAAAGTTTAACATTATTTAATTCAGGTAACAGGGGTTAAGAGAGAAAAGAACAAAACACATTCTGGAGATGGGAGTTTCGCATGTCTGTGAACATACATCTTCACATGTTTATAATGCTTGTTGAATGCTCACACGTGTTTGTGTGCATGGGTGAAAGATGCAGTGTCTTAACACCAACCCTTCTGTGATTTCAGATGAAGATGTTTTGCTATTAAAGCAGTTTGGTCACAGAGGGTTCCAACAGAAAACTGTACCAGGACAACATCACGGCAAGACGCCTGCAGGCCGGAGTTCTGCTTGACATGGCCATGTTCTACTAGACCTGCCATGACGGCATTTTTTCCCAGTGTTCCCAACTGGATTCAAGATGCAAAGCAGGAGGAGGAAGAGACAGGCTGGAAATTAGTCCCCAGACCAAGAGGTGAAGAGACTGAAAGTCAGGGAAAATGCCAATGTGAAATATCGGAGACCTCCTTCACTAATGTGGACAAGCTGAGAACTCACACACTTTCTCATACTGAGCAGAGACCATACAACTGCCCTCAGCTGCACTGTGGCAAAGCCTTTGCTTCTAAGTACAAGCTATATAGGTAGGTAACTGCTGAGTGCCTCTGCCGAACAGTGCTCCCGTGCCAAACGAGGGGGGAAAACCCCTCCATCACGTTTTTTTTGCTCGAATTTCTGAGAAGGTGGAGGAGGGGAAATGCCCTTGTTGCCTTGCAAAGCAGTTGAGTCCCAGACGTTACCACAGTTGGCATCTTTTTAAGCACCTTCCAGAGAACCTCAGATAATACTTATCCTGAGCTCAAGCTGTTTTCTATTTTACTAAGGAGGAAATTGAAGCAGAAAGTGAAGTTCACATTAAAAAACAAAATTAAAAGCAAGAATAGCATTCACATTTCATAAGCCCTCTAACTTTAATCATAGGAATATTTCTATGGCAGCTATTGTTCTAGCATGAAGAAGTAGAGTTCCCGTTTATATGATGAAATACAGCACAGAATAATTAAATTATGTGATCACTAGGAACTTGAAACTAGATGAACCACAGGTGTCAGAGAGTGTAAGACACGAAGGTGAAATCAGTCCACAGTGGCTGTCAACAGACATTGCCACAGTCTAATGCCTCCTGATGAAATGAAGCCATCTCACCAGCAGACAAGCATTTCTTGTCATAAACTACCAAGGTTTTCTTTGTCATTTCCCCCTTTGATAGCCTCAGCAGAGAGAACAGGAGCTGAGTAGACAACTGAAGTACACCTGTGCAGAGGTGATGCATTGTAGGGAGGATGGGCACTGCTGAGACAGACTCTGTAACTGTTGCTTGAAATGTTGTGCTTCTGTGCCTGGAGAGTCCCTGCTGCCGAGGCTGTCCGGGCAGTGTCCTTTAGTGGCGGTAAAAAGTCATCTGGGTTTTTTATGGCATAAAGTGTAGAACACAAGGAAAATTTTGAAAAAGTAGCGTGTGTTCTCTTAGGGGTTGGAAGCTAGTCTAAACTTTCCTGCTTTTCTCCCAAAAGGCATATGGCCACGCACTCTGCTCAGAAGCCTCATCAGTGTATGTACTGTGAGAAGATGTTTCACCGGAAAGATCACCTTCGCAACCACCTCCAGACCCACGATCCCAACAAGGAGGCCCTCCACTGTCCTGAGTGTGGCAAGAACTACAACACGAAACTCGGCTTCAGGCGACATCTGGCCATGCACGCAGCTGCCAGTGGCGATCTCAGCTGCAAGGTGTGCCTCCAGACGTTTGAAAGTACCCAAGTCCTGCTGGAGCACCTCAAAGCTCATTCTAGGCGGGCTTCTGGTGGAGCGAAGGAAAAGAAGCATCCGTGTGACCACTGTGATAGGCGCTTCTACACCCGGAAAGATGTGCGGAGACACTTGGTAGTGCACACGGGGCGGAAGGACTTCTTGTGCCAGTATTGTGCTCAGAGGTTTGGGCGGAAAGATCATCTGACCAGGCACATGAAGAAAAGCCACTCCCAGGAACTGCTGAAGATTAAGACAGAGCCAGTTGATATGCTGGGTCTCCTAAGCTGCAGCTCATCTGTCGCAGTGAAGGAAGAGTTGAGTCCCGTCCTGTGTATGGCATCCAGAGACATGATAGGTGGTAAGAGCTTCCCTGGCATGTTGCCTGTGGGCATGTACAGCACACATCTCCAAACCATGCCAAGCTCAGGGATGCCCCATTCTTTGGTTCCTAATTCTCTTCCAATGGGAATGAGCTATCCTCTGGAGTCTTCTTCTCCCATCTCCTCCCCACCGCAACCTCCTCCAAAGTATCAGCTTGGATCTACCTCATATTTGCCTGAGAAACTACCCAAAGTAGAGGTGGACAGCTTTTTGTCAGACTTCCCTGGCAGCCTGTCTCTCTCATCTGGTGAGCCTCAGTCCTCTTCGCCTCAGCCACCCCCCCTGGATGAGGCTTTGCTTTCCAAGAGCCCTGCTAACCTTTCAGAGGCTCTCTGTGCTGCTAACATGGACTTTTCTCATCTTCTTGGCTTTCTCCCCCTAAATCTTCCTCCTTGCAATCCACCTGTATCATCAGGGGGATTGGTCATGGGCTACTCACAGGGGGAGACACAGCCACTGCTTACCACTTTGCAACATCAACCTCAAGAATCTCCTGGAGCTGGGGCCTCGCTGAACTTTGGGCCCCTTCATTCATTGCCCCCTGTCTTCACCTCCAGCTTGAGCACAACCACGCTGCCACGTTTCCACCAGGCATTCCAATAAGCTGAAAATAGCACTGGAGAACAGATCTTTCAATCACCCTTTTGTGGAGAGCCTTAAAAACGCACAACTCTACTTCCCTTTGGGGGTGTGAAAGCTTTGCAAAGCTGTTTCAGACAGGAGGTTTCTGATCTCTGGAGGGAGCACTTGTAGACTGGAACAGCAGATAGTCCCGTGCAAGTCCCAGTCCTGTACAGCGAAAAGATTTCAGCTAATAGACTGGATATATTTTATCTAATTTTTAATCTGTGAATCAGGAGCCGCGCTTAGCACTGACCTTCCCTGAGATCCTGGAGCTGTGTTCCTCTTCGGGAAGGGACTGTCCCTGAGAAAGAGTTGAGACTCTTTCATCTTGGGCTAAACTTTTGAAGAGTCCAGCTTCCATTTCATGTTATCACACTGCAATTCTGGCAAAACAGCCAACACCTCCACATGGAGAAGGAGGAGAAGTCAGGAAACCCACTCTGTATGAAGCCAACGGGGAAGAGGCTGTCCTTCCCCCCTACCTCTCATCCCATCACAGCTTACTGCACCGAATACAGCTTACTCCACATCAGTGTTAAGCAACAAGACCGTTTACATAGTGAATTCAGAGACGTCACCTCATTCTTCTTTGCGGAGCCATTAGGTTAAACTCATTACAGCGAACATTGTTTACACAACACAAATCTGTTTCCGCCATTACAAAAATAGGAGGCACCAGAATACACTGGTTTTATATCTGGTGTAGCTAGAACACTGTTTACACAACGAAGTCAGGTTGCACTGATTTCTCTTCACTTATCATGTTCTTCCCCCATGGGGAAATACACTGCTTTTTGGACCACTTCAGCCTCTGCCACTGTAGGCAGCAGCTTCCCGCGTTTTCTCTCTGGCTATCCACGTGTCAAGAGGATGGAGCAGCTCTCACAACTTAGCTTGTTTTTGCGGTGTATGGATAGAGCCCTTTTAAATATCTCCCATAGGCAAACAGATCATGCATCTGTTCTGGAAACCAAAGCATGTGAAAAAGCTAGGTTAGGAGCTTGGGGCTGGCAGGATTGAGTACTGTCGTACCAGGCATGGATGACAACAGGCTGCAGGTCCCCTCTCCGTGGGTTCCCTTGAGCTGAGGAACAGAGTACGAGTTTCTAGGGTTTTTTACCACAACAGTTCAGTGAGGTCAATACCCTTTTGGCTTATCCATGAAGCACTCTCAAGAGATATATTTTTACCTTGATACTAGGGTGATGACATCCAGGAATCGGGAGGAAAAATTGGTCCCAGCTTCATGTACGCTCTATCAGTGTATTTTGAGGCATTTTCCCCAACACTAATAGTTCTAACAAATGCTGAGGGTTTGGGCCTGCAGTCACCCTTTCACATAGGATTTGGTTCCACTGGCCTTTGTGTTCTCTCCTTCTTGAGCCTTGCCTCTTGAAGTTAAAGTCCTGCTTCCCTTGCTCTCTGCCCCACCTCTTAAATTCTTCCATGGACTTCCTCTACCTACTGAGGGCAGAAGGGTTACACTGGTAAGTGGCAGCCAGCTGCTCATGTCATTTAGCATCTGTATCGTCTCCTGCTCTCATTTTCCTGGGCACTTGTACTGCAGATGGTAACATACGGAGGTAGATCTTACTATACATTGGTGCATGTTTATGAATATAGACATCCAGATCTTCATACCTCAGCATGGAGGAACCATTGTAGGCCAATATAAACCAGGAAATCTGTCAATATTGCTCTGCATAAATCTAGAAAATGCAAAATCTACCTCTATTCTGTTATCTCAGCTCCGTCAGTGAAGCCAGATGCTGTCCTCCCTCATCTCCCCAGAGTACATCCATTTCAGTCAGCGCATATTAGTTTCTGCTGAGCCATTGATCCCATAGTGTGACATTAGCCGTGCCTCATTTGTTCATAGGCTTGTCCCCTTTCCATTTTACTCAAGAATTTTATTTTTAATTTAGCTTAGTAACTCTTCCCAGAATGACTGTTTAGTGATCCATTGATTCTCCAAAACATAGATCAGTTGTTTTAGGTTAGCCAGCAATGCTGCAAATAATACTTTTGTATCAAAATGTAATATAAGATTTATTTACCTCAGCAATATCCTGTGGCAATGATCTCCCCGAGTTAAATGCAGTACTTCCTTTTCTCCACTGTAAAATGTTGCCTTTCGAAGTTCAACGAGTGCCTTCTTGTTCTCTAACATAGAAAAGGTAAATAGGGCATTTCAGCTAGTCTTCTGTTTACCGTCATTGAATACCTCAGGCCTGTCTTGTATTGCTTTTCTCTTTGCAAATTAAAGAGTTTCACACTGTTAACAATTATATGCAAGCCTTATCCCTGTCTTCAGTTGAGAGGAATTTTTTTTTTTTGCAAAATAAATGGTCAGAACTGATCACTTACTGCAAGTGAGGATTATCAGATTTATGCAATGCCATCATACACCTTCTTCCGTTTCGGAACATTCAGCTTTCTTGCTTTTTGCCTGCATTGTACTCTGAACAGATGTCATCACTGGAATTCCTTTAGCAGTGGTAGCTAAACTTAGAGCCAGGCATCTTTTTCCTACCAGTAGTCTGTCAAAGAATAAATGGAATTCATTTTGCTATTACTTGCATGTGTGATTTGCTTTCCACAGCTATTCTAACAAGCAGAATTGCAGTAACATTTGTCAATGAAAGGAAAGTCTAAACCAGCAAAGGGAGCGCGTTCAGAGACAGCACGCTGGGCTAATACCAGGTATTTGCACTGGAAAATGGATGCAAAGTTCCCGTTCCACAACAGAGTTTATAATCTGCAAGTATTTGTCAGCCAGTCTAAAACTAATGGGGCTACTTCCATTTGAAATACTAAGTATGCAATTCACAAAACAAATTATTTCTTGAAGCTAGTTAGTGAACAACTTTTGCCTGGTCATAAGAAAAAGCTTTGAGCATCTAAGCTACACCACTTGGGAATCTAAGTTCATTAGGAAGTATGTACATGTACCACTAAGTTCATTAGGAAGTATGTACATGTACCAAGCTGTTACAAAACACAGTAGAAGTCAGCTTAGACAAGCTCCTGCTGATGCAACTGTAGGTAAAATACAATGTTAAACTTGCCACACTGTGAGGATGATTGCTGCAGCACAGCCTGGAAACTGTTCTGGTGCACGTGCAGGACCTTTGTGCATGAGGGAATAGCAACTGCTATGCTAGTTAGGTGATTAAAAAAAAAAGTTGCATCCCAGAAATGGTTTAGTTTTGTTTTATAATCAAGGTTTAGGGGTGTTTAAGTCAACATGCTACTTTCTCTCCTAAGGTCATTATTAACGTAGGGAATAGGAGACTGCAGGGAAGGATGGTGAATATGAAACAGAGGCCCATAGCATCAGTGTCCATGAACGCAGGACCAAGCATTACAGTTACATACAGACATTCTTTGGCCGATCACCGAGGACCACAAGTTAGGGGCTCCAGGTACAGGAGACCGCTGCGAGTCAGCCAGGACAAATGCAAATTAAGCCATCTTGGGAGGCACAAAATACTTTTGATGGAAGAGAGGAGTTTTTAAAGCAGTATTTTCAAAGAGGCTCAGTGAATATGGGAGATAGCAAGCTGGGCTAGACTTTACACCGAGGTAGGCCAGCAGAGAAGCGCTGAGATTTGAGACACTAAGCACCAGCTGTATGAAAGCAAGACAACTCAGAGGATGAACCTGTCAGAACTGACAAAACTCACCTGTAATAAACAATATGCCAGTACAAGTCTCACACTCTTACCCCACAAACAGCGTACAAGGCAGTCACTAAAGATGTAGAGCATTTTAAGTGCTAAATGAAGGACTTCTTCAGCGGCAGAGCCCTGTGAACCACCCTGTTATGGTATCTTTACTTCAGGCAGGCACATCTGTATCTGAAAGGTGGCATCAGACTAAGCCCAAGAGGAGCAACTGTGGCAAATAATTGGTCAGGAGGGTTTAGTTAAGTAAAGAAGCATTTTAAAGTGTGGCTGACTTGGGGGGCGTTAAAGACCAATAGGAATAGTGCAGACAACTAAAAGAGAAAATCATAGAGCACAGGTCTGTGAAAGGACAGGACACAAACATGCCAGCCATTATAAATCAGACCCTAGACTCTCAAAAGGGCAAGGACGTAACATCCCACTAGAAATAAGAATGATTCCAGCTCACTCCTTAGAAAATACACAAGCCATTTCCATGGCAGCAGAGGGTTAATTCACCTAGCCGGTCCTTCCCAGGCTCAGATTTCTAGAGCTGTGTGAAAGTCTGAAGATCTTTTTTCCTCGTGGGATTACAGCTCGCTCAGAATCCATTTGTATGAAGGAACAACATGTTAACTTGCATTTGCTTCCACTGAATTTCACTTGACAGAATATCCACGTACAGCATTTTGACAGACCCTGTTCAGCTGTCTCACAATAGTGCCTGCTCTTTAGCCTTAGTGTTGAAAAATGTTGTCACTTCAATGGGAATCCCTTTTTTCCCTCCGGTAGATTGAGGATTTCAGTACTTTTGTTGGGAGCTCAGCTCTTTGTTCTTTAATTCCTTCCTTGCTGACAGGTGAATAGCAGCTGCTTGGAAGATTTCCTGCAGTTCACTGAAAAATCCCCATTTCCTTTCTCTACCATTGCATCACCTTTGCTATCTGGAAAGAATAACCCCGCAGAGGCATTTTCTGCTGCCTGCAATTAAAATTTTTACAAAGAAATCTTCAAAGATGCTCTCCCCATCACCCTACCTTCTTGCTTATCCTCTCTAATCCTGGTTACTCAGGCTCACTGAATTCTCCCTCGGGTGCCTATTTTTAGTTAATTGCCTACCCAAGTCCTGTAGATATTCTGCCACTGAAGAGTGAAGTGTTGAATGGCTCAAATAGAACCACTTCATTAAAACTTTACGGGTTTCCATCTTTATCCAAAATTTGCTTCTTTTTCATAACTTATTTCCTGTATTTTTCCCAATTCTCTGAGATGGGAATTGCCATCTGAAGCTCTGAATACAATCCTGTCCGACACCTGCCTGGTTGGAGAAGGCAGTTTGGTTTAGCCTGGTCTGCTGGACCAGGACTCGGGGAAACACGGGCTCTGTTCTCACTCCTTATCACCGACCCTGGCACCTCTTGCCCTTTCTGTGCCTGTTTCCCCGTAATGGGCCACAGCAATACCAAGCCTCCCTTGCAACGCAGCCGAAAGCTGCCCGGGGAAACACGCCATTACTATGGACACAGCTTCCTTACACAACTGCTATTTGCCATTCCTCACCCGTACCCCCCCCACACCTCTGGTGTGACTAGACTCCTCTCAGGTTCTGCTGTCCCTGCCGCACAATCAATCCACACCCGCATCGGGCTCACCTCTGTGCTCTTCTCCCCACCCCGTGATGTACTCACTTCCTTCTGGTGAATAACTGGGATCCTTTAGGAATCCTTCCACGTTTCAGGCATTCCGTAGCTCCAGGTAAGGAGTTTTCTCCCAGAGCACTTCCTCAGCAGGCTCCTGTGTGCTCTGCACCCAGAGCCATCTCCACAGTTTCACAGACCACTTGCCACTAAGTGCTTTAGACTGCCACAGAAACAGGTCAAGCAAAAATTGAACTGGCGATCGGAAAATTATACCCAGAAAACAGACCACATTCTGCTTCTCACAAATCTACACCACGAGATTAGCTTAGGTTCCCTCTCAAAAGGACATTTTATTTCTTATGTGCACAGGTAGGCTTGCAGGAAGAGACTGAAGCATCTTCCTCACTGTGTGCTCGTAGCTAAAGCTAGGTCTGCAGTCGTCCTTGCCACCAGTGCCTAAATATCAGCATGCACAAAGAATGTACGTGACATGGAGGTAGCTTTTCTGTAGTGGGAGATCACAGTGACAAGGAAAGTTAAAGGCATTGCAGAAGATAAAGAATAGGGAATTTGGAATCTTTTTTTAGTACTATTAAATAGGTTGGCTCTTCATTTTCAGTTAGGGGAAGACTCCTCAACATTAGTGTCTTGTTGAAAAACAACCACCCCTCATTTTAACAGCTCTCTTCACCTTCATTCTCGCCACCTATTTCACATATCATGTCTTTCTTTGAAACTACTATGCAAGTGGATAACCAGCTTTAATGCAGAATGTACTGAGATGATAAGGGACAGCTCTGTGTGAAGCCTGCAGGACAGGAACAGCTACGGCATCTCTTGCTCAGCACATGGGTCCTGGCTGGTTTAGTATCCAAGTGAACAGATCACGTACCTGCCCTGGCAGCCGATTTTCCTCTGCAGTTCAGTGTCTTGCACTTGAAGGAAACACGTAACCTTCTGCTTATGGAACTCGCCAGCACACCCTGCTTCAAGATGTGATGGAAAATGGTGCACAAGCCAGCACGTTCAAGCAGAGAGCTGGCACTGGGAGTGGGCAGATTCCGTAACTTCTACTAGAAGCCTGTCTTGAGTTTTTGACTTCTCCTTGCCCTACTGAGTGCCTCAGCCTTGACTGCTTTGTGGGTTTTTCCCCCCTCTAGTGATCCCTAGTATCTAGAAACTATTTTTAGAAAGGTGGTTTTGTAACATTTGTACCAGTGTTTTCCTTAAATGAGGATATTGAACAAAAAACTAGAGATGTTTGCCTTCAGGGGGGTCGGACAAGTGGGTGGTTGCAAGAGGGATGGCAGAGGGAACTTGTGGAAGCCATGAAGACTCGCTCCTGGAGCAGTTGAGCTCTGAAACTGCTGCTGGAGGAAAAGCTACTGAGTGGCCTTTGCAGCCAAGAGTCACACTGAAAACCCTCTCCCGGGCAGGGCTGCCCCGGCACAAGCTCTGCCATCTGTCACAGGCTGCAGGAACGGCTGACCGGAGGGCAATATTTGATCCGGAGCTGGCAAACATCCCGTTGTAAGGGAAGGGGTTTGGGCTTTCTTGGCCCTGGGAGCTGATGGGAGAGATGCGGCAACTCTCACTGGGGCTGCAATTCACACCGTCTCTTCTTGTGCTGGATCTCGACAGGCCCAGTGCCTGACCTCCCTTCCTGCAGCTACAGCTGCCGAAGCCAGAAGCTTCCCATTGTTAAAGCTCAACTGTTTTTCTAAAAACAAGCTTTCTAGCACTTTTACACACAGTGAATAACCTCTTTTAATGGAGTATTTTGGGGGCTGTAAACAAGGTTTTTAAACTGTAAAAATATTAAGTGCCATTAGGAAATGTACGGTTCATCACTAAAATTAGCTTTCATTGTCTTGCAAAATGAAGTTAAATTGAAAGCATTTTTTATAATGAAGTTGTTTATTAAAAGCATTTGAATTGTCTGCCCCAGGTGTCTTCTTGGAGGGGAATGGGGTTTTTGGTTTGTTTGTTTTTAAGTAAAGCCAGAATCGTAACGCAAGTCAAAGACCCAGTTCCTTACATGAATCCACACAGACTTTAAGTTTCTTTCAAGCAAAGAACTAGACAACTGCCCCCAGCCCCCCCCCCCCCCAAAAAAAAAAAAAAAAAAAAAAAAAAAAAAAAAGACACAGCACCCTGCTGGGGATGTAGCACAGCCAATACCATTATCTCCTGTCAAGAATAACGTTTGTTAGACAGAAAGTTCTGGTCGCTTGGTTTCACTAAAATTACCAGCCCGCGTGGAAACATTTCAGACGAGTACAGCCCCAAATAAGCCCAGCACTTTCAGCTCCCCAGGACTGCACCTTGCACAAAGGCAGCAGAACCAGAACGAAAACTTAAAGCTTAAGCTACAACTGTCTGCCAACACCAGCCACAGAAGCAGTTTGACAGAGATGAAAAATGGCGAAGAGGATCCTGCCCTCTGGGGAATTTCTTTTCAGAACACGGTTTAAAAGCTGACAACCATTTTCAGTGTGCCATTACTTTTCTAAGTATGATCTAGTTTTCATTCTTAACGCAGCCACTGGTGAAACGTGCGAGTTCCTCAGCAGTGCCTTCCCCCAGAGTGGAGGGCTACAACAGGACAGGACTATGCAGCACTGCTGCTCTAGTCTGCCTAAAAATGAAAAACAAGTTCAGCACGGATTGTCCTGTTGGTGGAGCTGAAGCTTTCCTTTGCTTTTTTTTTTAAGGGAAGAAGGGACTATTCTGATGATTTCTGATTTTCGATTAAAGTATTTGCCTGCTCTGGTCTCGGCAGCTGATCAGGGTCACAGACATTCAGCAGCCCCTAACACTGGCATCCCCATAAGCCATTACCAGCCACGGCTGTGCACATCCATTGCTCTGCTGAGCAAAACATCACAAGAGGAGTGAATTTACTATCCCTCCCTCAGTCAGCATCTTTCACAGACGCTTGCTGCTCTCCTGCCACATAGACCCCCCAACAGAAATACAAAGCTGGAAGCTAACGATGAAGGTCCGGCTTCCACAGCACCAACACACCTCCAAAATACTACTCAGAGGAAGGAAATGGCAGGTCCCTTCTTAATTGTACTCTCACCTCTGTTGCTCTAAAGCATTGTGTATTTGCCCAGCACTCCCAGCCTGTCAGCCATCTGACAGTCCTGCTGTTCTATCCGTTAGCGCTACACAAGTCAAACAATGTATTTTGCACACGAGAGACAAGTTGCTGAAGTGGTCTTACCATGCAGCACACGAGAGCAGTACGGCGAGAAACAGATCCAAATGCCTTGACTGGTGGCTTTTTAATTACAATATACGGCAGTATACAGGACATGCCACACTGGGAGAAATGTACTGCTCAGTCAAGTTTACCAGGAGAAAAATATTACAAAGAAAACTGCAGTGTATTCCAAGCTCTGCTTCTGACTGAAGCCACACGTCAAAGACCACACGGGTGTTGAACAGGCTGTTACAAAAAGAAAATCCCAAGAGGTGGCTTAGGAGAACCCAGGAGAGCAGGACAACAGGACAATGGCAGATTTATTTACAATAGGACACAAAGAATACATACATTAATTAAAAATTACAAAGAATACAGAGAAAACACTTTGGGGAAGGGAGAGAGATCAATGCTGGCTGAGCCTCTCCACTGGGGCAGGGGCAGAAAATTTAACAAAAAAAAAAAAAAATCAACCACAATTTCAGGGAGGGATCTCAAATTAGAACTGACGCAGGACTCCACAGCACGCTTGGCTCGTGCATCCCCTGCTCCCTTTTTCCATCCTTGATTCCTGGCTGATTAGACTTTGGCATGACGGGCAGCCAAAGAAGCTATTAGGCAAGGCTGGAAAGACTTGGTGCTGAGGAGTCAAGCTGCCTGGGAAGCCAGCTCCCCGCAGGGGGCAAGGCCGTCAGTAAGAGACACAGGTCCTTGTGTGAACCTGGTGGAAACTTATGGCAACTGGGGTTAAAAAAAAGCCCCAAACCCCTCAAGGGTGCACATCAGTGCTGGTAACAGGGAGGGCTTTGGACAGTTCTGGGTTGGAACGGTGTCACCTGTGGCATCTGGTCATCTGGAGACCTTACTGCTTACTACAGCAAGAAGTAAAAGCAAAATTTTCATAGATCTCACTAAAAAAATCTCTCCCCTGTAGCCCTGACTGAATCCAGCTAGTCTGGGGATGGAAGGAGCCTTCACTGTAATGTGGAACCTTTTTAGTGGTAAATATCATTTAAGTGACAAAAAAAAAACCCAAACAAACCAAACTTTAACCTCTTTTAAAAAGAGCTTCCCATAGGCTGATTCAGGCATCAAGCCATGGAAAAAGAGGAGCCCGCTGCAGAAGAACCCACATCGGCTATCCCGGAGGGCTTGGACTGTTTTGTGGAGAAGAACAAAATACAGCTTAGGGGCATACACTTTTTCTGTTCCCTGGAGGTAGAGAATCTAAGAGGAGGAGAAGAGAGCAGCAAGAGCAGCTGGAACACAGGGCAGGTAGTGAGACAGCCCGCTCCTGGCAATGGGAGAACTCCTCGGGGCTACTCCCTGTCCCCAGCCCCTTCCGCACGGCCTGCGCACACCTCGCGGCAGCTCAGGCAAAATACTGCATCAGATTGCTTGGCACTAAAGCAGCGGCGTCGCGGCCCTCTCTCTGCAGGGCTCTGCACAATCCCGGTGGGGATCCCGGGAAGGAAGCCTGCCCCCTTTCCTCATGCGGCTGGAGCAGAGCTATCGACAGAACAAACCCTTGTAGTTACCTCGCGCATCCTTCCAGTCCTGTATTCTAGCACCAGCACAATCACGTTGCTTCCACCAGAATGTTACGTCCTGCTGCAGCTGGCTACACCTTCCGAAAGAGAGGAAATCCCTCAGCCCTTCCCATGGAGGCATCCGAAGCAGCCCATGCTGTCCAAGGCCAGAGGGAGGGAGAAGCGATGCCGAGGGTTGCAGTTCTCAAGCTCTCTCAGGGTGAAATTGCACTTCCCAGGCTCCGAATGGCACCTCCATCAAATTGTAAACAAGCCGAAGCCAGGACTTCTGCAGTCAGAGCGCGCCAGACTCACGCTGGGTAAGCCTTTAGGCTCCTTTTATTTTGCCATAGTCAAGCTCCCTCTTCTGTGCAGACATGAAGGCAGGAAAGAAACTCAGTCTGATATTTGTCTGAAGAGTCTCCCTGAATCCTAGAGCACCCTAGGGGCTGGAAGAAAATGTTTTCACAAGTGTTTCCACTGCTGTCTCAAATCCATTCGTCATCAACATAAAAAAAAAAAAGGATGAATTAGCAAAAAGGGGGTTTACTTATACAGAGGGATATTTCTCTGCTAAAAAACTCCCTCAAATATGGAACAGGATAATAAAGTTAAAATGTAAGGTATCTACAGACCCCTTTTCCCCCGAGAAGTAGCCCAGAATCCATGTACACTGTGCCAAAGTTACATTCCAAAACAAGGAGTTATTTATTTCTCTTGTCACTCTCCCACTGGATTTTGTTTCCTTAAAAGAGTTGGGAGAAGATGTCCCCTTCACTCCTGGGACAACACGCATTCAGAGGTGTCTACTTTCTGCTGGGTCTCTGGATCTTCAGTCTATTTTCACTGCGGCATAGATCTTCCGGACAAACATGTAGGCTGCATAGAAGCCAATGGTTCCAGTGAGGAGCCAGAAGGACAAGACCATAAGGGCGGTGTAGCCGAAGTATAGTAAGGAGGGAATGAACTCAACAATATCCAGCTAAAACAGAAGAGGAAAAAACAGGCAAAATCAAGTACAGAGGTAACAAGAGTTAGCTCCCCAAACCAGCCAGTGCCCTCCACAAGGGGGGAGTTGACAAAGGGAGGAAAGCCTCCACTCTATTCATTTTTGTCCAGCTGAAAAGAGATCCCCTTGGAGGTGGGGTTAGGGAATGCTGCTCCGCACAGGTAATGCGGGCAGGGGCCTCGGGCACTTACAGCCTTCTCTCCCCTCTGGAAGGGCCGTTAGCACCATCGGCTGGTGAACTGCCTTGGGCTGGCATGGGGACAGACTAGAACTAGGCATCCCACCATTTCCTTTCCCAAATCAAACATCTCCTCTAGAAAGGTAGCACTTTCATACAAGAGGAATAACAATACCTTGTTCACAAAGTAGAAGATGGCATAGATCAGCACATAGAAGGCAGATCCTCCAGACACCAAGAAGGTCCTCCACCACCAGCGGTAATCCTGACAGGGTAAAAAGCCTCATTACCCCACAGGCTTCCTTTTCCTGTGTCACTGTCTCAGGGGAGCTGTGACCTTTCTGGGACAGGGAGAACACCCCCCATTTTCCTTCAAAGGAAAACCACAGTTTGGGGCTGGGGAACTATTTTGTCACAGAAGTGTTTCCAAACAAAGAGGATGAAAAACTGACAGTGAAGCAAAGCCAGGTCAGTATCATAGCACCTGCTACCAAAGAACACAGCTCACCTCCGGCCCTGAATTTTGTTTTGTATGTGGATGGAATGAAATAGTTTCTTTGGGAAGAGATGTCAGCTCAAAATACCCTGCTCCCAGCATAATTTCTGGTATGAAACCACAGTTACCAGCCTAGCAGATAATCAAGTAGCTTCAATTCTCCTTGAAGTCAAGAGGTGTCACACTCATGAAGCTGGGCCACACTAGATTTCTGCTGAGCAGCAGCAATAACATGATCTGTGCTTTTCCAGGAGCAAGCACCCTGAGCTACTGAAACTACAAATGCAGAAATCTCACCTCAGCACAAAGCTGGAAGTACACCATGACAATGCTGATTTGGGAGCATGATACCACCAGGATTATAAACACCAGGAAGAGAAAGCCAAAAAGGTAATAGAACTGGTTCTCCCAGATTGCCTGAAACAAAGACACAGCAGAAATTTGTTTCTGTGCTACTGTGATCAATCAGTGAACGTGAGACTAACTTCTAGCAGCTAACCCAAGGAAAAACGAGGAGCCCCTCAGCCTCATGTAGATGAAACCACACATCTAATGCGTTTCACAGTGTTACTTCAGAGGAATCAGGCTGCAAAAAGGTTCCCAAAGACAGCTCTGAGGTAGGTTGTTCATTCCCCTCCATCTCCCTGGCAATGGAGCAGCAAATTCCTCCCCATCCATAGGTGGTGAAAAATAGGCAGCAGCTGGAATGGCTCAGGCCTCAGACCAGGACCCCTCCTTGACATAACATTACAGGAAGCTCTCACCTTTACCATCATCCCTCAAATCACCACGGAGTGTCCCATAGACAGCTCCGGGTGTCTTCAGCAAGAGGACAGTCTGAAGAGACCCACAGCCCAGCTCTCTGGAAACAATTCCGAGCGGCCTGGAGGGAACCTGCTAGCCCCTTCAGTACGTACAAGAATAGGATACTGCTCCAGTGGAAGCCCCCTCCCTTTCAAAAGCTTTGCCATGAGAGGAATCCTATTCAGGAGCAAAGTGGGTTAAATGCTTACACTGAAAATGAAGAACAGTTCAATGAACATAGCTCCAAAAGGCAGGATACCAGCCATGAGAATCCTATAAAGCAAGAAAGAAAAGTCATAAGCAGCACAATATAACTGTCTGGCCATTACAAGTCCCCTGTAACCACACAGAGCACTCCTAGCAAAAGCTCTACAGTTCCAGATTACTGGAATAAATTTCACACACTAAATGGCACAGCTGCTCCCACTTTTGAGCACATACCACTTTATAGCACCAGTCATACCACATCAAAATTGTCAAGGATGTCTCCAATATCGCATTACTCAAGGAAGAACATCTGCCATCTGTCTGTGTCCAGAGACCAGCAGAAGGTGACATTCAGCAACCCAAGACGACTGAGGGGAGGGGGCTCAACTCACCGTATTTCCTAGACACTCATCACTCACCCAACAAATTTATTCATATACCACCTCTGCTCTGGGATCTGCCTGGGAATCTGATTTGTCCGTACAGGATTGTCATATGGCTGTTTGCGAAATCCAAAGTAGTAACCCAGGTAGACCAAGGGTAAGGATATCCCAAACCACATGCAGAGCAAGGCCACCATGGTAGGGAAAGGCACCTGGAATCACACCAAGAGTCACAAAAGTGAGGCTGACAGCTCACCTGCCCTGGAGACTGAAGTCACCAGCCAGACCAACTCTCCAGTCGACCACTGCATCAACACCCACATTTAGAAAGATACTGCAAAACTAAGCAAGTCCCTGACAGCCCAGTCACCCTCCTCCCATCCAGCAGGCTCCAGGATGAAGGTGGTACCTACCGCTCCAGAGGAGTGTTTCCCCCAGATGAAACAGTTCAGGACGAAGCAGATACCAAAGACGACACCCGGATACAGGGTAGCTGTCTGCAAGAGCAACCACACGTTAAGAGAAAACACGACTAATCAGCCAGATGTTTGTCTTTAATGAGTCCATTGCTGGGGCAAGGCACGTGTGGAGGAAGCATCCCTTTTGCTGCAGCACTAATACGCAGCAGATGGGCTGTGGGGAGGATCTCAGACAATCCTCTTGCTTTACTATAGTACGTGCTCTGGTATTCGCCCTTTCATGTAAAGCTACGAGGACTCAATCCACATCAAATCTCTGCAGTACAGCCAGGCTGTGTTCAGCTACCCACAAATATGCGTGGAGCTTATCCACATATCTTGCCATCAACAAACCTGGATAAACAGCACAGAACACCACAAGACTCACACAAAAGGCTCCCTTCTTCCATCGATGACCTTTCAGAGTCCGGTATAAGCGGCCAGCAAAGAATCCACCAAAAACCCTGGACAGAAACAAGCCAAGACAAAGAAAATTAACTTTCATTGTTGGGGAGAGGAGGGGTGGGCAGGACAGCACTGCTGTGAGAAGCAGTGGAGGAGACACCTACCCCATGAACATGAAGAGGAAGCAGGCGGTAGTCATCAACGCACCCCGGCTAGAAGGCGACAGCATCCCCAGCATAGCAACAACTACAGAGGGAAAAAAGGATGAACAGCAGCTCTAATGTACGTGTGCTAGCCAGCATCTGGAGAACATGGGCCCGTCCCATATGCAGACCACAGCTGCCTGGAATCTCTGCCTTCTGCACAGACCTCATTTCCTTCAAAGCATAATGCATCCACAGCCTCCAGCACTGGCCACAGAGGGGAAGCCACAGCTTTGATCTCAAGCTACAGACCATGCTTTAGCCTCAATTTCCCCAGAGATTTGAGCAGGTGCAGCTCAGAAGGCAAGGCACACGTGCAAATGTCTCTCAGCCCACTAACACCCAGGGCTCCTATCTTGATAACAGGAAATATAAACACAAAAAGATGCCTTCAGCTGGGAAATGCTATCTAGAAACTCCGAAATGCTGAGCACAGGCCTATTGCCTTGATCAGCCCCGCAACAGGAAGCAGCCTTATGTGACCTCACTCAAGCTAAGGTGAGCGTAGGTTGAAGTCAACGGGAGCTACAAATGTCCTTGAGCATTGTTCCTCTTCTTGTTACAACCACCCCATGCAACATGTGCCACTTACAGATGACAATCAGGATCATACAGAAGAGCTGAATTCCAGAACCCAGGAGAGAGCTGAGGATCATAGGATACTGTGGAGGCCTGAAGACATCTCCATGCACAAGTTTCCAACCAGATTCCTCCATGGTATCTTCCTGTAGCAACAACAGGAAAAGAAGGTTATTTAGTTATGATATGCCAGTGGAAATTAAGGTCCTACCACAGCCTAAGAGGTTAATTTCCCTGTATCTGGTTCTTCTACAGAATTTTATCGCTCTAGTTAAGAAACTTCTTTCCTCTTGGGCTTAAAACTGTTAAGACCTGAACTGCCAGTGCCAGGGCACACATTTACAGAACGGTCTGCAGTCATTACTTAGGTCTGAAGACATCTGAACTGGTAATCTGCCATTGTACACAGATAGCCAAAGGTGGCCTGACAGCACGTGACAGAACTGCCCCTCTCATCTTCAGGGCTCAAAGTAAAACAGGGGCAAGGAAAGAGACAATATATCCAAGTCTTCAGAATAGATCCCTCCTCATCTGTGCTTCCCTCCTGCTTTGATCCCAGCCCCAAGAACAAACACATACAATGTCATCTTCCTTGTTGTAGTTAGCAATGTCCTTCCGGAGAGTCCGGATGATGATCATGCTGAGAATACCTGAAAACAAGCACAAACTGAGTTTAGCTCAGAGGAGAGGCTCCTACATGGCTGCGCTGCTCTTATGCTGTGCTGCTCTCACGCTGTGCAACTACATGGCTCCCACCAACACACAGTGCTGGCTAGGAGAGGAGGCCTTGAGTCATTAGCCATCTTCCCCAGGCTTCAGCAAAGACAGAAACAAAACCCCAGGGAGTAGGGAAGGCAGTATTCCAGCAGGAGTGGGGCACTGTGGCTTTCCTGTGTTTGCCTCAACTACCCCAGTCAGAGAGCAGAAGTGGGTAACTGTCTGACCCCATGGGGCGTTGCCTGAACAGGGAGGTTTTATGTGCTCATGTTAGTTTCCTGCCCTTTCTGATCAGGTTCAAGACATGGCCACATCCTCCTTGAGCCACCTGCAGCTGAGGCTTAAACAAAGTTCCCTGCAGATTAATGGTAAAGCCTTCTTCATCCCACACATCTCACTCACCTGAAAGGAAGAAGACGACCACAACCGAGTTAATGATAGAAAACCAATGAATCTGCACATCACTCATGGTCAGGTAGGTGTCCCAGCGGGAAGCCCATTTAATGTCACTTTCCTGAAAGAACAGGAAAGTTTTTCTCATAACAGCACATCCCCAATATTCTCCACAACACCTTTGTGACAGACACTTGGAGCACCAACTGCCAGCCAGCCAGGGGTAGTGAGCTGCCAGCCAGCTTCCCATTACTCCCTCACCTCCCAGTGGACAGAGTAGGTGAAGAGCAACTGGTTCTCTTTAGAAGGATCTATTTCCTGAGGGGCAGAGCCCGTAGCTTCAGGCAGGGTGCACATACTCTTCTCATCAGCCTTCAAGTCTGTAAGGGAAAACATGGCACATGCTAGGTCAGCCCTTCCCTTGAGGCACCACCTCTCCCACTGACCGTCCTGGCCCCAGGTACCCTTAAGGCACTGGGCTGCAATTACTCCAAATACTGCAGGGGAAGCACTTGTTCCTTTCTCACTTGCTTTGCAGTTTGCAAAACTATTCTTCCGATCAGAAGTGGAGCACTGTTAACAAACTTTAAGGAAAGCTATACATAGGACTTTCCTTAACTGCAAGGATAAAAGCCAGAGGCTCTGAAGCCAAGGATTTAGACCATGAACAAATCCTCAATTCCACGTGACACGCTGAGAAACAAGACCTCTCCAGCAGAGCCTGCTGCTGCCAGAGGAGAGTTGCACATGATGATACGCACGATGAGCAACTTCCCTTCAAGACACCTGTTTCATGTTGGGTTCACTGAGGTAGGAGTGTTTTCCCCCTAACCATTCTTTCTGAAACTTGATCTCCCTAGAACAGTTCCAAACATTCTGTGGGTCTCTGGACTAGCAGGTAGTGTCCCAGTGGGGGAAATCTGGGCCACAACAAGAGCTAGATGCCATGCATACTTCATGCTAGATGACACTGGGGAAAAAAAAAAAAAAAAAAATCTAACCGCAAACCCTCAAACTCAGATCTTTTTATATGAATTAATTTTCCACAGATTGCATTTCAAGTATTGAAATGGTTGGTACTCTATTGTTCATACTTCCTTAATAACAAAGGGGTTTATTGTTCTTATAGTTTGGACTCTCTCATTTCTGTGCCCCAAGACCAGTTGTGAAAGCAACAACTGGCACCCTGATACATCACTGGCATTCAACTCTTGGCCCTACAAGAGATTCTTCTCCCTTGCTCCCCTCCCTAAGAATCTCTTACCTTCTAGTTTAATACTTTGGGGAATCACTTCAAAACGTACAACCCTGTAGGTGGGCTCCTGGTTCTCTTCCACATCCTCTCTGTGGTAGTAAAGTATGAAGGAGAGGTGGTTGTGCAGGTAGAACTAAAACAGATTGACATTAAATAAAAAGTTAGCACCCCAAGGAAGGAACAGGCAAAGTTTAGAAAGCAGCTTCAGTTCAGAAAACTAAAGACTCCAACTGTTCCCAGATGCATTGTGCTACAGAGCAAGATCAGGCTAACACTTTCTAAGGCTAAAAGAACAAGAGGAGAGAATAGATGTTGAAAAGGTAACACCTCAACCACTCCAGGCATCGGGGACAATGTTTCAGTCTATTTCTGGCCTGGAAAATATCATTCTATGTCACATCTCAACCATGCATTCAGTGGCAGCAGAATCGCCAAATTTAGATTGGAAAGACCTCAGTAGCTACAACCCCGAGTTTCCTGTCTGCTTTTTCTACCAGGCAGACATACATTACCCAGGCTCCGAGGGGCCCCACAGGTGTCCTAAGCTTGCACTTTCAAAAGGCTCTATATCACCTATTACATGAACAAAGCACAGCAACCCCAAGCTGGCACAGCAGATTCTTTCACCTGTAAGACCTTAGGCTCAAGCGATCAGAGCTCTGTGTGCAACTGAACACTTGAGTATGATAAAGAGACGCGTCTGTTAAGTCAAACAGCTAATCTTAGGGCACACAATCATGGAAAATAGCTGCAAGAATAAACATGCTAAGTTTCCATTTGCAAACTTAAGCAGCTTTTCCTCCAAAAAACACTTTTTTTTTTTTTAATACAAGATGCTCCAAGACCATTAAAGATTAGCCAGCTTTGGGGTATGTTGCCTTTGTCCTACTGAGGGGAAACCACCACATGCAGTCGTCCAACATCATACAGCGAGTCAAAGCTAGGACTCTTAGCTATTGTACCAGTAGTCCAGCACCTACTCCCTTCTTCCAACAAGAAACCTCTCTCGCATATTTCCACTCTTTATAAAACCTTTTGGTTGCATTCCCAATCCTGATACTCTCTTGTAGACTTCTAAAGCCCTCTGACAACCACCCAGATCTCCTCCGGCCATCCCTCAGACAGCATCTAGATTCTCTACCTTGTTACCGTCCATAAACCCAAGCCTGTATCCATGCTCAAACTGCACATCCTTCTCCTTCTTCTTCTCCTCTTCCTCACGATTGGAATAAAACTCCAGCCGTGTTGCCACAGGGAGGTTATCAGCAATGCTGAAAACACAGATTTCAGATCAAATTTGTCCACAATACAGAATCCCCACTGACATAAACCCACACTCGAGATGACTCACAGATGTACATAGTAATCTTCCCTGATCCGCTCAGCGATCAGCTTGCTCTGCTCCACTGTCAGAGTCACTGGTTTATTGGGAAAGTTGCACAGAACTTCACATTTCTTCTCCACGTTCATGGAAACCTGGAAAGGTGTATTTACAATTCGGTCTCCCCGAAGAACCTCACCTGGAAAACGGGAAAATAAGGGCAGGGTGAAAGACCGCCAGGCTTCTTGCCACTGATCTTGCCAATGGGTTGGCAGCGCAATGTACAGCTGGAACGATGACAGCAAGTCTCCTTTGTTACCACAGATGCAAGGATAAGATTGAAGGACAGTTAAGCTATTTTGTTGGAAGTATTGAGCTCTATTTATGAAGCAGGTTACATGCCCTCCTTCTGGAAAGGTGCTTCCTCTTTCCAATATATGGACATCCTAGTTTGCAAACAGCTAGCATATAACAAATTAGAGGAAGCAGGCTCTCCACAAACAGTTTGTTAGAGATGACATTTGCAATTGCTTTTACTCCTGTAAACACACCCTCACGCAGCGCATAAGCGGCAGCCCACTTACTGCTGGGGAACATGCTGTTCGACAGATACGTACCAAGATTCTCAGCCTTGTATGTTATCTTGGTGGGCTGGCAGAAGGGCAACGAGTAGTACTCATATGGTAGCTGGGTTCGTGAGCTAGTGAGCTTCACAGCCTGGAGGAAAAATGGAAGGATTATCCCCATGAAAGAACTCAGATAGTTTCCTATCCTCTCAGCATCAGCCAAGAGCTGAAGCTTACTTCAGGATACCTCCCATAAAGCTCATTTTTGGAAGCTGTTAAATAAAAAAATTAAAATAAAAAAAAAGGAGACAGATATTCCTGGGAGAACAGAGCTCCAGCTTTCTTTCCTTTTGCACAATTCCTAGTTATACATTCTCTACACTACGATTTAGTAGCAATTCATTCACAAACAGAGAAACACTTGAAGAAAGAAGCATGGTGGATTGGTTTCACAAATTTATGGCTCAGTGGAGTCCTAAGAAACAACAAAGAGCTCAAAAGAGATTCAGGAGTCCCATTTCATACAAGACTGCAGTTATTTCCTCAAAAAAAAAATAAAAAAAAAATCATGTCACACTGGACCTAGAGGTCTGGCCCCTAGTGATATGAAGAGTTCAGCAATTTTTATCTCTGTAAGGAAAGCCAGAGAGCCATCAGATTGGGAAGACAATGGATGATGACAAAACCCAAACATTTCTGGAGAGTTCCCACAAATCACATGGCACAAGGGAAGTGCAAAGACATACCACGATAGCCAAGGCCACAGTTGCTCCGAAAAACAGAAGCATTTTGTAACGCAGCCAAGCTCATTTATTGGAAGAGCGCTGGCAAACACGCTGACTTGCCTTATCACTTGAGGAAGCATTTGGCCCATGAAATCCCTTTGAGAACAGCCATTCCAATACCCCCTTCTTCTGGGAAGCTTACTGTAGCCACAGGCAAGTCTCATTTGCTTAAAAATAGCCTACGTCTGGCAGCCTGTGGCCAAAGAGAAAATTGTGTTGTGCTTCAAGTGGGAGCAGCCAACCTCACCATCCCCAAGGGTGCTGGATTTTGCTGAGACAAGAGGCCACAGCTTTAGAAAAATAAATTAAATGGGCTATAAATTGCTGCTGTCTGGAAACAAAGCCTGGCTTCCTCCTGTATGGGTGAAGCAGTTCTATCATTCACTACCAGCAATACTGCACAGGAACAGCTCTTCAGCAAGCCTGGGTTGTAAGATCTGCAATGCTCAAGGACAAATGCCTGCACTTCGAAAGGGCTTACCATGGATTTCACTTGACTTGAAGACACAACATGAGCAAACTGGGTGGAAGAGAAAATTGAAAATGTCTGACTTAAACCACTTCTTTATTCTACCATTCACCTACCACCCAAAGGCCCACCTTCTATAAGCACTTTAAGAGTCAGTATAATGCTGGAGAAAAATCTCTGATTAATTCACTTCAAAGCTACAGTGAGAAGGAGGGCTCTTTTCCCAAACAGAGCAACATCTTGAGGACTTTGGTGCAACTGCTGAAGGAATTTGGTAGAAGATATCAGAAGTAAGAAAGAGAATCATGTTGGGAACTGCAGGGTAAGGTGACGACAGTGACCACTTGAGGGCTGCTTACACCCAACACCCTACATGAATGTTGTGAAAAAGATAAAATACCTGTCCCCAAAATTTTAGTAACAGGATCCCCAAATTTTACTTTCTAGTCCCACTTAGCTGCTGTGATATAAAGAAGGAAAAAACCAAAACACAAGCAAACCTAAACCAAACAGACTAACATTCTATCTAAGTTCCATCTAAGTTCATCCTACCTTTATTTCTACAGGATCATTGCGGTGGAAGTTGATAGGAGCCACACCAGGTACATAGAAAGAGTTTGTACTGTGCAGCAACAACAGCAAGACCAGCGTATATCTTAGCCTTTCCTGCAGAAAGGAGAAGAAACATTAAAAACAAAACAGAAACATGGGAACAACATTAGAGATGGGCAACAACACTGAAGGTGTCCATCCCAGACATTAGAAAGGCTGTACAGTCAGGCGATTAAACACAAATCAAATTCACAAAAACTATTCTTAACCTTGTTTTGTGACTCTCATCAAATCACTTTCCACTCTGTGTGTCTCTTCATCTGCAATTAGGAAAACACTGGCTTTGCTCAACCACAGGAAAATGCACTTATCTGTAACACGCTTCATCTAGCAGGCTGTCATCTGACTCTTCTACTCCCACCCATCTAACACCCGTACCAGAAAACGCCATGGATTACTAGAGAAGAGGGCCGTAGCCTTGGCACTGGATTTCTGTCAGCTCTGCTCATTAGGATTTACCGTGTAGCCACTTACGGACTGATGCTCACGTGCCGCTACCTGCAGTAGTAGAGTAGTTAGAGTAAGGTCTGACACCAAACTAACTCCTCGCTGCATCCAAAGGGATGGTCACATCACCGCTCCCTCCTATTCCACTCTTCTTTCGTCAACCCTTCGGGCCACAACACAGCTCAGTAACACGGCAAAAGTTTTCACCCCTTTTTCAGGGAGCGGGGAGACAGGTCAGGCTGGAAGGTTCAATCACTTCCATGGGGGCTCGAACACAAACCAGACCCCGTACACCAGCAGCAGCAGCAGCAGCAAACCCTTTAATGGACTTTGCTGCCTCCTGGGTCCCTACCATTACCTCCAGTAACGCAGCCCAGCTCAAGGAAGGAAGGAAGGCTGTAAAATGAAAATTGAGCTTTAAAGAGTATTGATAGACAGCAGCACCTTGGCTGGATTAGAATATCAGCTCTAGTATAATCTCATTGTATCACTAGCTTCAGCCCATTCTCCTGAACTCCCTGCGTGTACAGCACCATTGGAAAACCAGACAAAACCCAGAGTCTGGTTTGGGACAACTCTCAAGCGAATGCTGCAGCAATAATAAACTCAGTTGCTGCCTTCCTCTGCATGTCCTCGGCAGGGCAGGCAGAGTCAGTCTCCATGACCTACTGCCCTTCCACCTACATGCAGGAGCTCTGCAATCAAGGGTGGGAAGACAAATATAGAAGAGAAAAGGGAGAGGAAACAGACTGACCAAGTGAGACAGGCTTGGGCTGAAATGAGCCACCACCAGCCCAATGCCTGCTCTGGCTCAGCAGGGCCTGGGGTTCAGCACTACCCTCCCACCAGTTAACAACATCTGGGCAGGCCACGAGGGAATTAAACACAAGGTCAGCTTGCGGATACAAGCCAGATACCATGGGCAGCAGAGGGGAAAACACACTGAGATCCAGGCTCCCGGCAGCCACCCATGGAGCCCACCCCAAACAGCCAGCCCCCACATGGCTGCTCCCTGTCAGCAGTGATCCACGGGGAAGGTGGAAGGGAGACGGGATCCGGGACCCAGAGAGCGGCTGGCAGGAGCTCTGGGCGCAGACGCAGACCGCAGGGTACCGGCACTGCCAACAGCTCCTCCTGGCTGGAAGGGGCAGGCTGCTATGCTGCTACAGCCACAGCATCTTTCTCAACGCAGCACTGGAGCACAGTCAGCACACACACAACACCAGAGGAAACGTTCAACAGCTTGACAGTCACAAGCTAGGTGTGGACAAAAAGCAGCTCTATCACAGGGATCCTTCATCAGGTCGGCGGTGGGGGGAAATAATAAATCTGTGTTTACTGCTCCCACACACCCTTCCTCTTCATCACCTTCCTTTTGCCTTATTCTGAGGCTAGTAAGGTACATTTGGCCCAGACACCCGTGAGGGTCAATAGAGCATCCAGAATTACTGGCACTGAGCAGGATGAAAAAAAAAGTCATAAATATTGGGAGTTTTTTAATCTAAAATGTATTTAAGATGCAAATGCTAGGCACCTACATAAAATGTGTTAATACTAAATTATCAGATACATCTTTTTTGCTTACAAGGGAGATTTTCAAATCTATTCTAAGCACAGCTTAATGCAGTTAGAGCAGGCAAAAAGCCTCACCTGGAAAGTAACTGGCAAGCACTCTTTTTAAAATTGCTTGGACTTAATACTGATCTACTTCGAAACAATGTGGGGCTTGTTTTCTGTGCTTCACTAAATTTTGCCTTCTCCGATCTTGTAAAGAGTGCTCTGTGACTCTCCAACCAAGTAGGAAAAGGTCTCCTGGGCAGGTGAAGCACTAGAAGGGAACAGCACTCTTGTCCTACATCATGCTCTACAGCAGCCAGCAACCTGTAGCAATTATCCGCTTCGTTTGCCACTGAAGTGCCAGAAATACACAGCATGATATTACTTAATAAAAACCAAAACCACACCAGTGCCATCCTTGCCCTGAAGAGCTTGCAAGATGACAAGATAAGGACAGAACTTCAGAAGGCACTCAGGAGACATGCAAGCATGTAGAAGATGAAATTTTTGATGACACCTTTGGCAGAAATTAGGCTCTTTGAATACAGATGACGATGACTCAGGCAGCACCAGGCAACAGAAAAGACAAGAGGGGGCTATGGAAAGCCTTGCCAGGAAAAAACATTTGGTAGCAAGAAATGGGAACGCTGCTATGCAACAGGTGGGGGGAGCGTTGGAAGTGAAATTTGAAGGAAATGCCCAGTGCACGTTCCTAACCTGGCAGCTCACACCCAACGGAGCACGTGTAGGCTGAAGCCAGGGCCTTTCTTATCAGGATCTGTGCTTTCCTATTGACAGATGTGCTTCATCGTCTCCAAATGAAGGCAGCAGTTTAGCAATGACAACACGGACACATGCCAAAACATCTGCATAACTCATGGGCAGTCATCTCATTTGGGAGATGCCTGCAAGCTAAGTTATCTCCTACGCAAGGTCAAAACTCGCAGGACGGAGCTCTGCTTTAGTTCAGTCAAGGAGCCCTGGTGAGGCACAGACTTCCAGCAGACAGGAGACACCTTCTTCGTGGCCTTTACCAATTACTTACATTTCAAAACACATGCACAAAAAAATCTCTCAGATAACAGTCTTGTATCTGAGGTGCCAGCAAATCATACAACAAAGCAATAAGTAGCACAACAAATATGCATAACTCCAGATCAAGAAAAACCCAGCTGCATGTAGACAAAAATAATTATTATTGTACTATATGTGTTGCTGCAGACACATACTGGCAAGAGACCCTTTCTTGGGAGAACATGACCTAAATGAGAGAATTAACTGCAGAAGCACAATCAACCCCTCCTCCCCCTGTCCCCCAAATCACAGTGCCTGGTGAGAAGCACTACTCACACTGAAGTGATCTATCACGTGCAAAAAGCCTGCTGAAGGAAAGCAAAGTTCTTTCTCTCAAAAAAGAAAATCTATTTCAAATGCCACTGTATTCCTTCTGCACACAGGACCCCGACAGAAGTCACACTCAGGTCTCTCTCTCGCACTGGTGGAAAGTAGCCTGGGGAAATCACGGCACGAGACCAGGCAGAGAGCGTCACCCCTGGAACACCGGGCATGGTGCAAGCAGGACACTGCCAGCACTGCTGCAAGCACAGCTACGCTAACCACCCCTCGGAGCAGCAGGCACCAGCCTCTCTCCCCATCGTCACGTAACTCGGCACACCCGTCTTCTAAGGGCAACAGCAACTATCCTCAAGTCTGTGGGATCTCTCTTGAAAGATTTTGAAAATCTATTCCTGTAATTAACTTTAGAATGGAGCACTTGGCTATAAGAATAAATTAACTCAAACCTTCCTTGCAGCCATTCTAACAGTATTTCCTGTTCTGTGCGCAGCAATGAGAACAGAAGTTCGCACACAAACCCTCTCTGAGAAGGTATTTCTGGATGATTATCACTACACTTGATATTTGCAAACAATTCCAGGACACAGTTTCTCTGATTTATCTCATTTAGAAAGACTTAAAGAATATTGCCATTTTCTGTGAATTCACAAAAGGTTTACAAAACATATGGCCAAAACAGAGCAATTGTTTAGCTAAATCCTAGCCTGACCAAGCGCAAAGAAAGCCTACAATGTGCATTTATGCCATTACCACGCAACTGTGTGTGCTTCCCTATGGCTTGCGGTCCCTGAAGCTACCACTGCCAGAGCCTGAACTCCAACATTTATTTAAGGGAAGGGGGAAACAGAAGCCGACAAGCTTTGCCCTGTGGCACGCTGCCAAGGCATCTCACATAACCCAGAGGACCTATGGCCGGGCCGTTCGCATCCAGGACATCCCTGCCCAGGTCACTGGGAAGCGTTTTTTCTACAGACCGACAACTTGAAGAAACCTTTCAGCAGCAGCAATTTCAAGCATTTTGCAAGCATGTTTATAGGGCTGGTACTGTATCAGGGCTGGTTTAGGTCTTACAGTTCTATAATCCACATATGAACTTAAGAACACGATACAGTATTTGCTCAAAGGGAGGAAAAGGAAGTAGGAAGCGACAATGATGAGTATCATATGAATGAGACGATGGACATAGTCCCACTTCTTTTCCGCAGAGAAGGGCAAGAAGGACATCAAACAGCCATAAGCAAGAGCTTTTAACTTTCAAAGACAGTTTTGAAGAAAAAGAGGGAAAACGCAACCTACGCAGAGCCATTTGTCCAGCCAGATTCACAAAGCTCTGATATCCCATTCTACTTACCAAAACTTTTTAATACGGTGACAGAAAGGGAGGGAAGACATAACCCACTACTTTGTGGGAGGAAAAAAAATCCACACGTAACAGAGCAAACTGAAGCTCTCCCACATGTAACATTTATTCTACCCTCAGGCACATTAACAGGACATGCATAGTGCTAACGGCACCTGCTCTTCAGCCCCTCTGAGATGCTAGCCTGACACTCGCCTCCCTTTTTCAAGGGCTGCCTCGTTAGATGTTCTTGACAACTGTTTGGACAAGCTCATCTTTATTGCATCTCTACCCAGCTCACCCTTGCACTCGGAGGAGTCACTGAAAGCCTTTCGAAAGGAGACAAGTGCTGCATTCACATTGATTTCAGAGAGCTCCTTTGACACCAGGAGAGCTGTTAGCAGTCTTCTCTGCCTTTCATAAAAGAGAAGGCTACAAGGAAATTCCCAGTAGGACCATCTTCAGCTCTCAAAGCCAGCTCAGACGCTCCCTCCTCCCTGCCTGGGAGAAAGCCAGCAGAGTTTGAAGATGCTTAAAGCAAAAGAAATTAAAACCTCCGCTCTTCCAATCTCCCTTCCAGTTTCTGCCAATCTTTGGGCAAGCCAGCAGAGTTTGAAGATGCTTAAAGCAAAAGAAATTAAAACCTCCGCTCTTCCAATCTCCCTTCCAGTTTCTGCCAATCTTTGGGCTACATGAGTCACCTCACATCCCCCACCCTGGCCAACAGCGACCTTTGTATCAGCACACGTCATTTATTCATACAGCTATTCTTACAACACTGATCCTTCTATGAAAGCAAGGAGGAAAATTCATTTTTTCTCCTACAAGACTTCAGGCAGATAATTAACATCTCAGCAGCTCATTTCCTCCTCCGTGAGGTGGCACCGATGCTCGCCTACCTTAGCAAATTCCCACCAGAAACACCTTCAGCTCTCCAAGGATTCAGGGAATAACTCAGTAATAACAACAGAGACGCCGAGGCACGGGGAGGTGAAGCAGCCGCTCACGCCCCAAGTCGATAACCGCTGCCAAACACTTGCGAAAACCGCACGCAAAAAACCCCCAGCCTCTTCGCTTGGCATAAGCACCTGGTTCAGGCCAACGCTTCCCTTCGAGAGAACCGCACGGGGAAAGAAAAGGTTGGCCGGTGCTCCTTACAACCGAGGACGCCCAAAACCTCGGCTCACGCCACGGCCGTGCCCCCCTCCCACCCCTGCGTCCCTCTTGCCCGGACAACGCCGTTCCTCGTGGAATCGGAGCCGGTTTTGCTGCCGAGGCAGGGACCCGCTCCGCCCCGCCGGGCCCGCGGGCACCGAGCGGCGGCCCGAGCTCTGTCCCGCCCCGCTCGCCCCTGCCCTCCTCCGGTAAGGCCGCCAGCCGCCGTCCGGACACCCCCGGGGAGACGCGGGACGGCTATAAGGCCCCAGACGGAACCGGGGAGCCTTCCCCGGCCTGGGACCGGCGCAACCCGCGGGGACGGGGCGAGGGGACGGCGCGGGGCTGCGGGCCGGGCGCCGCATCCCTCCCAGCGCGGTGCAGGCCCGACCCGGAGCCCCTCCTCGCAGCGCCCCGGGCCGGGCCGCCTAGCCCACGCACGGCCGGGCCCGGGAGAGGCCGAGGAGGGAGACGAGAGCGGACGCGGGACCGGACCGGGCCCCGCCGGCCGCTGGGGCCGCCGCACTCACCATCGCCGCCGACGCCGCCATCTTGGATCCACGTGTCGGGGCGGACGTCAGCGGAAGCGGCGCACGGTTGGCTGCCGGGGCCTATCGCCATGGCGACGGCGGGCCGGGGCCGGGCCGGACCGGACCGGGCGGCGGAGCTCCCCGCTGCCGGGGCCGGGCCGGCCCGAACCCAGCTGTGCTGCCGGACGGGACGGGATGGGGGCTGCCGCCATCTCCGGTCCCCAGCGGGTCTCCGGCCACCGCGGAGCCGGTCGGAAGGAGAGGAGGAGGGAGGGGGAAGGCGGCCTGCGCCGCCATCTTTGCTGAGGGCAGCGGCCTTCGCGCGGGGGGCGGGCACGACGCCGCGGGCGCCATGTTCGGTGCGGGCGGTGAGGCGGCGGGGCTGGCAGGCCCGGAACGGTCCGGCCCGGTCCGGTCCCTCCGGTCCGTTCTCCCCCCTCCCGCCCGGGCCCACGGGCCCCCAGCCTCGCCCCATCCGCGTCTCGCCCCGGCCGGGGTGGGGAAGGTGAGGAGAGGCCAAAAGCCGAGAGGTTTACAAATACTTTACTGATTACAAAAAGAAGCTTCCAAAGCTGGTACAAAAGCGTAGAAGCAACGGTGTTTGCCTCTTTGTATGAGGAAAATACAATAACGGGCCCAGAAGCTCCCTGCTGCAAGACGTTCAGGGCGATCTTAAAAAAATATTGCATCCTCCTTTTCCCCAAATAACCCATCATTAAATACTAAAAATAAACAACATAAAAGGATTGTGCAAGGGACGCCGGGCTCGCTGCCGGTGCCGCGAATGCCCCGGCAGATGTTAAATCACGTCGGCGAGCTGAGCAGCGGCCTTTGCCGTGGAGGGAGAGGGCTCCTCAGGCCGGGGCTGGCGCAGGCGGCGGGCGGCTTCGGGCTGCCCTTGGCCCGAGAAGTTCCTCTTAAGGCAAGGTGGGGGGGAGATCCCTCCAGGGACCACCTTGTAAAGCACCATCTGTGTCCGTCCGCACCCTGCGGCACACGCTGCCCACCTCGCCGGCACAGCCTCACCCAAACTCGCCCTCTGCGGAGAGGGTACCAAGAAAAATACTTAGGAAGGAAACCCAGGAGGGTGAGGAGACGTGCTTCTGCGACACTTGACATTCAAAACCCAGGATCCTGCGTCGAGGACGAGCGGATGTGCTGCACGGCAGCATGCCCAGGTGGAATCCACTGGGATTTCCCTGACATGTAGGGACAGGGGGACGCGGGCGCTGCACAGCACGCCTGGAGCAGAACGGCATTTCGCTGAGGCCATCGCAGCTAAAGCATCTACTTCTGCAAAACAGCATGATAAGATCTCAGAAGAATTAAAAAAAAAATATAGTCTGTTTTTTTTTTTTTCTTTGTAGCTGAAACAGCCCCGGCCCCATCCCTCCTCGCATGGTGCTGCCGGTGTGGCCAACCACCATCCAGCCAGCACTTCCCGGAGCAGCTGCCTCATGGGCACTCGGGCACATGTGGAAGGCACAAGGTATGGCCCCGCGTCACTTCTCCCTCTGTCCGGCAGCCCCAGAGGGCTGGCCTGAGCATGGCTTCCTCCTGCCCCCGCTTCCAGCCCAGCCCCACCAGGAAGGTTCTGGTTCCCGGGCCAGGCTGGCAGAGGAAGGCGTGCACAGGCAGGTCATGAGTGGGACAGGGAAGAGCAGGGTGCATGTGCTTGCTGCCGCTAACATAGCAGGCATAGTGCAGGGTATCCGCTGTCTTCACCGAGCTTCATGCGCTATGGCTGCTGCTGATACTGGCTTTCTGTTGCGGTAAAGAAATCCTCCAAGATGCTCTGCATGTACTCAAAGGTGGGACGATCCTCCGGTTTGGTCTTCCAGCATCTCATCATAATGTCATACAGCTCCTCGGGGCAGTTCTCTGTGCGGGGCATCCGGTAGCCGCGCTCCAGCGCCCTGATCACCTCCACACTCGACATCCCTGGAGAAATAGGGCAGGACAGGTGAACGTTTCATGGTTTATCACCGATTTCTTTAAAAGACAGAAAACACCCAAACCCAAAACTACCCACCCTTTGGGTAATGTCACTAGGAAGAAGAAGGACAGGTTAGAGGGTTTGGGAAGGGGGAACTCCTACTCCTGGTCAGGAAAACATGCGGACAATCGAGATGCTGAATTAGCTGTAGCATGCAGTTTTGTACCCCAGTTGAGCAGATCAGATGAGAATTATAATCATTTTGTACAAATTTCAAAAAAATAAAGGATACACTCCTCCATCTGCTGAGTCTTTAAAGAGCTGTTCCTTCCAATAAAAATAAGTTTGCGTGATGGCAGGACTGGTCCTTCCCCAGCAACCCTTTATGCCATCCCAGATCCTTCATGGTCAGTTCGTAGAAATGTTTACTTTTCTTGTACAGAATAATTTCCCATTGAAAAGAGATACCAAAGTAACAATTAGTTACAATACAGGGCAGTTCCTAATGATAGTGATTTACAGGTTGCTTGAGCCTTCCCAAAAACACCTGGCCCAGCTATCAGCCCTGAACTGATGTGCTACTTCCAAACATGCTTAATCTGCAGGAAGCAGAAAACCACGGGTTAGTGCTGTGACGCAAAACCAGGTTCCTAACCTGTGGTGTACGATACTCTCCCAGGGCCATGCGATACAGCCTGGGGCAAGTCAGTTATCCTCTCACATTAAAAACATGATCTATTTTAGAAACAGAGAGACCAGATCTTTTAGAGATCCTGACTACTGTTGGTTTCCCATGGAGCTGGAGGAGCTCAGGACGCCCTTGCAGGATCAGCCCCAAGGCAGTATATAGAATAGCTGCCCTTCTCTCCAAAGTAGCGGGCACCCTAAAGTTGTCACTACCTGGACCCATTTTTATGGGCTCCCCAGAGGAGGCGTCCCAGCTCTGCTTTGTGGAAACTGAGAAGGGGGGCCTGTGTCACATCGGCATGGATTTCAGGTCAGTGAAAACACCTGGTGTCCACTGAGGACTCCCAGGGAGAAAATCCTCCTAATTCTCCATCCTAGGTGAGCTCTTGTCCAAACACTAGATGCAGCTAAATGAGTAGTGCAGACTGCTCAGAGACTGTCTCGTGCTCTGGGCTCCTGTCCATGGCTCACAGACAGAATTGCCATCCTGAGACCTTGTGCTACCGTCTACGAGCTCTGCTCCCAGTGTGAGATTCAGATTTCTCACCATTCCCTCTGTTTTCAGAGATCTAACTCCACAGAGAAACAGATCCCATGGATGGGGCCCAGAAGGTGAAGCATGTCTTTCGAAAGCAGACCAGAGGAAGCATTTTACCTCCTTACCTGGGTATGGGATGCGCCCGTAGGTAATGATCTCGGTCAGGAGGATCCCAAAGGACCAGACGTCTGATTTTATAGTGAAAGATCCATAGTTGACGGCTTCTGGTGCAGTCCATTTAATGGGAAACTTGGCACCTGGACAAAGACATCCAATGGGAAACATGGGCTCTAACCCAAATGCTGAGAAACTAGTGGTGAAATATGGGGAACAAGAAACAAACAAACAGAAGAGGAAGATGTGAAGTGATGCAAATGGGAGGAGCTTCCCTCATCTGCCTGTTTACACATCACGTCCCCCCCGGGGGTCCTTGCCACCAAGGTTACACATTGGTAAGTGGCTCTAAGACAATCCCACAACCCTTCACCATCTCAGAAAGCGGCCAGCCACCCCCAGCAGCTCCCGCACCTTCCCGGGCCATGTACTCGTCTTCAATGACTCTGGCCAGTCCAAAGTCTGCAATCTTGCACACCAGTAGTGCAGACACCAGAATATTGGCAGCTCTCAGGTCTCTGTGGATGTAGTTCCTCTTCTCAATAAAAGCCATTCCTTCTGCAATCTGTAGAAAGGGGAAAGAGAAAAATGCAAAGAGGCTGTTTGAAATAACACAACCTCCCCAACGCAGCTGCTACTAGGAACAGAGGTTATCTGCTTCTGGCAAGTGCTTGGAAAGGGGGTGAAAGGAGGCTGAGTCACAGCAGATGTGACTGACTCTCCTGCATGGGAACTGCTCTCTGTGCAGGGAATCCCTTGCAGAAGAGGTCACGGTTTGAGTGACCAGCCCAACACAACTCATTTAGAGCCCTGTGTGAGAAAAGCAGTGAGAACTGGCATCCGAGGAGCTGACGTGCCCATGAGCAAGTGTCTCTGGATGTCCACAGGGCAAGGTGTAACTGCTTCATCTGTAGCCATGCAGATGTGAAGAGGAGTAAATCATTCTCTGTTCAGAGAAGACGTGAGACCAGTCTCCACATACATCAACAATGGCTTGAGAGGAGCAGGGAGTAAACCATCCTCTCTCTCTACTAAGGGAACAACAAATGGACTTTAATGGCTGCAGTGAGGGTCAGCCAGCATTGCAGATCTTCCTTGGTGAGGACAGAAAAGCACAGTGGTGGGTCTCCTGAGGAGGGTAGGGAGAAGCCTGGGGTCTTCAAGAATAGCCTGTGAAGAGTCAGTCCTGCCTGGGGGCAGGATGGCTGTGACAATCCCTGAAGATCCCCCCCCACCCCGGCTCCATCTTCTGAAGTCTCTGCACTGAGTGGCTCTAACAGTGCAGAAGTGCCCTAGTGTGTGCATGACCAACCCCCAGATTTGTGCCAAATTATCCCACACCTGAATGCCACCAGCCCCCGGGAGGGGAAGGGGCTGGCGCAGCCAGAGGGGGCGCTCCCCAATATCCCCATCACACCCGCACAAGCCGGGCCGGGGTAGGGTACAGTTTCTCACAGAGCTCTCCACGCAAAATACAGAAGTAAACAAGCACTGCAAGAGCGGAAGGATTATTTCCATGACCACAGACTCAGTTTTGCTCGCAGTGACTCAGCCCCAGCACAAACCTGGGCGCCTGGCTCGCTAGCTGCCTGCCTGCCTGCACGCCCGCTGCCTGCACATGAAAGCGCTTCAGCCTTTGCTTCTGAGCGGTGCAGAAAGCAGCCCCTCTGAGCTACGGAGCTGAGCCAGGCGCTTTGCAAAAGCCAGCTTGCTGGGAACAGATGGCGTGCACAGCTGATCAGCAGACCCTGGCACAGCTGGCTCAAGTAGGCAGTGACCTGGTCTAAGCCCCTGGGGTCTGGGCTCCCGTTCTGGCTTTCCTGTTGCTCAGGTACCTCTATGAATTATTTCACAGAGGTACCAAGCTTGGCTCAAAGGGTCCCTGGATTCAGCCAGCATCTGGGGACACTGCAGAAGCAGTAGGGACAAGACAGTGGTTGTACAAATGATTGCACACGAAGCTAGATGTGTAACAGCACACTCAGCTGTACTCAAAATCAGCTCCTGAAAATATGCCCAGAACAATTTTCACCAAGTCCTCCTGCATCTCCAGCTGCCTTCCCCCAGCCCCTGACAGCCCTGTGGCAGGTAGATGATTTTAATGAACCACAAACCTCCCGTAGGCATTGCTGTGGGGTAACATAACACGCTACGCTCCCTTCCAGAAACCGTGCCCAGCTCAACCTCCCAGGCGCTGTGAATGCAACAAAATTGTGCTGTAGATTTCCTATGAAACCCACGAAGCTTAACACTACCGCAGCTGCAGGTGGGTCCTGGCCAGGGGCATGGCCCGAGCGGTGTAAGACGCTGCCCTGGAGCACTGCAGCTGGTGCCGGGGTGGAACAGGGTGGGCGTGCGGCCACGCGGGGTTTTGTGGGGCTTTTGCAAAGTTTGCAGACAAGGCTCTGTCACACAGAGCGTGTTGTTTGCAGGTAACTATCACATCAGCAGCAACGGATAGAAATCGATAGTTTTGCCATGGCTGCTCCCTGGGGAGCCCTGGGCTCAGAAAGGCCATGCCAACCAGCACCGACGCATCCTGGAGAAGGGACCGTGCAAACGTGAGCAGTGAAAACAACCTCCGACCCTCACCCTTGTGACTTCCACAAAGCACAGGGGCACTGTGGGCTGCAAGGGCTGCAGCCCACGGGGCAGAAACCATGGTGGCCTTAGAAGATGCAGGTTTCCCAGCTCCTCGGAAGGACCAGCCGGCCAAAATCCCCCGGGGCTCTGTGCAGCTCTGGCAGAGCGCTGCCTGGGCGCAGGCTAGCCAGCTGCGTGCTGCAATTAATGGGCTAAAGGGGAAGAAGCCACCACTTCTCCTTTTGCAGACACCTGCTCCTGCGCAGGCAACTGGACAGGGATGGTGAGCAGGCAGCTGGCTGCCCGCAAGGTGCAAGGCCAGCGCCACAAGGAAACCTCGCCGGCTCCTTCCCTGCATCCCCACCACCACCAGTGTTTGCCTGTTCAAACCAGGCTTCTGGATGGCACTGCCTCTGGATGGCACTGCCCAAGTTCTTGGGCTCCTTGATCCCCTCGCTCACCCTTCTCAGGGGCAAGGGGGAGTGGGGAGCTGGGGAAGGTCTGCTCCCTCCTCACCTGGGCAGAGAAGTCGATCAGCTTTGGGAGCGGCTGCTTATTCCCCTCGTCGCTCTTCAAGAAATCCAGCAAGCTCCCTGCGGACAGGGAAAGGTGCCGGGGCTGACGGCTCAGCTGGAGCCTGTGCCCACCCTCGGGTTGGCACGGGTCCTGCAAGCGGCACAGGGTCCCAGGGAGCCGAGCACAACGTGGGGACTTAGCCGGGAAACACACCCAAGCCCCCCACCCCGCTCCCATGGATCGGGCAGAAGGGCAAGCCCCGCTGCGGGCTCCCTTCTGCCTTGCGGAGCGCTCCTCCTCATCTGTCCCCTGTCCCTCCCTCTCCCGGGGCTGTCACCGCATCCCCCTGCCCCAGCACGCTCGGACACACAGCAGCAGGAGCTGGTGCAGAGCCCAAAGCCGACCCTGGGGATGCAGGAGGGGTTGATCCTGCACCATCCCTGGGGCACCCGGGTACCACCGCTTGGCCGGGCCCACGGCGGCCGTGCAGGGACGCGGGCAGCACCTTTCTCCATGAACTCGGTGATGATGTAGATGGGCTCCTCCTTGGTGACGACCGCGTGCAGCTTCACCAGCTTGCTGTGCTGCAACGTCTTCATCAGGTTCGCCTCCTCCAGGAAGGCGTCCACGGACATGCTGCCCGGCTTCATCGTCTTCACCGCCACCTTGATGTGCTTGTTGTAGGTAGCTGGGGGGTGGCACGATAGACCATTCCCAGGCTGCCCAGTGCCCAGGTACTGGGAGCACTGGATTTTGGAGCCAAAGCACCCAGTCCTGCAGACGGAGCTGCTGCGCGAGGGCTGGAGACCATGCGCTGCCCAGGGCTGTCCCTATGCACCCAGCCCTGAGCAGTCCCTGCATTAAGTCCAGGGCCACCTCCATTTCCCCGTGCTCCTCTCCCACAGATCGCTCCCTCCCTGCCGTCCCTCCACCTCCTCTCCCATCCCTCACCCTTCCTCCTTCACCGTCACCTTCATCTTCCTCCCAGCTGCCTCCCCCTTGCTCTCACCCATCCACACTTCTCCAAACTGCCCGGCTCCCAGCTTCCTCTCCAGCCTCAGCGACTCCCGAGGGATCTCCCAGGCATCTTTCTCCCAGGGCTTCTGCGGTTTGGGCACGCAGCAGGGGCGGGTGAGCTTCTGGCACAGCCCGTCGCTTTGCCCTGCCAGAGAGCGCCGAGAGCCATCAGCCGGCCTGTCTCACCGGCTGCTTTGTGCTTCGAAGCAGAGCCTACGGCAGCCTCCGTGGCTGCAGAGCACATCCTGGCACCGTGCACCCCACTGCAAAGAGTGGGGACACGCTGAACACCGGCCGTTGCAGCCCATGCGCCTGCTGGGCATTACTGCACCGCGTCGGTGCAGCCAGGGCACCGGCCCACCCAGGGAGGGGGAGTCCCGGGCACTGCGGGCATTCGGGGACGCTGACACCCACAGCTGTGATAGCCAGCACGCCAGCCATCGCACCAGGGGAAGGTCTGGTAGTTGCTGCACGTCACAGCCGGAGCTACAGCCGGAGCTCAGCGGTGACGGGCAGGAGCCCCTCGGGCTCTGCACACCCCAGGCTGCTCTGTGGCTGCTCAGCTCGGGGGCAAAGCCCCGTCTGGGATGGAGGGGCCGGACACCCCAGGGCTCACCCTTGTAGTACTGGACCAGCTCCTGCAGCGTATTGAAGTTGCTGCGCGGGGAGATGTAGAAGCCGCCGTTATCCAGAGTCCGGATCTTGTAATGCTTCACCGTGCCACCCTGCAGGTCATCCCCGTCCCGCACCGACAGCGAGTAGCAGCCTGTTTGGGGAGGGGTGACCTGCCAGCCCCCGCGCGGAGGGCACGTTCCCGCTGCACCCATCCATCCCGTGTTCGCGGCACACGCGGTGCCATCGCCCGGCAGAGCCACCACTGCAGCCCCCGTCCCCGCCGTGCTGCCACCACCCCCTCGGCCCCAGGCATGAGGCCGGCTACGCCTGCACCCCAAACACCGAAAGCAGCCTCAAAGGGGCACGTCCCCCCACCATCCCCGCTGCAGTGCTCGGACATATGGCAGCACCACGGGCTTTTGCGGGGACACTCGCGGCAGGAGCATGGGACCCCCAGTCCCTGCTCCGCAGCAAAGCAGAGCCCCCCGGGCTGGGGAGGCATCTCCCGAGCTCCTCTGCCAGGCAAGTGTGGGTGAGGGAGACCCCTCCGGGGCAGCCGCTTCCCCACCACCGCGCTGCGGTCACCCCTCCGGACCTTTCATCGTCTCGCTGTCCCGTATCATGAAGGACCCGATCACGTTGCCAGGGCCAAGGAGCTGCCGCTCTGCATCCTTCCGGCTGATGCCCTTGAAAAACCACCTGCAGCAGGAAAAAATGAACCAGCGAACGCTGCCGGGGCTGGGAGAGCTAAGGCTGGCATGGGGCAGGGCTGGGGGCAGGAGCGGGGGCAGCTGCGGTGGGGGAGCAGGGGACCACGCGGGGCCGGGATGTGCCACCAAGGGATGGACTCACTCCTCTGTCTCCAGCGAGTCGGCTGGGGCAACGTAGTTGCTGGGGATGAAGCCTTCGCACCCCGTTGCCAGCGACCGCGCTTGCCACCACTCCCCTGACCTGCGACAGAAATGGCGTTGGGTTGGCCCGCGGCACCCGGCACTGGGCACCACCAGCTCCTCCAGGGGCAAATTCCAGAAAAAAAAAACCCAGCAGGGCAACGCAAGCCTTCAGGAGACCCCGGGGCGGGGGGACACCGGCAGCACTTACTCCTCCAGCACCTTCAGCCGCTCCCCTTTCTTGAAGCTCAGGTCCCCACTGTGCATCGCCTCGTAGTCGTAGAGCGCCAGCACCACGCTGTCCCCCAAGCCTGCAGCGAGGGAGCTCCCTGGGCACCCCTCTCCGTGCTGGGACGGGGTGCCTGGCCACCCCTGCCACGTGCAGTCAGGACACGGGGCAGGACCCCCGCAGCACTCAGCACCTCCATCTTCATCATGCCACGGCCACATCTGGCCTTCAGGGAAGCCCAGAGCTCCCGTCCCGCCGGGACCGGCAGCATTTGACCCAGGCTGGAGAGGACCCAGCCACGCTCCCCCCACACACTCCCACCTCGTGCACCCACCTGCAGCCCCCCTCCGGTACCTACCATCCTCGGGCGGCGACACGGCCACGCTGGGGACATTATTGTTCTGGAAAGTGGGACAAAAGCAGAGAGTGAAGTCGCGGGTGGCAGAGACTCGTACCCTGTGGGGGTCTCAGCCCCACCGCAGCCCTGGCCCCCAGCAGCAGTGGCAGGAGGGCACCCGAGGGGCAGCGCCGGCACCTCCCGACACACCAACCCACCCAGTACCGGCACTTCTGCCCCCTGGCAACACCTTCGTTTTTTTCTCCCTTTTTCCATAATTCCTTGATTCCCATCAGGTTTGCGCTGTGCTTGTCCCAGCATGGACCGGAGTCCCATCCCATGGCCAAGCCCCCTGCCCGGGGGCATGGGCACTGTCGGTGCCCGCAGCCGGCCCCTCTCTCAGCGATGGCAGCTCCAGCAAGGAGAAGTGTGTGCCCCTGCCTCACTCGGCAGCTTCCACTCACCCTCCTGTTGGTGGCCGTGGGGTCCTTCACGTAGTGGCCCTGCTGGAAGCTGGGGCCGGGGTCGGGGTCGGTGTCGGTTTTTATCACCTTCTCTTGGATGCCAGCTTCCTTTGACTTCACGCAACCCATCCTGCAGCCAAGGGAGGGCAAGTGAAGCCATTGTGGCAGAGGTGAAAACCCTGCTCCAGACCCGCTCCCAGCAGCTCCCGCCTGGCACAGCACGGCGTTGGCACATGGCACAGAGCCGATGCCCACCCGGCTGCACTGCCGCGGGCAGAGAGGGCTCTGCTCGCCCAGCAGAGCCGAGGTGGGTGGCAGCCACGGGGCGCCGGGGTGCCCAGAAATGTGCACGGTGGCATGCCGGAGAGAAAAAGGGATCTCCCGGTGCAGAGAAAGGAGAAGTCAGAGGAGGTGAATTTTGGGCAGGTGACAGCAGCTGCCATGGAGCAGCTTCACCACCCTTCCCCAACATAGCCTTTCCCAGAGTGGGGTGCAGGCACTGAGCATTGTGGTGGGAGAGACCCATTTGGGGTCTTCTGCAAAGCGGGACCCTCATCATGGAGGGGCTCCCCCCTGCCCAGCACTGCTGGTGCTTTTGGCCCCCCCATCCCTCGGTGCAGCCGTGGCCCCCACGCTGCCGTGGGTCACCGCTTTCCCCTGCGCTCCCCGGCTGCTCTCTGCCAGGGTGGAGCTGCCTCGAAGAGCCAGCAGCCCAGGGCGAATGCAAATGCTCAACTTTCTCCAGCTCCCCAAGAAACATCAGCAGGAAAACATGCCGCAAGAAGTGGCGAGCACGGGGGAAATCCCCTGCAAAGGCACTTCCCTTGTCCGGGGGAGACCTCGACAGAGAGAAAGGAGAAGGTGCTGGCGGTGACAGCAAAGGAGGAAGCTCAGGGCTGAGCGAGGCCCCACGATGTGCACAGCACCGCCGGCCTCGCTGGGGGAGCAGCCGGGCACCGGCAGCACCACCTCGCTCCCACGGCCTTTGAGGGACATCGCTGTCACCTCCCAGCCACCCCACGGTCACTCCTCGTCCTTCCCAGCGTGCCAAAGCCTGGGCCGGCCCCACTCCCCAGGGCAGAGCAGGAGCAGCAGCGGCAGCCCCAGACAGCACGTCCCCCTCGTCAGGGACGCCCCGGGCTCAGGCTCAGGACCGGCTGCTGGCAAAGCCCAGTGCCGGATCCATCCTGGCAAACCCGCAGAGCGCTTGGCTGCCACGGCCCGTGCTGGCACCGCAGCAGGTATTTGCTCTGCCCATCCTGCACCAGCTCGGAGCATTCGGCCCTACAAAGCACAAACACCTCTGGGGGGTCCGAGCATCCCACAGCATCCCGGCGCATCGCCACACGCAGCGACCGGGTGACCGTGGCTCTCCCGCCAGCTCTTGCAACACAGCGCTGAGGCCTGCTGGCACAGGGAACACCGGCGGGAGCAGCCGTTCCCGGTGCATCCCAGCCCAGAGAGCCGTGTCCCGCAACCCGGGTGGCTGTCCCCAGCCATGGGGACCAGGCGGGATGGGGGGAGCCCATCGAGCGGCCCTGCGCCCTCACTGGCGGGGCAGGCGGTGGCGGGTCCCCGACAGCCCCTGCAAGGCCACCGGCAGGGATCACCTCCCCGGGATTACACCGTGTCCCCCCCGCCCGGGACACGCCGGCATCGCCTCGCCGCCACCCCCGGGCATCACCTCCCCCCGCGGGCACCCAGGGACCGCCGCACCGAGCGGGGCCGGGCCGGGGCCGGCACGGAGACGGACCGAGGCAGCGGCGGCTGGTCCGGGGGAGGGAAGGACCGACCGACCGGACTACCCGGCACCGGCACCAGGGCTGCCCGGGACCGGCACCGGGACTCTCCCCGCCCGGCCCCGCCGCCCTCGGGGCTCCGCGCACGGCTCGGCTCCGCTCCGCTCTGCTCTCACCTCCGCCACCGTCCCGGGACACGTCCCGGTCCCGGTCCCGGTCCCGGTCCCGGAGCCGGGGCTGCTGCCGCCGCTCTGCTCTGCCCGGCTGCGCGCCCGCCGCCCCGCCCCGCCCCGCCCGCCCCGGTAAGACCACACCCCTCCCCGGTAAGGCCACGCCCCCCGGTGCCGTCCCGGGGCCGCGGCACCCCCCCGACTCCACCGGTGCTGCCCGACGGGGCGGGCCAGGTCGATACCTCCCTGTACCGGCCCCGGGGGGCCCAAACCGGGATGGGAGCGGGGACCCCCATCACGCACCGAACGGGACAACCACCCCCCGGTCCAAACGGGACCCCCGGGGACCAAAGGCAGCAGAACCAGCTTGCAAGGGTGCCCATGCTGCCCGCAGGGATGTCCCGGTCCCGCGGGGACCCCGCTGCCGTCGGGGTCACCTTTACGTCCTGCCGATGGGTGCCAGAGCCCTCCTCTCCACCCGCGGGCCCCGGGGGCCCCGGAGGGATTTGGGGCTCGGCACCCCCGAGCACCCCCGGGCTGTTTCCTCGCCTGGCACGGGGCCGTGGGCGGCAGTGGGGGGCACGGGGCGAGCACAGGCTGGCCACGGTGTGAGCCTGGTCCTGGGTTCCCGGGGAGGAGAAAAGAGGAAACCCCCGAGTGCTGCCCCGTGATGGGGCGCAGGGCATGGGGGGGTGCAGGGCATGGGGCTCACGCTGTGCACCCCAGCTCGGAGGGGCCGGGGGGGCCATGGGCTTTGCTGTGTCTCTCCTGGCCCTGGTGTTCTCGTGGCAAAGGTCCTCCTTCCCCGCCGGTGCTCCGGCCGTTGCTCTGGTTCACCCAGAGCACCCCTGAATTTGGGACGGGGACGGCAGCAGCAAAGGGAACCGCGGCTCCGCTGTGACACCGACCGTCGTGGGCAGGCAGGGCTGGGCCCAGCCCCTGCTCCAGCTCAGGAGCAGCAGAGGAAGCAGCCAGGGTGGCGAGCACCTCGCCTGCATAAGGATTTGCATATGTAAATTTTTTTAAGAAAAAAAATAAATTGCTGCAGGTACCCCCAGCATCTGCCTGCCCATGCACTGGCCTGGGGCTGCAGCACTGTCCCGCAGCCCCCGCCGAGGGACAGTGGACAGGGGCCATCGGCCAAGGGACATCGGCCATGGGACATTGGCCGGTGGCCAGTGGCCGGGGGCCGTCGGCCGGCGGGGAGCACGGCCCCGTCCCTTGTCTGTTGGCGGCAGGAGGGCTGCAGGGCAGTGCTGCAGGAAGCCAGGTCCCAGGGCAGGAACTTCCTTTTGTGAAACACCCGCCGCCCCGCAACCAGCCGGGTGTTGCAGGGACGTCGCTCACGGAACGAGGGACGGCTGCCCGCAGCGTGGCCTGCATCTCAGCTTCACCCACCCCTCAGCCCTGCCCTCAAACCGGGGTGCTCGGCAGCAGGATGGGGGACGCTGCGCCGGCAGCCCTTGCTCAGAGCATCCCTAGGGCTGCGGGGGCTCTCGGGTGCTTTCCTGGCAGGAACAGACTTCCCCACCACTCCCCGCCGCTGTGTTGTAAGGCGAATGATTTACCAGAGTGCGCCCAGGCCAGCAGTGCAGGCAGTGGCGGGTCAGCTGTGACCACCAGCCCCCCCATCCCAGCACGCCCTTGTTGGCCCCCCAATTTGCTCTGAGCTTTCTGGGGTCCTGCACTGCCAGGAGCATCCCTCGGGCCAGCCCAGCACGGCTGGGAGCACCCCGACTCCGGGAGCGACCTGCATGTGGCACCAGGGTGGACAGGGTGCCCAGCCCAGCAGTGGCACGGTGCCTGGCAGGGCTGTGAGCAGCCCCCCTGCCCCGGCTCACCCCCCGCCGCAGCAGCCTCTGCGCCGCAGCACAGCCTTTCCCCAGGCAAGAACCTGCTCCGCTCCCAGCCCTGGCATTTAATTGCAATTTGCAGAAATTACAGCACATGGTGTTGCCGGCCAGGGTGTCCCCCACCACCATGGCTGCCTTGTGATGCCGTCAGCCCTGCCAAGAGCTGCCAGCGCGGTACAGAGGCCCTGTCCCCTCCCGCAGTGACAATGTCCCCCCTCCGAGGCACTGGGGCAGAGCTGGACACCTGGCAAGTCTGGGCTTGGAGGTGCAGCACCGTGTCGGTGAGCGGGGAGGGGAGCGCTGGGTTTCGGCACTCCCTCAGAGGTAGTTGTCCTCTTCCTCCTCCTCCTCCTCTTCCTCATCCCGCGCCAGCGCCTCGATGTCGTGGGTGATGTCCGTGATCATGCGGTTGAAGGACTCGGACTCGGAGCGCAGGGACCAGCTGTCGTAGCTGCGCACGGCCGAGGCCGACGTGTTGCTCATGCTGCGCTTGATGCGGCCGAAGCTGTCGGTGAGGATCCCGCCCTCGCGGATGCCGATGCTCTCCAGGAAGGTCTCAAAGTACCCGATGTCTTGGTCGGGGATGAAGGGCCTCATTCCTGCCATGGGTGCTGTGAGCCTCGGGGTGACCCTGCCCGGGTGGGCAGCGCTGGAGCGCGATGCCAGCCAGCCCCACCGGCTGCTCGCAGGGGGGCTCATCCCACCCCGTCCCCCGCAAGCAGCACCCCAGAGCACACCCGGCACCAGCGCCCCATCCCCGAGGGATGCACGGACATCGCCAGGGTGATGCGATGACACAGGGTGGCTGCAGCGGGAGCCCAGACACTCACCCAGGAGGAGGAATTTCCTGCGGTCCCCGTAGAGGCGCAGGAGCTCGGCGCAGTACTCCCGCACCGGCGTGCCCAGGCGATACTCCCGGAGCAGGAGGGCGAACTGCTGGATCTCCTGCGGCGACAGCTTGTTGCGCAGCTGCGGTGACACAGGGACGGGTTGGGGTTGGGGACACGGGCGGCACACAGCCCTGGCCCCCCCTCCCACAACCCACGGGCTGCTCTCTGGTGCGGGGGGCTCAGACCTGCCCACTGCCCCCCGTCCCCGGCCGCTGGCACCGAGCAGGGCCCCTCGCCGGGCCCCGTGCCCGCACCGTCACCATGTAGTCCTGCAGCTGCTCCAGCCCCGCGCCGCTCTGGTCGCTGCCGCTGCAGGCGGTGGCCAGGCTGTGGTGGGACCGGTGGAAGGAGGGCGAGGAGGCACCGCTGTAATACGCTTCGAAGGTTTCGTGGGAGCCATTGCTGCAGGAGGATGGGGGTCAGCCGGTCCTGGCACCCCTCGTGTGCCCGCCTGTCCCCCCGTGCTGCGCAGCACCCACCATCGAGCAGGGCTGGGGCATCTCTGCAGCCGGGACAGGCACCCACCCTGGGGCAGAGGCACCCACCCTGGGGCAGAGGCACCCACCCGGGTGCAGGGGCACCCTGTGGGAGCCACACTCACAAAGAGCTGCAGCAGCTGAAGTCGGCATCGTAGCCGTACGTCCCGTCTGTGCGGCAGCTCTCGCCTGGGGAGGGAGAGCCGGGGTCTCAGAGTGGGACCAAGCCCCTGCCACGGCACCAGCCCCCCACGCTGTGCCCACGCACCCCTGCCCGCCAGCCCCGTGCCGTCCCACTCGGTGTCCCCACGCCTGTCCCCGGCCACTCACTCCTGCTGGAGAGCCAGGGCCGCGTGGGCGTGGAGGTGTAGTGGTACCCGGCGCGGTCCACGCACTCGATGCTCTGGTCCCCGTAGATGATCTGGAAGACCTGGCAGATGAGCGCGCAGGACTCCTCGGCGGCATCCTGCAACGGGACGGAGGGAGGGAACGTGGGCGGGTGGGCGCCGGCGGGTGGCCGTGCGTGGGCACACGCCGGGGGCCGCTCACCCTGTTGGGCACGGCGAGGATGATGAGGTTGGAGTAGGCGTCGGGGCAGGGCTCCTGGGGGTCCAGGGGGTTGCTGCCGGCGTGCCGCCGCTCCCAGCTGCCGAAGCCCGTGCCACGCTCCCAGCTGCCGCCGGCAGTGCCGGCCCGTCGCCTCTCCCAGCTGCCGCCGCAGGGCTGCCGTCGCTCCCAGCTGCCCGAGGGCCGCCCGCGCTGCCGCCGCTCCCAGCTGCCGCCCCGCCGCCGCTCCAGGCTGCCGCCCTGCCGGCCTTCCTGCCCGCCCCGTGCCGCTCGCCAGTCCAGGCTGCAGATGGTGTGCCGACGCTCCATCGGGCCCCCCAGCCGTCCCCCCTCCGGCCACGAGCCCCCCGGCCGCTTCTCGGCGGGAAACGCCTCCGGTACACCGGCCGGAGCCACCTCGGGGTGCGCTCCGGCGGGGACCGGGTCCACTCCCAGGCCTGGGGTAGCGAGGAGAGACCGGGTGTCAGGGCGGGGGGGCTGTGCTGACCACCCTGCCCAGCCCCCAGCCCCTGCCCTGGCTGCCCCGTCCCACCGGCCAGGCGGGACGCGGAGGGATGGGGGTGCTGGGGTGGGGATGGGGGAGCCCCAGTGGGTTGGGGGCAGTGGGGCTGGGGCAGGGGGATTAGGGGCAGCGGGGTGGGAGTGCTCCGTGTGCAGGCTGGAGCTCAGCCTGGCGCAGCCCCCTCCCCGGGGACCCTGCCTGTGGCTGGCAGCTGAGCCCGGGTTTGCTGAGCCCTCTGGGGCTCCGTGTGCGGGAGGGGACGGGGACAGGAGTCGCTTCCAGTCTCCTCTCCGCCTGCCATTAAAGGCAACCGGGACTGGGACCGCAGCTGGGACCTGCCTGCCAGGGCAAGGGGAGCCGGAGGCAGTGCCCCCCTCCAGCCCCGGGGAAGCGGACCCCCGCCAAGCTGGGGGGGGCAACACGGGCTTTTGTGCTCGGCCCGTGCTGCCGCCTCGGCCAGACCCGGCACCGCTCCATCACCCTCCCAGGCTCTGGCCCTCCATGCCCTGGGGACAGCGGGTGCTCAGGGTCGGCTGTGCCGTGGCCGCCGGCCCCAGCCGGACGCCCGCACCGGTTTTGAGGATGAGGAGGTGCAGGGCGTCATCGCGCAGGTAGGACGCCGCGGCGATCTCGTGGGTGGGGATGCGCAGGATCAGCTCCTCGTTGTCGCGCCAGGTGAGCAGGAGGCAGCGTGCTGAGAGGCTGAGGATGCTGTCCTGCTCCGGCGTCGTCTGCAGCGGCAGCTCCTTCAGCTGCTGCGGGGGGCAGAGCGTGTGCCAGGGACGTGGGGCACCCGGCGCCCACCCTCTGGGCAGCGCTGGGGGGCACCCTGGGCGGTGGGGACCCCTCTTACTCTGGCCGTGTCCAGCAGCTGCAGCACCTCGTCCCGGCTGGAGGGGTTCAGGGAGGCTGTCACCCATGTCAGGTGGCCTAAAAACTGAGGGGGGACAAAACCCAGGGTAGCTTGGGGGGGCTGGGGCGTGCGTCCTCCCCACCCCAGGGCCCAGAGCCTCCCCCGGAGCACCCATGTCCCCATGGGCAGGATGCATTTCTCTGGGGTGCAGGGAGACCCTGCAACGGGGGGGTCCCCCCTGCACTCCCAGCCCACCCTCCTCCTCCCAGGGTGTTTGCCTGGGCAGGGAGGGGACCAGGACCCTCCTGGCCATCGTGGGTGGTGTCTCTCAGCCCCCCCGAGCAGGCAAGGACCCCGGGCATCCCTGGGAACCCCCCACCCCCTTACCTTCACCTCCTTCTCCACGTAGTCATGCAACAAGATCTGGGGGTCGATCAAATAGTCGGGGGGGTAGAGGGGCACGGAGTGCAGCGGCCGTCGGTAGACGCTGCTGCGGAGTGCCGGCCTCCGAGCCGCCTTGGGGAAAACCAGCCGCTTGATGGGCGACACAAAGCCCTGGCAGGGAGAATGGGCACGGGGACACATCAGCGCCGGGCACCCAACCCCGGCACCCACGCACAGGGTCCGCGGGCACCCGGCGCCCGAGGAGGGGCTGGGCACCTCTCTGCTAGCTGGCCCCAAATTTGGACCATTTGGGTGGTTCGCGGGGCAGCGAGTGGGGATCCCACCTCTCCCCGCCGTGCCACCGGAGAGGGTGCGGGGCCCCTCATCCTGGTGTCCCCACGTCGTCTCGCCCACTCCCACCCTCCCGCCAGCCCCCCGGGACACCAGCCCCAGCCCCACGCACCTTCTTCCCCTTCTTGGCCTCGCAGTCCATGGCGGGGCCGCGGCGCTGCCTCCCGGCACGGCCACCCCCACCGCCCCGCTCGGCGCCGCTGCGTTTTCCTGTGTCGGAAACTCCACCAGGACGGCTGGGATGTGAGTTCCTGCCCCTCCTGGGGGGGTGCTGGGACTGGGCTGGGCTGGGACTGGGATTGGGACTGGGACTGGTACTGGGACAGGGGCTGAGACTGGGGCCGGGACTGAGATTGGGACTGGCGTTGGGACTGGGGCTGGGCTGGTACCTGAGCAGAAGCAGGGGCTGAAGTAGGTTGGGATGGGACTGGAGCAGGGGCTTGGACTGGGACTGGTGCAGGGGCTTGGACTGGGACTGGGCTGGGACTGGGGCTGGGGATGGCTCTTGGGCGAGGGGTGGGCTGGGATTTGGGCAGAGGCAGGGGCTGAAGTAGACTGGGATGGAATCAGAGCAGGCGCTGGGACTGGGGGTGCCCGTGGGACCCCATAGCAGAGCAGCCCCTGCCCCTCGCTGCCGCAGGGCTGCCCCCCCAGGCCTGGGGCCGATTCCGCTGCCCCGTGGCCCCACATCAGCCCCGTCCTCGTGGGGCAGCGCTGGGGGCTCCCGGCCCTCGCTGCCCCCCGTCCTGCCCTGCCAACACGGGCCCCGGCATGGCCAACGGCACCGGCAGGAGCCCGCGCAGCTGCACCCAGCACCCCGTCCCCGCGGTCGCCCATGGGGACTGAGCCCCCCGCCGTGGGTCTGGGGGTCAGCCGGCGATCGGGGCCTCTGGCAGGGAGGAGGTTGGCCGGCAGCGGCCATGTCCGGCGGCTTCCTCCCCGGAGTGCCGCATCCTGCCCGCGCACCCCTTCCCTGCCGGCCGCCATGGGCCAGCACCGGCCATGGCCACCGACACCGGACAGGCAGCACCGCCGCAGCCATCCTGCTCCATCCCGCAGCATCCCCGAGCACCCCAGGACAGAGGGGCAGCGTCCCGCCCCGCCGCGGAGCCTGGGGCGTGAGCCGGACGTGCCGGCAAGGACAGGTTGCCACAGGCAGGGCTTATTGAAATGAATTTAATATCTCATGTTGCAGCAAAATTAAAAATATACAAAAAGTTTGTGGTATACAAAAAAGTCTCGGTACGGACCCCGGCCTCCCGCTCGCCCCCCACCCTGCCCGCGCCGAGGGTCCCAGAGAAGAAGGTGGCACACAGAGTATTTACAGTACGTGACAGCGGCCGCCAAGTCCCGGCACCGGGACGGGGGGGGCCAGGGACGTAGCCAAGACCCCCCCGGCAGCCCCCGCTGGGAACGAACGGCCCCGGCCGAGGGTAAACGGGGTCGGGCCCCGGCCCAAACCTCTCCCCGCTCCCTGAAGCCAGGGTGGCCCCGCTGCCCACCCCTGGGGGTGACACCCCCAGGGACCAGGATCCCCGTCCCCAGTGGGAGCTTGAGCACCCCCAGAGCTGCCCCCGTCCCGTAGTGCCCGGCTTGGCCCCAGGTCTCACCCCTTCACCGTGGCCCTGCTGGGCAGGCGCTGCCACGCCGGTGCTGCCGCTGGCACCGTGGTGCTGGGTTTGGCTTCCCAGGGGTGTCCGAGCCCCGGGGCTGGGAGCGGGACCCGTGGCTGCCCCCGAGCCCCACGCACGGCCGGGCTCCCCACGCCGAGCAGGGCAGCACCGCACGGGCAGGGGCTCGGTGCTGCCTGCTGCTGCTGAGATCCCTGCCCAGGGCAGCCCAGGGCTGAGGGTACCGTGGCTTGAGTGCATAGAAAAGTGTCCCTCTGTCCCACCGGCGCAGCCCCGGGGTCCCCACGCAAACCCTGGGGGTGAAGGGCACGGAGGGGTGCAGATCACCCCAAACAGCGGCTCCTCTCTGCTCTCGGGGGGAGACATGGAGAGGGGCTGGGGCAGGGGGGGAGCCCAGAGGAGCCGCTCTGCTGGCACCCTGTCCCCATGTGGCCCGTCCCCATCCCCGGTGGCTTCCCGGCTCCACGAGTGGGACACGGCGAGGAGCCGCTGCCCGGGCACGGGGCGAGGGCTGCGGCGATGCCTCTTGACTGCTGCAGCGGTGAGCCCTGGCCCCAGCCCGCCTCCCCCAGCCGCTGCCCCCGACCTTCCCTGAGGATAAGAGACCCCCCCGCAGAGCCACCCCGCACCCGGCACTGCGGTCAGCACCCACCGCCGGGGTCTGCCCGTTACCTGCGGCGAAGGGGAGGTGCGGGTCACGGGGGGCCCAGCCCGCTGCCCAGCCCCAGCCATGCTCTGCACCCTCCTCCAAAAGGGTTTCCAAGGCTTCCAGTTAGCACCAGTTAGCACCAGCGACCCCAGCGACAGCCCGCCCCAGCCCGCTGTCACCCCGGCCTTCCAGCTACAGAGAAATGGGAAACAAAAGCAACGTGATGCCACCCACACCGTGCACCCACCCGCCCCGGCCATGCCACAGGACCGGGCGCCCACGCCAGCCCTCGGGGACCCAGCGCCCCGGCACAGCGGGCAGCAGCCAGAGCCATTCCCGGGGGTAGATTCCCGGTAGGAGCCCTTCCCGCGGCCGGCACGGTGCCTCGCGCGGTGCCTCGTGGCACGGTGGGGCCGGCGGGGCTGCCCACGCTCCCCGGCTCGGGGCAGGGCTTGGCACCGCGGCACGGGGCAGCCGGAGGCCGGGACCCCGCGGGGCCGTGGCGGGGGGCACAGCGGGTACGGGGAAGGCACAGGGGCAGGGGGCATGGGGCCGTGTGGTCCCTGCCCTGCAACCCCCTGCCAGCCCCCTGCACGCACACGCACGCACACATACGCGAACACACGCATACGCACACACACACCCCCCCCCCCCCGCCTTGGCGCACGCCTGGCCCCGGGGGGGGGCACAGGGTACATTCGGCACAGTCCTTCGGGCAGGGGCAAGCCAACGGATCCGGGCAGGACCAGGGACACATTCAAACCCGGAGCCCAGGGCAGCCCTGCTCCTCTGGGCAGGCAGGGGGGAGGCGGGGGGGGGAGGCAGGATCCCGGCTTAGGTTTATATGGGGGAGCTGGATGGGGCTGATGCCAATGAGGGGGGTGAATGGAAACGCTCCCGGGTGGGAAGCAATGCCAAACCCGGGAGGGGAGAATGGCTGGGGGTAAATCCCGCTTTGGGGAGCGCCGGGAACGCCGGCGGCCCCACACGCCCCCCGCAGCAGTGCCAGCCAGGCCCTGCCCCCCTCCCTGGCCGCAGCGGAGGTAGAAAATGTCACACAAAATGTCACCATTCAGGTGAAAACAAACCCGATGAGACGAAGCGGTTCCCGTGGGGACAGGGGGGATGATGGGGTGCCGCCATCCCGGCCAGAGACGGGGGCCCAGCTCAGACCCAGGGGGAGCAGGGTCCGTGCCCACCCATGAGGGGCCCCCCCCCGGGCCAGGGTCTGTGCCCCACAGGGCAGCAGGGACCCTGTGGGGTTGAGAACGTGGCTCGACCCTGAGCTGGGGGGACCAAGGATGGAGATGAAGGGGCCCCCCCTGGGGCTGGCACCGCAGGGTGTGGGGGAAGTAGGAGACATGGGGGGGCTGGCCGGGTCCCGGCTGTCCCCTGCCCCAGCTTTCTGGGGGTGATGAGCCCCACACATACCACAGTGCAGCTGCGCTCCAGCCCCACGGTGCTGCCACGGCACAGGCACCCACGTCCCCGTGTGCCACCCACCTGGGCCGCGCCGTGCCCCACCGTGCCCCAAGCCCCTCGCAGCTGCCGGCCCCCAGCCCACGGTGTCCCCAGTCCCCATCCTGCACCACTGACACGGTCGAGCACTGCGGGGCCGCAGCACCCACCGCCTTGGGCTCAGGCACCGGTGAGGTATTTTGGCAAGGACGAGCCCCGGGGGGAGCCGGGGCGGCCGCCGTGGGGTGGGACACGGGTCTCGGCTGCGGGAGGGTGGCGCGGGGGGGGATAGCACCAAAAGACCTCCCCGGCCCCCGCCCGCGGGGCGCTCGCTGCGGCGGCACGGCAGCGCCGGCAAACCCAACCGAAAGGCAAATGGCTGCGAAGATGTGGGACGGCCGGGATGGCACCGGGAGGGCTCCGCCGCGGCCCCGCACCTCCCGCCCTACACGGTGGTCTCGTACTCCAGCACCTCCTGGGGGGCACCGGGCGTGCGGTACTGCAGGCGCGGGGTGGTGGGCGACGCGTATTCCAGCGCCAGGATGGTCTTCCGCAGGCGCCGGTCGATGAAGTGGGCGTCCCAGGCCGGGTACTTCTTCCTGGGCAGGTCAATGCGGATGACGGGCCCCTCTGTCCGCGGGGCGCGGGCGGCCGGCGCCGGTGGGGCGGCGGGTCTCACCTGGAAGACGGGCACGCAGCTGTCCCGCTCCCCCGGCGCCCCGTCCCGCTCCCCCGCTGTAGTCCGCGGCAGCGAGCGGGGGGGGCTGGTGACGGCGTCCGCGGGGGACCCCGGCGCCGGGGCCGGCCGCTGCCGGAAAATGCAACCGCCGACACGGGGGCTGAACATGGGGCCGTTGGGGTGCAAGAGGCAGTAGTAGATGAACATGAAGAAGATGCCGAGGGCGAAGCTGGAGCTGACCACGCAGACAAGGATTAAGGCGTCGAAGTCGGAGGTGGTCTTGCGGTCGTAGTAGAGGAACCAGAGGATGGTGAGGGCGGCGTTCTCCGACAGCGTGATGACGTAGTAGATGCACATGCGGTAGCGGCTCCGTCCCTCCTTGACGTTGAACCAGCAGAAGATGTAGATGATGCCCACCACCATGTTGTAGATGATCTCCTCCCACTTGGACATGCAGAAGTCCGTCTCACCCTGGATGATCCAGAAGGTCATGATGCACCAGTGGGTGACGATGAAGATGCCGAAGTAGAGCTGGAACACGGAGGCGAAGAGGGCGAAGGCGATGGCGCGGGCGGCGATGGTGAAGAGGTGCCACAGGATCTGCACCACGGCCCCCTTGTAGGACATGGGCATCTTGTCCTCCCGCGAGTCCCGCAGCACCTTCTGGTAGGAGGCGATCATCCACGCCAGGGAGACCAGCGAGGCCGAGGCCGAGAGCCCTGTGGGCACAAAGCGGGGAGGGGCAGTGAGAGCTTGCGGCAGCCCCGCGTCGCCCCTTCCAGCCGCCCCCGTCCCCCGCCGCGGGGTCCGTGTCCCTTACCCTGCAGCGGCTCGATGGTGTTCTGCTGTACCATGATGCTGAGCTGCAGCACGAGCTGGGGCGCGCTCTTCAGGAAGGTTTCCAGCAGCCGTAGCATGCTGATGTCCGCGCTCTCGAACATCATCCGCCAGTAGAAGTGGCGGCGGCGGTGCTCGACCTGCCACCGGCTCTGCAGCCCCAGGTACAGCGTGCGGAGGTACCTGCGCGAGGCAGGGTGGGAGGGTGAGACGAGCCCCCACCGCTCGGGCGGCCGAGCTCACCTCCTCTTGCCCATGCGAGGCGTGCCCCGTGACCGCTGCCAACCCGCTCCAGCGAGCACTTCCCCCCCGATTTGGGGCCACGGAAGGCCCCCCACGCTGGGGGTGCAGGGGGCTGCAGGGCGGTGGCGATGCTGAGCTTACCCCTGTCCCACCCTGGACCCCCGAGATGCCGGGAAGAGGCAGCTTGTGCAAAGCCAGCTCAGCACCCTGCTGCCCCGGGGCTCACCTGGCCATCGCCCCGCTGCCCACCCGGCCATCACCCCACCCCGGTGCTGCCCTTGCGCCCGCTCCCCCACGCAGGGTCTGCCTCCTCACCCCAGCCGGGGATCCCCCCTCAGCCCCGCTCTCTGGCCACCCGTGGATTTGGGGTGCCCTGGCCCCAGCCCAGAACCACGTCCGGCTGCTTCTCAAAGGGGATATTTTGGTCCTGGCTGGCGCGGAGCCCACCCTGCCTCCCCCTGCCCCAGCCAGGACGGAGGCACCAGCTGGTCGTGCCGCGCTGCCCGCGGGAAGCTCCCGCGCGCTCGTGCCGGCGTTGCCTCGGCTTTTGGCAGGGCTGCGGGCGCGGGCGCACGCCGGCCCCGGCCATCTGGTCGTCGGCCGGGGGTCAGCGGAGGTGTGCGTGGCACCGACGTACGCGCCAGCTGAGTCACCGCCACCAGGGACCCCTCCCTGCGGCACGGGGCCAGATCCGGGCACCGCAGGAGGGGACACGGGGCCGGACAGGCAGGGCATCCCCGGGCAGACCTGCTTGCACCGTGGGCCGGCGGCTCTGCTGCCTCACGGGGAGGAGGGAGCTGGACGAGGAGGAAAACAGAAAGACGAAGCGGGAGGATGTCGGACCATAAAGCTTCCTCCCAGCCGAGTAAAACCCTCACGCGGAGCGACGGCCTCTCCATCAGCTCCAGAAAGCGCTGCCAGCCGACTCCATTAGCCTGACATGCGGGAGAAACCCTGATCCCAGCACTTTCGGCTCATCCGTCAACAGGAGGAGGCAAGAGCTGGCCCTGCTCCCGCCGCGGGGACGGCTGGGTGCTCCTGCCCCTGGGCTGCACAGCCCCGAGACCACGGTGGGGGCCATCAGCTGGGGCCACCGGGGCCCCCGTGCCACCCTGCTGCCATCTGCTCCCACCCCGGGCAGCCCCACCGGCTCGCTCAGCATCCCATGGGGCTCCCGTGGTCCTCCCCAGCGAGGCCCTGTCACCGCCTGCCCCATCCCCTCCCACTGCCCTGCTGGGAGCCCCAAAAAGCCCCCCCTGCCACAAGGTGGCCAGGCAAGACATCGCTGTCAGCATATAACGCAATTTTGGTAGTCCCGCCCCGGTTTCGGCGGGTGCCAATGGCTGCGGGGGCCATCCCGTGGCCCCACAGCTAGCCCAGCTCCCGGTCCCCACCGGCTTCTTTGCGCTGGTGTCAAAATGACGTTTTAATGTCCACCTCGGGGGGAGAAGCTAATTTTAGCCTTTCCTGAGGCCTGTCCCTCGCTGCTCAGGGGGAGAGGCTGCAGCCGCTCGGCTCCCGGCACAGATTTGCAACCCGGTGCCACCTGCTCGTGCCCAGCCAAGCCAGCACTGCCATCGCGGCAGCACCGTGGCCGCTGCCCCCCAGCCCCTCTCCCCACGAGCCGCCTCTCCTGGCCCTGCAGAAGGGCCCGGGGACGGACCCCCCCCGTCGCTGGCAAGGTGCGAACCAAGGGACGGCCTGGGGACAGAGGACACGGCATGGGGGGGAAAGCAACCGGAGAAGCGATGCAGAGCCCAAGATGCTGCAGGCCATCGCTGCTGGTCCCAGGGCACCCACGGGAGACCCGGACACCGGCGACCTCATCCTCTCCCTGTAATCAGCCTCGCTAATTGGGCTCATCGGCGCCGTGATCCCACCTTCTGCGGCGCACGGCAGCCCCCCCCACACAGACCCCAGAGCCGTACCGTCCCCGTGGCACAGCCGGCAGCCACCACGTGCCGTCCCCGGCTCCTCAGCCGTTCAACTAGTGACCCGCGGCCTCCCCCAGCTTTCGGCGGGGACACAATTACTCTCCCGTCTTCCCATCAGCTCCATAGATCTCATTAAAACGAGATTTCATCTCCCATCAACTTGCCAGAATGAAATGTTGATTCTTATTTGTTATGCATTTGATCATCCCGTGGTGTTTCAGCCCAGAGAAACATCCCCGCGCTGACAGTGCACGGCGGGCGCTTACCAACCCAGCACCGCAGCAGCTGCATGGGAAATACAGAATCAATCACTTGAAAAAAAATCATTTAATTTTCAAAAAACTGATGATGAGGCAGAAACCGACCGCGAGAGCTCTCAGGGCTAATTGCTCCCTCCTTTGTATTACAAAGAGTAATCTAACGAAACCCCTGCAGCAGGAAGGTAGTGGACTCAGGCGGGTGCTGAGTTTGCCAAAGCCCCGCCACGGATGGGTTTGCCGGAGCCTCACCACAGCCAGGTTTGCCAGAGCCCCACCATGGCCAGGTTTGCTGCCAGCACCGCTGTTTGCCCCCAGCTCCCAGCTACTGACCCTGGTTTTCAAGTATCGGAACAAAAGAAGTGCGAGGAGAAAAGCCCAGCCCTGGTTATAACCAAATCCACTAATCATTGTCCTCAGATGGAAAAGGACAAGGGACCCCCGGGTCTAAGAGTGAGCGATACAGAGTGCGATTTTCCTAGAAGGTAATTTGGGATATCATCCCTTAATCCTTTATTTAAACAAGGAGAAAATTGCTTCCCTGTTGCAGCCATTTTAATCCCTTACACATCCCGCCAAGTCAGGTCATCAGGGAGAGCTGCACGTGGGCCTGGCTGGCATGGCACTGCACTGACGAAAGCCCCCGTGTCCCACCGTCCTCACACCCCAATGTGCCCTGGGTCCCCTGGGCAGACAGGAGCAGCCGAGGCCACTCATGCTCAGGGAAAAACTCAATCTGGCCCTAAAAAGCCCCCTGTACTGCGTGCCGGGGCCAGGCGGGGACCCCCAGCAAGCGACTGACCCCAGTGCTGGGTCCTGCAGCAGGACAAGCCGGGTGCTCCCAGGGCTGAGAGGTCTCCTGAGCAGGCAGAGCAAAGGCCTGGGGAGCAGAAGGGCCAGGGGGGGGAAACCTGTGGGTCCCAGCTCTGCCACCCCTCGTGAGCTCACCCAGGGAGCTGCTGAGGGTGCCTGTGCCCCTCAGGGCTGCCGCCGGACTGGCATCAGGACCAAGGGGTGGCACCGGGTCCCCAAGCCAGCAGAGGATGGGGGGACACGGGCTGATGGGGGGCTTTCTGGGAGGCCCTGCGGGTGGAGAGGGCACCCCGGGTCTGGCCCCGGTGACCCCAAGGCAGCCAAACCAGGTGTGACCCTGGGCTAAAGCAGACACGGGGGGCACAACGGGCACAGGCAGGGCTGTCCCCAGTGCAACGGGACCCGCAGAGACACACCAGCCAGCTGCCAGCCCACGGAGGTGGCAGGGGGCCCCTGGCACGCTGGCGGGTGGGAGACACGTGTGGCATGCACAGCATCCCTTCCTTTGGTGTTTCTTTGGTGAAAAAGCTGGTGACATTTTGCGAGCAGAGTGGATAACATTTCCCGAGCTGCAAAACCACCCAAGCAGCAGCCCCCAAACACGGCAGTGGCATGGGGTCACCTGGGGGACAGGCCCACGCCACTGCTGTTTACACAAGCACATGGTCATGCAACCGGCACCGTCTCTGAGAGCATCCGTGGCGGAGTATTTGCATGTGCATCATGAACATGCTGATGACAACTAACTTCAGCAGCTTCTCGCTGCAGCTTTAATTTGGGATAATCTCAGGGTTCGTGCTCAGAGCTGCCTTTGCAGCTGGGAAGCAGCTGTATTTTTGTGATTTGGGGTCTTTGTCACAGCTGGGGCTCGGGGCTGCGCAGCGATGGATTTGGTAGGGGTGAGGCAATCGCAAGGTAGGGAGGAGGCAGGTAAATCGGGGAAGGGGAAGATGTTTGGCAAGGGGCATGGTACCCTGGCCAGGGAAAGGCCTTTCCTTCACACGTAGCATTTATTTAACACTTCTTTAACTGCCACATCCACCTGCACCGGATCCAACCTCACTAATGGGTTTAACAAACTGCATTTAACTGGTCACCCAAGCTAATCCCAAACCCTGAGGTTAGAAAGAGCCTCAGCTGCAGCTTGAGACCAACATGTCCTGGAGGGTCAGTGCTGAGAGTTACCGCTTTAATTGGCTTAAGAGCCTCCGCGGTGCAGCAGATCAGGAGAGCGTGGCTGACACCACCGGCAGCAAAGCCCCCAACCGCAGCCCAGCCCCAGCTCAGGCCAGGATCAGGTAATTGCCTGCAGGGTGCCGGGGCCAAGGCCGGCTGCAGGCAGGCTCAGCAGCCAGTGGGCCGAAGAGCTCCCATCCTCTCCCTCACCAGCTCCTCCAGCACACTAAGGCAGGGCTTGCACCCATCCTGCAGCCAGCGTACCCTGAGAGCTGCCACGGGGGTGGGTGGGATCGGGGAGGGGCAGGCGGTGGCTGTGTTGGTGAGGGAAGGGCAGGAGCCCCTCTAGCACGGTGCTCGCTGTACTGTGAAACAAAGTTAGACATCCCAGGAGCATCCCAGGAAAAGCAGCAGATGAATGAATGCATGCAGACAACAACAGGGAGTGGAGGAGCCTCTGTACTACAGTAGCTCAGGAGGGGAAACAGCACCGAAACCTGAGCCTGAGCGCTGCCTGCTCGGTGCATTGTTCCAGGAATTTGCCATTGTCTCCACTCCCCTCCCAGCACCAGCCTTCCCCGGGAAGCAGCTCGGTGTCGGAGCCACGGCTCTTCCCCAGCGCCCCGAGGATGGAGCTCAACGGAGCAGGGAGGGAGCAGGGCCGGAGGAAGGGGAGGAAGGTGCCAATAAACCATCAGCTTGGGCTTCTGGAGGGTCTGCAGAGACACAGGCAAAGGGCCTCGAGCCTGCTCCAGTGTGCCAAGCTGTCGCTCACCCTGCCTGCACAGCCTGCCCAGGCCCAGAAAAAGCTGGGGACAAACGGCACCTCCTCACCCGTGACCCCGCAGACTACAGCGAGCTCCGAGCAGGAGCACGGGGAGGCACATGGGGGGGAGGATCCGAGCCCAAGGTGTTCGGGGCCCAGCAGAAGCACTTCACACCCCCTGGCACCTGGCTGCCATGGCCAGGCAGGCCCCCCAGCAGGTCCAGCACCACCCGGCCGTGGGGACAGCAGTCCTGTGCCACCCAGCTGGTCTGTGGGCTCGTCATGCCAGCTCCTGCCCACACCCACAGCTCCTGCCTACACCCACAGCTGGGGGCTCTCCCCCCCCCCCATCCTGCTGTGGCTGCAGAGGGATTGATCCCCGTGTCCCCCCCACCCTCCTGGGCCCCTGCTGCACCTCACCATCCCCACCCAATACCCCCCATACCCTGCCATCCCCTCCTGTGTCCTCCATGCTGCACCCTGTTATTCCCCCCCCCATGTCCCTGCTGCACCCTGCCACTCCCTCCAGCCCCAGGCTGGCTCCATGACCCCCGTGCCTCCAGACCTGCCCCAGCTGCAGGAGATGGATGAGGCCCTGCAGCAACCCCATCCTGGCCCACTGACCCCCACCGACCCCCCCGTACCCCTGGTCCCCCCATACCTCCAGATGTGGCCCCACGGCAGCCTCATCCCAACCCCCTGACCCCCCCCGTACCCCCACAACCCCTGTACCTCCAGACATGCCCCAGCTGCAGGAGGTGGATGAGACCCCGCAGCAGCCCCCTGAGCCCCATCCTGGCTCCTCGTCCTCCCCATCCCTATCCTGTCTCTGTGTCCCTTGTGGCCCCCTGTACCTCTGGACCCACCCCAGTTGCAGGAGGTGGATGAGACCCCACAGCAGCCTCATCCCAAACCCCTGACCCCCCGTACCCCCACAACCCCTGTACCTCCAGACGTGCCCCAGTTGCACGAGGTGGATGAGGCCCCACAGCAGCCTCATCCCGACCCCCTGACCCCCCGTACCCCCACAACCCCTGTACCTCCAGACCCGCCCCAGCTGCAGGAGGTGGATGAGGCCCCACAGCAGCCTCATCCCGACCCCCTGACCCCCCGTACCCCCACAACCCCTGTACCTCCGGACCCGCCCCAGCTGCAGGAGGTGGATGAGGCCCCGCAGCATCCTCATTCCGACCCCCTGACCCCCCCATACCCCCACAACCCCTGTACCTCCAGACCCGCCCCAGTTGCATGAGGTGGATGAGGCCCCACAGCAGCCTCATCCCGACCCCCTGACCCCCCGTACCCCCACAACCCCCGTACCTCCGGACCCGCCCCAGCTGCAGGAGGTGGATGAGGCCCCACAGCAGCCCCCCCCGACCCCCTGACCCCCTCCCGACCCCCCCCCCGTACCTCCAGACCTGCCCCAGCTGCAGGAGGTGGATGAGGCCCTGCAGCAGCCAGACGCAGAGGCGGCAGCAGCCGCGGGGGCCGCGGGCGCTGTCCTTGGTGCTGCCGGCGCTGTCCTTGGTGCTGGCGGCGAAGTCGTAGACGAACCACCTGAAGCTGAGCAGCTGCACCACCAGCGAGGGCAGCAGCACGAAGAGCAGCGTCAGCCCGAACCACCACCGCTGCCCCCGCACGTAGTAGTGGGCCGCCAGCCACAGGTCCGAGGCACCGTCCGCGAAGCAGACCAGGAGGGCGCAGAGCACCCAGCAGCCGTCCCGCAACCGGTATCGTCTCGCCGGGGGGGCCGCTCCTCCTCCCGTTCGTCTCCCCCCGCCGACTCCCTCCGGGCTCTCCAGCCTCACGGCCGGGCCGCCGCCGCCGCCGCCGCCAGCGCCGCCGCCGCCGCCGCCGCCGCCGCCGCCGTCCGACTTCGCGGCCATGTTGTCGGGGGAGAGGAGGAGAAAGGAGGGAGCGGGAGAGACTTCCGGAGGGAGGACGGCGCCGACGAGCCCGCCCCGGCAGCGCCCGCCCCCGCCGGCCTCGCCCCGCGCCCGCCCGGCCGCCACCGGCCGCCCGGCCCGGTCCGGCCCCGCCGAGACCCCCCCCCCCCCTCCCCCTCCCCCGGCCGGCCCCGGGAGCCCCCGCCCCGTGCCGTCGCCACCCCCGCCCCCCCCCGCCGCTCCCCCTCCGGAAAGGGCAGCCGCCCCCCCGCCGGGGTCCCGGGGGAGCGCACGGTACCGGTGGGCCCCTCCCCGCGCCCCCCCCCCCCCCCCCAGCGTCCCCGCCGGGAAGGGCAACCGGCCCCTCCCCCGGTCGGTCCCGACCCCCCCCCACCGGGCACCCCGCCGACAAGGACGGCCTGGTCCCTGCCGAGCCCCGCCAGGGGCGAGCGGGTGCCTCCCCACCCTGGTCCCGGTAGACCCCCCCCGGGGCATCGGCCGTGCTGTCCGACCACCCCCCCACCCAGCTCCTCAAGGACCGGAGCTCCCTGAGCAGCTGCTGGGCGGCCTCGGGCTCCCCCAGCCCCGAGCCTCAGCCCTCAGCCCGGGCAAGACCCTGCTCACGGGTCCAGCCCTGGAGCGGGCCAGGGCGGTGTGAGCCCCCCCACGGGCCTGGGAGGATGGAGATGCTGCGGGTCCCTCTGCCACCCCCTCCCCGGGGCTGGGACAGGCCCAAAGGCCACCAGGCTCCTGCCCAAGGGAGTCCCTGCAGGGTCGTGCTGGGCTGGACCTGAGCCCCGCTTTGGAGGGAGAGTCCCAGCCTTGGGGAAGTCCCCGAGGAACCACACAAGCCGGTGAAGTGCCAAGGTCTCCGGGCGGACCTGGGGCACTGGTGTTTGGATGCAAGTGTGCCCAGATGCTGCCCTGCTCCTCGGCTCTGCCCCACCATCTCTCCTCCGTTCGTTGCCCATCAGAGTTCGGATGCAGCACGTCTGGCAGAGCCAGGCCGCCCTGGCCTGGCCGGCAGTGCGAGGGGCTGGTACCCCCCATGCATGAGGAGCAGCACTGTGCTGGCATCCCCGGCGCTGCTGGGAGGGAAAGGGCTTTTTGTCCCTTTGCAGCGTGTCTCCAGGGAGGGTGATCACATGCAGGCATCTGCCCCCGGCCCAGAGGGACGGACTCTGGCTCGCTGCATTTCAGCCCCCAAGGCTCAGCCCCGTGTATTCGCCTGCGGAGGAGCCACGCGCGTGGCTGGAGCCTGGCCCACGGTGAGCACGCCACAGCACGCAGTGAGGGGGAGCGTGTTTTATCCCAGGAAACGTGGCCAACTTCCAAACTCCGCCTTGCAGAGCAGCAAGGGGGATCAGCTCAAACCGGGGGTCAGTCTGGGTTCCTGGTGCACAAAACCGAGGGAGCAAGTTGGGGGGGGGGGGGGGGCGTTAGTCAGCACAAGGGAGCGGAGTCAGGCCCTCGGCGAGGCTCTCCCAGTGCTGCATGTATTAGCATGGGTAATGCGACTTAAATACCTAACCTTGAGATGCTCCTGACAGATCCCCTCGACAAATGCCTGCCTGGGGGAGGGGACGCTCGCAGCATCCCAGAGCCCAAAGAAAGGAGCCTTTCATCCACCAACGGTCAGGGCCAGGGCCCCTTTGGGTGACCGGCTCCGTTGGCCAGAGCCCCCCCCGACACCTGGCCAGCCCCAGCCCTGTTTGGGCTCCGTCCCTGGGGAGTCTCTGTCCTGGCTGGGCAATGGAGCAGAGCCGGTGCTGCCACGATGGCGGGCACAGCACCAGGGAGAGGGGACCTGGACACCAGGAGAGGCGGACCCACCTGCCTTCACAGACCCCAAAACGCACCCTCTGAAAGCGGAGTTAAACATCCACAGCCTGAGAACACAGAGACTGTGGTTTGAAATCTGATTTATCTTAACAGCAGGCCCCAGCAGCCACAGGGAAAAGTGAGAGAGAAAAAAAACCTATAAACATCCCTGAAGCCTTCCCGTGCAGCTGTCAGCAGGCAGGGAGGGTTTCTAGCTGCATACATAAAAGTGCTGCAAGGAAGAAAAAGGAACATGCTGAACCCAAACCCTGCTCTTTCCACAACAAAATACACAGCAAAGCAAAGCAGCCCTCGGCAGTGGGCGGGCGGCCGGTCCTTCTGACTGCCTGGTTCCCGGGGGGGGGGCACATAAACATGCAGCTGGTTCAAACGGACCTCTGGTCCCTGGGGCTGAGCCCAGCTTCCAAGCAAAAGGCACTGCCCCTGGCGCCAGCTCCAGGAGAAGAAATCCGTGATGATTTGTGGCTGGCTCAGAGCTTGGCTGCGGAGAGGCCCACAGAGCACAGCACCAGCCACCGCTCGCTGCCCTGCAAATGTTTTCCTGGTGCCCGTGGCTTTGCGATCCCTCCTGCTGCAGCAGATTCAGCTGCAGCTTCCCCCACATTTCTGCTGAGCTGGGCCCCCCGCTTCCTGGGGAGAGTAGCCCCTGCCCCTCCATGCAGCCCAACATCCCCAGCAAAACCCTGCCTTCATTGCACTGTCATTGGCAACCCCAGATGGTCACTGTGCTTTCCTTCCCTGCTGCCAGGACATGAGCAGCCTGTCCCTATCCCATCCCCATCCCCACCTCCATCCCCATCCCCGTCCCCATCCCCATCCCTCCTGCACCGACTTTGGAAGCACTCCCTCCTCCTCGCCTTGCTGGGCAGCACGAAGGCTGCTGGTGGAAGTGGCGAGAGAAGGTTTCCAGCCCGCTGAAGGGGATGGTCACCACCCAGCCAGGCCATGCTTCCCAAGCATGACCTCCAGCTCTGAGCTCTGTAGCCAAACTCTGGTCTCAAGAGGCTGTGTCTGTGCAGCAGGACAGACGGATGGGGCTTTCACTGCCCACCGAGCTTTTTGTCACTGGTCTGAAAAATGTGTCCCCCTGGGAGGTAAATGGAGCTCCAGCTCTAGTTAGGGTCCCAGCACACATCACAAGAATCAGACACTCTTCTGATCCCATCAAAGCAACAAGGATCAAATGCTGCCTTCATGCCAGGCAGAAAGGTGAAGCCAACCACTCCACGGTGGATGCTGCAGTGTGAGGCTGCAGGAGAAAAGCAGACCGACGTCCTGTACCCTGTGTCTCATGTCCTGTCCCATGTCCTGCGTCCCACTCTGCAGCTGACCCCAGTGCCCCTGTCCCGCTTGGACTCCATGGGAGCCAACCCTGAGGCTGTGGATGGGAAGCAGGTGGCCCCCCATCCAGTCTGTAGATCTCCAGCCAGCCGCCCCCACCAAAAAAGGAGCATTTTCCAGCATTGGCATCCAGCCCCAATCCCGCTGCCTCTTTTGGTCGATGTCAGGAAAAAATCCAACCTGAGTGTGAATCACTTCCAGCCCAGCCAGGATGCTGTGCATTACTGCTTGCTTCCACCACTCCCCTGGAAGCCGCCTTATTTTAGCACACGCTGCCACAGACAGAGGAGCTCTCCCCAGTTAACTGTAACAAATGACCTTATGGGATTAGGGCCAGTAATCTTCCGATCTGGGTAATCTCCCTTAAGGGATTATTTGCCCACGGAACTGTGGTGACCACCAGCCAGCCGACACCTCGCTCCCTCCATCCCTGACCCCTGCGGTCCCCATACGGCCACCCCCGTCTCCAGCAGCCCGAAGGTGCCACAGCGTGTGGGGTCACCGTGCACCCTTTGGGGAGCTTCTCGCCAAGATGAGTCCCGTGAAGGGCATGAGCCAACAGGTCAGGTCCCTCCCCTCCACTGATGCTTCTCCTCTCCCCCAGCCTGCGCTCGGTGCCTCGGGGATGTCACTGGGGCTCCCTCTGGTAAAAGCACCAATCCAAGACAGATTGGAGGTCCCTCCACCATCAATGGGGAAGCAACGGTGTGACCGTCATCACGCGACACTGAGCGGCATTGTCAGGGAGGCAGTAACGGCATGGCCAGCGGTGCTGTCGGCAGGGTCCCAGCAGCACCAGCCAGAGGTTATGACCAGGGAGCAGCCCCAGCTGGGCACTGCCTTACTGAAGGTCAGTCAACGCTTTCTGGGCAACTGGAGAGTGCAGCACCCCAGGCAAGCGTCCAGCATGTTGTTACCAGTAAGCAAGAGGAGAGGGAGCAGCACCTGCGCGGTACCTGGGCTGCGGGGGAGCAGGGCTGGTGGTTCTCAGCCGGGAACTGGGCAGTTTCACTAGGGAGGAGCAGCACTGCTTTGGGGCTCTGCCCAGAGCAGGGACATGGGACATGAAAACCCGTGTCCCCTGTTACCTGTCAGCCCCGGGTGGGCTCCGGGGACCCCTCTCCTCACACGGCGAGGGTCTGGCAGTCCTTGCCAATCAGTGCTGGTCTCCCTGCATCTCCAACACCCCATTTCTCTCTCTCTTCTTTCTCATGGGCTGGGTGGGGTGGAAAGAAGGGGATAGAAACCATTTTGAGGGGTGATATTTCTCCCTTCCTGTAGGCAGGGTCACTCAGGGCAGAAGACCGACGCAGTGCCCTGGCAGAGCCTTACGGCTGCTCCGACCATCCCCAGGGCTGGTCCCTGCCCGGCACAGACCGGGGGCCACCGGGGCTGGCCGAGGGCGAGCCGACCCACGGGGACAGCAGCCGGCTTCCCTCCCCGGGGACGGCAGGCCCTGGCCCGCTGAGCTCTGGACGAACCAACCAGCTGCACAAAATGAAATCTGAGCTCATCGCCCCGCGCTTTTAGTGCTCTTTATTGCGTTCTGGGAAAAAAGAGGGGACAGAAAGGCAACCTGATGCTCCGAGGAGCCCAGCTGCCTGACACCGGCACCGTGCTGGCGAGGAAGGGCAGACAGAAGCGCGGTGCTGGTGGGGAGGGGGGAGAGGGGGCGGGTTGTGACAAGGCATAAATAATTCACACGCGCGGGGACCCCCAGAGTCCCTCCGGGCTGCGGGGAGCGGGGCTGGGTTTGGGGCTGGCTGCGGGGCCGGGACCCCCCGCCGCCGGGGCGGAGGTGCCGGGGCTCAGCGTCCCTCGGCCGCACCGAACGCTCCCGTCCTTCTGCCGGGCGGCGAGTCCCCGTGGGACCGTCCCGGTGTCCCGGAGCCAGTCCCGGGGTCCCCCCCCCCCCCCCCAACTCACGGCTAATCCCCTCCCGCCCACCCGTTCCCACGCCCGCTGCCTGCCGCCCACCTCCCCTCCCTGCCAGCCCGGTCACGGGTGTTTTTAGACACGCGGCCACGCGCAGCCCCCGTTAATTCGGGCCGCAACGGGACGGGGAGGGGGTCCCCGAACCCCGGGGGGGGGGGTCCCCGAGCCCCGGCAGCACCCGGGGCGGCCGCTAGGGGGCGCGCTCCGAGCCGGCCCCTCCCACCGCGGAACCCGCCTTGCGCGGCTGCGGCTGCCGCCCGGCGGAGACCGGCGGCGGGACCGGAGCCGGAACCGGACCGTGTCCCGGCATCGCTATGGCGCGGGACCCGGCCTTCGTGCTGCGCTACCTGGCCGAGGTGGAGGAGCTGGCCGAGGACGTGCTGGCGGCACGGCAGCAGGTACGGAACGGACCGGTTTCGCCCCCGGCCACCCCCTCTTTCTGCTCCCCGGTAGCCCCGGCGGCCCCCCCCCGCCTCCGCCGGTAGCCCCGAGCCCCGGCTGCCTCTCTCCCGCTGTAGATCGTGGACCTGGACGTGAAGCGGAACCGGAACCGCGAGGCCCTGCGGGCGCTGCAGAAAGACCCGGAGCCCGACGGTAAGTCCGGTTTCCCCGGTGCCGTCTCAGCCCCGGCCCGGCCGGCTGCACTCACCGGGAGCCCCACGGGCCGAGGAACGGCTGGCTGGCCGGGGAGAAAAAACCTTTCTGACCAAAGGATTTTCCTTTTCCTCCTCTCCCTGTCCAGACAAGGCCATGGTCTGCTTCGGGAACATGTTCATCGAGCTCCCGAAAGCACAGACCAAGGAGATGCTGCAGAAGGGTAAGGCGGGCTGCCCGACGGGCTCGGCTCACCTCTAGTCTTAACCGTAATAAGATTTTAGGAAAATAAGCTGAGTTCTGTCCAGTGCTGGGCTTCGAAATGCCCAAAACCTCTCGGTAGCAGTCACGGGTGGATTCTGGCCGTCACTCGGCTCTCCCGGGCAGTGCCCTGGGAAGCACGTTGGGGTATGCAGCAGCCTGGGGCTCAGCCCCGTGGGCAGCGGGGGGGCTGGGTGGAACCCCCGAGGCAGCTGGGGAAGGGTCCTCTCCTGCCCCCTCCCCGGGCCTGGACTTCCACAGCGAGCCTCCCGCGGGAGGTTCTGCCTGCGCCCCAGAGCCCACAGTCCTCCTCACTCCTGTCCCACTTGTCTCAGACCAGGAACATCTGGATGAGGAGATAAACAACCTCCGGAAAGAGCTGCGCGTGAAGGTGAACCGCCTCTTTGAAGCTCAAGGTAAACGCTCCTGTTCTGGAACCTTCTCAGTCTCTGGGAGCAGATGTGGACTGTCAGGAGGGTCCAGAAACTCCCGAGCTCTGTATGTTCCTACAGCCGCTTTCCCGCCGGCTTCACAGTTCTATCCCTGCTCCAGCAGTATTGTACAGCTCCTGCTGTGGAGCTGTCACCCACCAGCGTGCTCAATCGGCTCCCACATTGCGCCGGGGTGACCCCACATCAGCTTCCAGGGCTGTCCCTGCCCTCCCCACACCCCCTCTAGAGTTTAACATGGACTGCTTCTCTTACTGTGTGGCAAAATACTGATTTTTTTTTTCCGTGTGTTCTCTCAGGTAAAGCTGAGCTGAAGGGATTTAACCTGAACCCCATGACCGCCGAGGAAATGAAGCTAATCAATCGCATCCTGGAGGGGTGAGGTGGCCGTGCCATCGTCACGGCGCGTATTTGGGCTGTCACTTGTGGAGCTCGTGCTGCAATAGTCACAGCCTTTGGGGTTTGGAGGAGGACATCGGTGTGCCTGCAGCCCGCCTCGGGTGAGGTCCCTGGCAGGCACTGGGGAGCGTTTGGCTCCTCAGCTACGATGCTGCAGTTTCCTTGGATCACCAACCCTTTCCCGCTCCTTACTGCAGCCTGGGTGGCAGAGCTGCGCCCAGGCATGGGCTGGGACACAGCGCTGGGCAAACGCCCGTGGCCGGGGAGGAAGCGGGGTTATTAAAATCAGAGCAGCGGGGCACTCCTAACTCCGTGTGTATGTTCCTTGTTGGGTTTTTCTGTGAGCGCTTCTGGAGACTGGCTTCAGAGCTGGTTCATTGTTGGTGTCGGGAACAGGAGTAGGAGGAATTGGGAATCCACGGCGTGCCCGAAGCACAGAAGAGGAGTTGTGCGTGCCTGTGGTATTAAAACAAAGCAAAGCTATACATCTGAAGCACGACAGGAATGTTTTTAAAGATGTGTAGGGAGGGACAGGAGAAGGCAGCATCCTTTTAGTCTTGCTGGGAAAACATTTTCTGCTGTTAAGTTGAAAGGCAAGAGACCACAGAAACAAGTCTTTCAAAACTAGATGAAGGGATAAAATGTATGTATATTTAAAAAAGCAACCTGAAGAGGACAGAGCAGGGATAGTCACTGAGTCTGTCTTGTAGTAAAAGGACAATTGATTTAACCAGCAATAGTTTCTTCAAAGGTCTTAAAATTTATTGTCTTCTACACTTTAGTCTGAACTTGCTACCCCAGCACAACTTGGTTAAAACCATAAGAAGATTTTAAAAAATTAATTGGAATTAGTAATGGACTATAGTGAGTTTGATTTTTTTTTTTTTTTTTTTTCCTGTCTACAGAAAAGCGTCTGGGTCCTGTTGAGCCCTTTCTTTTTTGAACTTTTGTAAAGATATTTCTGGATAGAATTTAAATCTTTAAACATGGCAGCTGACCTTCTTTCTCCAGCTCTCGAGGTAGCTCACCCGTTCTGTTAAACCATGCATGTGTAACACAGAGCTGGGCCCCATCCCTTGCTCTCTTCCCTTCTGCACAGCTATGCAGAACTTTAAGCGCAGCTCCACCAGTTTCCTGGCTCCCTGACCACCTTCCAGGTTAACAGGCCAGAGGTGCCTCCTCCAGGCAGCCCTGTGCTGCCTTGTCCAGTTCCACACACGCATCAAATTCTGCAGAGTTCCAAAAATAGTCTGTTTCAGACTCCTTAAAACTGAGGTGTGATTTCTTTAAATCTAAAAAGCTAACTACCATTGCTTGACCTAAGTTTTAACATTCTGTAGCCAACACCACATACCCTAAATGCACAACTGCAAGAAGCGAGGCTGTCCACTTCAGGCTTGAGTTCCAGATACAATGATTAAAAATAACATTGACTTATTACCTGAACGCTCTCGCCTGTAGCTTTTTCAGAAAATTGCATCTCTTCTGGAAGCAAGCGGCAGCACACAGTGCCAAGTCCCTGTGTTGGAGCCGCACTCTTACATAACCTGTGTAGTACAGCCAGTCAGCCTCTCCATAACATGTGATGGCGAGGTTATTTTTACAGTATCATGGCAACAGGTTTTCTGCTCTTGACATGTTTCCATAGTAGTAGCAGTAGGATGATCGGGTGCCTGCCTTCCCTAAAAGCTTTGTTTTGCTGTGCAGAATGTGTTTAGCCCCTTTTATTTTCATGCACGGTACAGAACTAAGTGCGAGTGCAGATGGACAGCTGAGAAGCCAGCATGCCTTGTGTCAGCCATTATGAAATAATCTTATTCAAGCCCATTGCAGCTTCCAAGCCGGGAAACCAGAAGCAAGAAGGCCAGTGTCTTGTGCTGAGCCAGCAGTGTCCAGACAGAAATGGGAACTGCTGCTGCCCAATGTATGGAAGAGAGAATGAACTTCATCCATGGTGACCTCTCCCATCCCAAGCTTGGGATCAGCATTACACTTGCTGCTGTGCAGGAAGATTCCTGAAAAGCTGCTTTAGTTGTTTCTTCCTGCCATCGCAGCAGCCTGCAATGAAAACGTTAACAGGGGAGTGAGTTAGTTACACATCACCTTACTCTTCCTTCCTGTAGAGGTGAGGTGATGTCCCACTTTCAGGTGAAGCTGTACTCGTGTTTTGTTAGTTAGGAGCTACAGCCAGAGATGATTGTAGGCACACTGAGCTGCATACTGTAAAATAAAGTTACAATACAAGTCAGCCTCTCGGAAGTAAGACTTCAGAATCCGAGTACTACTTCCCAACAGTAAAATACACAACTAGCTTCAGGAAAGCGCCCAGTAAATAGTCACCACTGTGACTGTAGAGCCGTTTTTGCAGCAAAGCTGGCATATGAAGAACTCTGCTGTGACTTAACGCTTGAAAAGCAGGACCGTGAACAAAGCTGTTCCCACTACATATACATGCTTGTTTTCAACAGTGCTTCTGCAGCTTGGTCACTTACATCCACTTTTGGAAAGCATTTGCTCCTTGGTCTCTTAATCCCATAAGACCTCACACACCCATTCTTATTATTTTGCTCCTGAGTGGAAGGTGTGCGCTCTCCTCTTGCTGATGTGCAGATAGCTTAGGGACGCGAACAGGGCACCCTGCCAGCACTGGATGAGTACGCACCTAAACGTGTGTTTGCCGTGACGTTCTCATTCACCGGAGCACCCAGGTCTCCCCCTCTGCTGACAGGCCTGTCATTCCATATCAGGTCAAAGCCTCCAACACGCTTCTCCTTCCCCGTCAGCGTACAACATCAAATACACGTACTGAAGTACCTGAGCAATGACAATTATCTGTCTGCGCACAGGAATAAACTCCCAGACAATCAGAGACAAAGCTGAACAGCTGAAAGCAGCTTGTCTTTCTACTATTAATATCTGAGGTTAGCACAGTTGCAAAGTCAATCACAAAATGCTGCAAGACAAGCTGCTTGGAACAGAGCACTCCAGAAGCCGTAAATGTGGGAGGCACAATGCAGAAGGGCCTCTGAAAGAGAGCTCTTGTGCAAGTCCCAGCTCTAACACAGACTCCAGTCCCTTTGCAGCCCTGTGCTGCTTTGTTTTGCCACTCTGAAATGGCAGCATGCTTGCTTACTTTGCTCTGTTTCTGGAAATTCATCATTTAATCGCCATAAAGGTTAGAGTATTATGATCAGTTGCCAAGAAAGACATGGAACCAGACCGTCCATTCCAAACATTTTATTAAAAGCCCTTAGAAGGTAATAAACATCTTCACCCGCCTGCTCTCCCTGTCCACAATATGAAGTGTGTCTTTGAGAAAATGACACTTGAGTTCAGAGTCTTCCTGGCTACTGGCAGTGAGGGAAGGTGAAGCATTTACCTCCAGAAGCCAGCTGAGGAGATACAACAGTAAATTAAGGAGAAATAGGCAGTTTTACCAGTGGTTCATTTAAGAGAAATGCCTGTCCACAAAATGATTACCCTGCTAGCAGGCAGGAGTAAGTGTGAAGCAATAGGAAATCCAACCCTAAATCTCTTTCCCATGCACTGAGCCAAAGAACATTCTGAGCTTATTGCAAAGTTTCTATTCCTGTTCTCGATGGTACTAAAGAAAAAAAATCCCTCTAGCTTCCAGAAAGACATACAAGTGAAAACCAAAGTCTAGCTGAAGCAGTAAATGCTGAGGAGAATTCACAGAATGAGCATTAACACTTTTTTAGTGGCGGAATGTGGATGTCTCCTGGGAACAGTTTCCTAGCACAACTCAGTGTTCAAATAGCTCTCCTATGAGAGCCCAGCAGCGCTATCTGAGCGCTGCGACAACATCAAGGACTTTCATTCCGATTCATTTGTTTCCTGACCAACCAAAGTTACTCCAGCTCTTTACGTGCAGGCTGCCTAAGCAGTAATTTGGTTTGAGGCTATGAACAGAGTAGATTGTGCAAATTAGAGCTATCCAGGACCACAGCTGAGCTGCATTTATTTGCTCACTTGAAATAAAGCTGTCCCCAGTGGCACCACATGAAATATTGGGCTGAAGCTGACAGGACACAGGGCTGTAACAGGTATACCAGCTACCATGTCTTGTTAGAGAGAAGAGTTAAAAAAAAAAAAATTAGAGAAGACATTTCGTAGGAGAGCACTGACAACATAAATCATATCTAAGGGAAATTTCCTTATCTATGGTGCTGCTTGCACTTTACGTGATTAACGCTGAAAGAATAATAATCCTATTTGCTTGTCATTTCTGAAGTACTATTTGCTGCTTCTGTTTTTCTCAACTCCTGTAATGACAAGTCAGTTGCACTCTCAGGTTCCTGCTGTTGCAATACTTGGATTGCATCTGTAGCAGATAAAATTCCGAGAATTTCAGCTGAACTTTAATGATACATATTTTTCACTTAGCCAGTGAGAAAACATTTATTTAAAAAAAAAAAAAACTAGAGTCAAATTAAGTTTGAAAGGTTTGGGGTTTTTTGTTGCTGCCATTTAAAATACCCTCAGCTCCTGTGGAGTGCTTTTCTCCACAATTAGCAGGAAGGACCTCTTTCAGTTGGGGTCTGCGTTTTAGCCAGTGTACCACAGATACGGGTTATGTTTAGTGCTGGCAGCCAAATGGCACCGGCTGGAGGTTTATCAGTGCTGATGGGGCAGTGCTGTAAGATACATAAGCAGAACAAGAGAAGATAGTAACCCTCCATCTCTGGCAAGTGCTGTGACACTTGTGATATGCTGATACTTGGAGGGGAGCATATTCCAGAAATAGCCAAATTGGCAGGGTTTCACAACAAAGGGGTAGAGATCCTACAGACAAAGTTACAGGGTGTTGCACCCAGCTAATAAACCCTGATACTCGGAGCAAAAGCAGCTGCAACCTTCCAGATGGCAGCTCCCTTCATGTAAACCAGTTCAAACCTCTCTACACTTCACTTGCAGCTCCAGGCTGGCTCACTCCCAGCCAGCCTGCAAGCACTTACTGACAAGATGCAGAAGTATCACGGGACACCCCTGTCCCAGGGAAAGCAGCTGGCCTGACACTATAACCCCTGGTATGTTTATTAACACCCTTATGGTTTCAGATCCTGATGGATCAGGATGTCATAGCTGTAGAGCTCAAAGCAGTGTTTGTCACTGCTAGTCACCTTCTGAACACTCTGGAGGCTGTGGATGTAAGTGTTGTCCATATCCGCAAAGAGAACTTCCACCGACCCTGCCCCACACCTGGCGGTCAAGCACTGTCCAAGCTGGTCAGTCACCAGCTTGCAGCCCTGAGACATCCAAACACAATTATACGAAGCCGTTCCCAACAGATGACCACACATTTAGCCCACATGATTTTTTTCAAACATCACCCTATAGTCTCCACAGCCCAGTAAAAAAAAATTCTTAGTAAAAAGCCAGAGACCAGAAGGTAGGGGCCACCAACCCCACAATGCAGTTAAACTCTTCAGGCTTGACCACTGTACGGCTATAGGAAAAAAAGGTCCCCAGGTCCCCATCAAAAGTTCCCTGACAGCAATCAACATCCTCTCTTCTATCAGGGTACTGCAAAGACCCTCCTTTCCCTACAAACAAGGGAGATTTATAGAAAGGAGCAGCCCATAAAATTGGAAGTTCAACACCATCCTCCATTGCTCTCAAACGTTGACCCTCATCTCAGATTCACGAGCAATCTGACATCCCAATTTTCTCTCAGCTGCCACCTCTTGAGAGAGGAAGCTTAACAGTGACAGTTGTGTGCAGCAATGTCAACCTTGCTATATCACTGAGGTCTTAGAAGCGAAGGGCTAAGCTATAAGATGTCTACATCTCAGAAGGGCGCTAACCAGAAAGTTATTAGGTTTAAAGTCAAAAAGATCAGCCTTATAGATGCGCAGACAGCTGCAAAGCAACATTAAAGCAGAACGCTCGCCCAGCCTCTCTCCTAAATCTGCTATCAAGGAAATCGCATTTATGGGTATCAGGAGACAAGGCAGCACAGTTAAGTGGCTGCAGCACACAGCCACGGCGTGGCAGCTGGCAGGATGAGGTCAGCTTGCTTGCATCTGCCAGAAGAGCCCCAATGGCAGGCAGCGGGGGAATAGTCCACAGACAGTGCGTACCCCTCACCTTCCCAGGATCATAATCAGGTGCAGTCTTTTGCACTGCCACATTTGTGAGATGAACATCTGGAACAAAGTAGAGATAAGGATCGCAGACAAACAGACATTGAACAAGCAAATACGGAATTCTCGCTCTGAACAGTCCTCTTCTGCCCCAGTGCCAATTAATTATTTTCCCTGTCTGTAATCACAGGCTTCAGCCACCTAAGCTTAAATCCAACACTGCATGATGATACCTTACTAAAATTGCAGGAAAGAAAATAAAAATCAGAAGTAATCAAAAGGGGTATCTAGAAAATGAAAGAGTGACTGTCCTGAGCTAGTACTATACCTCGTGGCTGGCATGAAGCTCTTCATGTCACCATGTCTCCAAACCCCAGCACACCTTCACCCAAGGCAGCTTGCTGTACCCCTACTCTGGAAAGGCTTTTGATTGTTCAGAGCAAGCATGAACTGTGCTGAACTTTCACGGAGAGAAGTGATGGATTTTCCTGTCTCCTGAGCCATCAAATTGAGGTGGGATACCTTTTGGGAAGATGTGTTAATCAAATGAAAGCTATCAAACTCAATACAGTAGCAAGTGCGACACATAGGAAATCAAATAGTTCTCTCCCATGAAATCACCCTGCCCTTACGTTCTGTGAAGCTAAGGAAGAAGAAAGGCTGCCAAAATTCAACCACTAACAATAAAACCGGGACTGACATTTCAGCTTCGGTCCTAGCTGATTTTTCAAACTGACATTTCCAGTGATCTGGTGACACCAGTTTTCCAATGAAAAAAGACTGGAGAGAGGCAGGGTGACAGCGGCAGCAACAGGACAGCCGAATCCTACAGGTGTTTGCAGGAGTCAGAAGTGACAAGGTTTGTCTGATGCATCTAATACCAAGCAGTAGAATTGTACAGTTCTTTTCTTACCCTTCTTTGTGGCACATAGAGACAGGTAGGGTACAGCGATCATCTCTGCTATTCAGAGTAAATTGTGTATTAGAAAAGCAAGCAAATCCACTCTGTATAACCAGGCCTTCAGTGGGATGTACTGGGAGAAGAGGAAAGGAGCAAGTGGACATTAAGGCAAGGAAGTCCATTTCTGGCATAATAATGGTGGTTTGCACTTACAGATGTCTCTAGAACATAAACTCTCAAGTCAAACTTTCAACCCATGAAGTGCAGAGAAATGTATAGTATTACCTAGCTGCTGATGATATTGCTGCTTAGTGTTAGATGTACCTAAGATCAGAAGTTTATATATAAATACGTGCACAAAGTGTAAGAAGTCAGATCCCAGATAAAGTATCTGACCATTTAGGAAAATCCACTGTAAAAAACTATGCTGTTGCCCTGAGGAACGGTGAAGGATTATGGCGTGACACAGGCACAGGAGAACAGAACAAGTCACCAGCAGAATAAGAGGGTAAAATAAGAGCAAAGGAACAAAATGTATCTTGGATATTCCCCAAAGAGAAGACAGAGAGTCGTTCTCACCTTCTTCAATCAACGATATCCTTCAGTTTTCAGAACAGGAAAATTCCTTCACCTTGTGACCTGCCAACCTACATATGGAAGAGCAGAGTTACTGGCTTTAACGTTAGCATTTCCTGCAGTTTCCCAGAATTTCAGTGTAGAAGCCCTGCATAACCTGATTCATCATCTGTTTGTATGCAAGCACATTTATTTAAGGTTATGGGGGGGAAGGGGATACAACAGCAGTTCTCTAGTGCAAAAAGCTCAGATTTGCAAGTGTTAGGAGGATTCTTGGAGGAAAGGGCAGAGCAGGCAGCCAGCCAATGGGGAAGTTCCACAGTACCAAATAAACAAACCCTGTCACATGCTTGCAGAAATATAAGTAACGCAACATATGGTGTTGGGAATTTTGTTAAGTCACATTTTAAATTTGTGTACGTTATAGAAGAACTTAATTAAACAGGAAAGTCATGAAAGATTTCAGAGAACTATGGCAAGGAAGAGCAGAACAATCCTGAAGACAGCCTAGGCTGCATGATGTATTAAAAGTGGGTGACGAGTGGCCCAGATAAGCCACCCAAGAAGCAAGGCTCCCCATGGCACCTTCCCAAGGAGGTCCAGGCTCCTGCAGCTCCAGGATGTGGCACTGTGCACAGCCTGACCTACTACTGCATCTGAGTGTGGGAGTAGGCAACCTGAGACGTCACAACATGGGGCTGCTCAGGAGCACAGACCAACAGAAGGAGTAACAGGGGGTTTATTTTTACTTGTCTGCGAGTTTTGAGGTCAGCCACAAACTATTTCATTTAAGTTGTTAGTATAATCTCAGTAATCACAGGCTTTTCATACATCCTTGTTTACTGTGTTCTGGTTATTTACCAAGTTAATTGAGGTTGTGGGCATAAAATCAGCTTAATGTAAGGTTTTTTGTTGCCAATTAACACGTTCCCATTTGTAGAGTTAGATAATCACTAGCTGCTATCCTCCTGGCTGTAATTCACATGCTAGTTTGCGTAATTACCTCCCATTCTCTTCTCACAAGTGTGCCCTTACCGATGGGCCTGACTCGCAGGGTAAGACGAATCCTCCTGTCCCAGCCTCCTCGACAGACCTGCTGTGCAAAGCAAAGTGACTGCTCGCTTGCAGGTCTCTCAAATGGGTGTATTTTTAATTATGGACCATGGCATGATACTCATTTTAAATGACTTGAATCATCTGGCAGAAGCAAGGCATTTCTCAGCATCACATTGTATTGTTGTAATTTCTAAAGGAAACACAATTTTTCCTTGGTCCCCAGGACACTGGCTGAAGTGGAAGTTGCATTCAGCACAGCTCCAGGCAGCTATAGGTTTGGGGGGACAAATGTGATTCAGAGCATGAAGCTACCCTTCAGGTCTCTAACTGCAGAGCAGAGAGAAGCTAATGTCAACCAAATCCACCCCAACTTATGCTCCAGGCTGCTCATGGAGTCTCCTGTAATCTCTTCGCATTCTCAGGATGGAAGACCGCTCAGTCAATTGACTGGACTTACACGGGCTGACATCTAACATAGTGGGATTTCCCTAAAACCAAACAGATGTTTTCATAGCTCCATCTTTAGTGGCTGCCCAATTAGACAGCTGTGCTGCACGCACACACACACCACCCTCTTGCACACCTGCAGCCGAACTGAAAGATTTCAGAGCGTGCACTTGGCCATAACCCCACAGCAAGAACTCCTGGGAGCACAATCTGTTCCTCCACACAAGAACTCTGCACTTTATACCTTCACCACTGAGTTAACTTTGGCTCTACAAATAAACTGAGCTGTCTTTCGACTGCTGAAGTAAGTTGTTACACAAGAAGAAGTGTTTTGGTAGTACATGTTGACCAGGAAACTGGCGAGGAGCACTGCTGCTCCTAGCCACCTTGCTCTGCCCAGTTCTTCCTGCGGATTTCCTGCATATTTTCCTCTCCCTCTGCAGAACGAAGGCATCCATTCATCTCTGTCTCACTTTCCCTGGGAGAGCAAATACTTACTGGTTTCATAAACCAAGTGATGCCAGGATTCTTGCAAAATTCTTCCACAAACAAATGGTACTCTGAAAGCATTTTGAAGGTCTTCAGAATAAAGGCACATTTTGTTGTCTCAAACTTTCCTGCTTCTCTTTCTAACTGCTTCTGAAACCTCTTCAGATTCTTCACTAAGCAGTTCTTCTGACTCAGCTGGGTAGAAAGAGAAATATAAGGTTCAGTGCAACAAACGCTCCCACAGTCTGACTCATTTTAATTGCCCTTGAGAAGTTTCTGGGGATCAAATGCACCACATACTCTGATGATTAAAAAAATACAGATATCATTGAGAACTGCTTTTTCTTTGTGGAGGAGAAGGCTCAATTTCAATTTTCTGTATCTCCGCATGAATGCGAGGAGCTAGAACAGAGCAGGTCTTACAATCCATGTTCTACCCTTTCTACTGGAGCTTTCTCACACAGCACACTCCTCTCCAGGACAGGCAGCGCTGATCAGCGCTGCCCACACCGACTCTGCAGGCAGACTTACCCCCCACGGCCGCAGCAGCCCAGCCCCACCGCTCCTGAACCACTGCAGGTTACAGCCCATGTTACAAACCACCCTCAGCCCCCATTCGTGCCATGGCTGGTGGGCGCGAAGGCTCAGAGTGGGAACGCATCCCGCTCAGCCGCTGTGCTGCAGTGGAAGCAACAGCCCGGAGAGGACTGGGCAGGCCTCCCACGCTGTAAGAGTTTTTTACCTGCTGCAACTAAACCTGCCCACTGATACAAAGGAGACTCCCCCAAATGCAGCCATTTCGGAAGCCCTATCGCAATGCACCATCCTCAGGTGGTTTTAAGGCAAAAGTTCCTTTTCCTGGGCAGACGGGACACAACACACAACCCGCGTACAGGAGGCCCTGCCGGCGCTGTGCTTGCCCTCACCTGCACAGGGACTGTCCGGGGTTTAACACGCTGCCTCGGGGATCAGGCAAGAGCCGGGGACGCAGCGCCGTGAACCCACCAGATGCCCCGCTCACAGGCCGTTACCCCCCACTTCTGCCTTTGACTACGGCTGCTGCTTCTGCCCTCCCCCGCGGGCTGCCGGCCTGGGCCTGGGCCTGGGCCTGGGCCTGGGCCTGGGCCTGGGCCCGCCAGGCCGCGCCCGTCCCCATGGCAACGGCGCCGCTGCGCAGCAGAGGGCGCTGGCGGGACCGGAAGTCCGGGTCTGGCCCCGCCCCCGGCCTGATCCCACCCCCGCCCGCCCCGGGCCCGGCCCCCCCCCGGGGCCTCAGCCGCGTCCCCTCAGCCCCCCCCCGCCGCAAGACCAGCGTCCCCACCGTGTCCCGGTCCCCTCAGCTCCCCCAGTCCCCTCGATCCCACCCTGTGGGCTCCCCCCCCCAGCCCATGTCACCCCATCCCCTGTCATCCCGCCCTGTGTCCCCAGGTCCCCTGCCCTGTGCCCCCCCCCCTCCCCGTGTCCCCCTGCCCGGTGCCCCCCCACGTCCCCCACCCCATGCCCCCCATGCCCTGTAGTCCCCCACATCCCCACCCCGTGTCCCCCCGCCCTGTGCCCCCAGGTCCCCCACCCCATGTGGGGCCACGGCGTGTGACCCCACAGGGCGCGGGGGGGGGGGGGGGGGGTGGGGGGGGGTCCCCCCTCTGCCACCGTCCCGCTGCTGGGCAGGGACGGCGACCAGCCTTTCCCCAGTCCCAGTGAGCCCAGCAGCGGCCCAGTATGATGCACCCGGCTACTGGGGCTGGTGGCAGAGGGGGACAGCGAACAGGTCTAAAAAGTTCTAAAATCCAGCCCAGGATGTCGCTCTGGGGGAGGCGGGGGGGGGGCGGGGCGGTGGGTGACAGGCAGAGGGTGAGCCCTCACCCACCGGACCCCTGCCCGCGGCTGACGGGACCCGCCAGCCCCGCAGAGCCCCCCCCGGGAAACCCACGCAGACCCCCCCAGGCAGGGCAGGGATGCTGCGTCACCTGCCTGCAGGTGGGCACGCTGCGGGCAGCCCTCAGGTGTGGGGGGCCGGGGTCTCGCCCACCCTGCGGCGGGCGCAGGCAGGGACGGGCATGGCGCAGGCAGGGGTGGGCATGCCGCCGGGCGCTTCGCCTCGTGGCCCCACAGACCTTCCTTGATGGAACGGGACAAAGGTTTTGTTCTTCTCCCAACACTGCAGCCTTGTGCGGCCGCGGCGGGCAGCGGCGACAGGCGGCAGCCAGCGCGGCCCCCACGCTCCCACGCCACGGCGCAGAGGGGGAGTTTCTCCTCCTTTGTCTGCTCTAGGCGAGAGCAGGCAGCCGGTGCGCGGCACCGCCGGAGCAGCCGGGGAAGGCCTCGGCAAAAGCCGCGGAGGACGGCGGCCGAGGTCCCCTCCGCGCCCCGGCGCAGCCGCCACCAGCTCGGCCTCACCGCGCTGGGAACGAACCTGCCCGCCACGGGCAGCGATCCCGGGGGAGCCAAGCTCTTCATGACGGAAACCTGACCGGGAAGCGTCCGGAGCGGGGACGGCGGCTGTGCCTGGGGACGGGGAGGACGGCAGCATTGGGGACGAGGACACCCGCGCCCCGTCCCCCCCCGCGGCGCCCGCTGCCGGCCATGGGAAACGGCATGAGCCAGGGTAATGGGGAGCACTGGGGCGGCTGCTCTGCAGGGCCGGCCATGCCAGGGTGGCTTGTCCCAGCGCTGGATGTGGGACACCCTTGCCTGGCGGCTCGCTCTGCCACGCCAAGCAGCGTTTCACCTGCCGGCACCGGATCCGGCACAGGGCTCGGCCGACAGGCAGCTTGTTTACCTGCTGGTGGAGCGAAATCAGAGGAGATGCGGGCAGGGATGCTGCGCCAGCCGGCAGCCGGGGCTCGTCCCGACAGCTGCCCGGGGGGTGTGGAGGGCAGGAGTGACAGCGAGCCCCCTCCGAGGGAAGGGTGGAACCTTTCCCAATGCCTTTAAACCCCAGGCACCAGCTCCTGAGCACACACCGGGAGCCCTGCGCGACCCCAAGCCCAGCGGTCTTGCACCCCCCTGCTCAGTGGGGCCGGGCTGAGCGTGGGGCTCAGCATCACTGGGCGGAGGGGACAGGCACTATTTTATGGTTGTTTGAGCTTCTCCCTGTCACAGCTGAACAGATACATCTTCCTGCAAGAATCGCCAGGTCCTAAGCTTTAAACATTCCCCCCCCATAACTGCTCATTATCTGGGGAAGTGCCCAGGGCTGCAGACGGGGCTGTACTGCCCCGTTTTCTCCAGCAAGGAGTGGGTCAGACGGGTGCTGGGGACGGGAATGTGCCGTTATTCATGGCTCCACGTCCTGCCCTTGGGAGCTGCCCTTGCTAACTGGCGCTCTCCTACCCGCTCCTCTCGGTGCCGCAGCTGCAAGTTAAAGGCGCCCTGTCGATATAAAATTGATCTAAAATCTTAGGAATCATAAAAAAAAACCCTCCCGAAGCTGTTCAGCCAAGAGAAATGTTTCCAAACGTGGGCAGTGAGATGACTGTGAGCTGTGCTGGTGGAGATCACCTCCACCTGCCCAGGTCCTGGGCACCAAACGTCGCAGCAGGGAGAAGCTGGAGGGGAACTGGCTGGACATGGGGGTGAACAGCCCAGGGAGCCTCACTGCCCAGGCTGGGAGAGAGGGAAAATATAAAATAGCTCTGGGTAATAAGGGATGCAAGATATCCTGCTTCTGCATCTGCAGTGCTATTAACAGAGGCAATGTCATGTAATTATCTTTTCCTCACGAGAAGTGGAATTTCACAAGGAAAATAACATGAAGACACGGTGTCCAGAGCTATCTGTTCCTGGGCTGTTAGAAATGGGCTCCCTGCAGCTCAAAGCGACAGGAGCAGAGCTTGGGGCTGGAAGAGGGACCACTGCATCCCCCCCAGGCTCCTCCGTGCCTGTTGCTTCCCCATCCCTTGGACAGCAGGACATCCGCAGGTCATGGGTCTAGTCCAAGGCTGTACGGAGGCGTATGCAGTTTGCTGAGCTCAGATAATAGGCTCCGACAAAGAATTTATTCATAATAAGCAAGAGGGGCAATAAAAAAGCCGTGGCCAACTCCCAGCACCCGTGAGGGTGCAGCGCCGGGCGGTTGCGCAGGTTGGGGTGCCGGGGCTTACACCCAGCTCCACGTGCTGGATGCCAAAGCAGCAGCAGCCCCAGGAGTGTGCAGCTTCAGCTGCACCAGCGCCGGTCCTGCCTTGGGACTGGTGACGGTCACGTTAATGGCAGAACTTTGGCCTTTATGGCCAAGGCCGCTGCTTTCCATGGGGGATGCCGGGTACCACAGCTCACGCTGCCACTTCTCCTTGTGTCCCGCAGATCCTCCCTGGCCTCTACCTTGGGAACTTCATCGGTAAGCGGAGCCCTGCCGCCGCAGAGATGTCCTCCAGCCGGGGAGCTGGGCTTGCTTGAGTTCGTCCCTCCCTGCCTGCAAACGCTGCCCGATGCCCTGCCAGCACCCACCACGCGCTCCGCTCTGCCGCTCTGTTTGTGTTGGCAGCAGCGAGAGCGGGGGCACCAGGGGGAAACGCCAGGCAGAAACCCTCTGCCTTCGCTTTGGGTTCCTTATTTAACGGCTGCCCTGAGCTCTCGGGACACACGGCGGGGAAGGGGCTGAGGGGGGGACGTGGCCTCACCAGGAAAGGTCCCAGCGGTGCCCAGCGAGATGTACCCCTGATATGACACCACCGGCTGGGACCGGGAAGCCCTCGCAGCCATCCCACTTGCCCTGCGCAAGGCAGCGAGCTGGGCAGGCTGGGAGGGGATGGGAGCACGTGGGGTGGCACAGGGCAAGCCAGGCTTTGCTTTCAAAGCCCTCCCGAGTCCTGTGGGAGTTCACCCGCCGCAGTGGGCTGTGCCGTGTGCTCAAGCTGGCATGGATCCCGTGCCAGGAGCGGAGGAGCTGGTGGTGCCACAGCAGCGTGAAGGAGCAGGACCGGAGCCGCTCAGGGTGATGCACCTCAGTTTTACAGCTGTAGGAGATGCAGGAGAGGGCTGCCCACCCTCAGGAGGGAATTTCTCCCAGAGGCAGAGTCACCTCTTCTCACACAAATTCACTATTTTAAGGGGTTTTCATTGTCAGGGGACAATTCATGACCAAGTACTGGCATCTGCCGTAACAAACCGGCATTTATTAGTGCTCCTGCCTCCCTAATGGCTCTTTTGGCAGCTTGATTCTGGCTGTAAGTTCTGAGAAGGTTTAAAGCCGCTGGTGTGAATTGGTAAGAAAATGTCATTGGAGCCTGAGTGGCAGCCCTGACCAGGGCAGCCCTGTGCTCCCTGCACTCCTTGGAGCACCTTGGGGTGGGCTGGGGGGGCTGTGGCTTGCTGGGAGCAGAAGGGCAAGGGTACCCGGCTCCCAGGTTCATCACAGGGGTTCCTGCAAGTAACCACTGATTTGGGGTCTTGGCCTGCTGCCGCCCAAGCATCGCTCTACCAAGCAATCCAGGGTGACAACAGAGATTTCAGGCCTGCTACATTAAGGTCTGTCTGCCCACAGAGATATTTTCTCCATCTGAAAGCTTTTCCAGCCGCTGTAAGCCTCCATGCCGGTGTCACTAATTGCTGTCACTCTGCCTGCCTGAGGCAGGTGGGAAGGTGGCGGGTGCTGTGCGGGTTCCCACGAGGGTTCCCACCTCCCTCCCCACCGGCACACGGCATGGCTCACCCGCAGAGCATCTCTCTTGAGACTCCCTCCTATTAAAATTCACATCATGCCATTAGCACATTGCGGTCTAGATTCCCGAGCCAAGGTTTTACACCATGTGAAAGCTTAGAAACCCAAAGCGACGAGATGGGAAAATGTTACTCCTCCTCTCCGGCAGCTTGTGCAGCATCCGCTGGTCGTGGCATGAAAGGGAGATGGCTACAAAGCTGCCCAGCCAGCAAGACAATCGTGCTCCCCTCCCAGCTTAACAACCGCTGTGCTGAACCAATGACCAGGATCACAGCCAAGGATGCTGAAGCATTAGTGAGAAGCAGGTCATTACCTCAGAAAGCCGAGGATACCTGGTTTCTGTGCGTGCAATTGCAGAGCATACACGTAGAGCGCTGCGAATTGCCCTTCAGGTGTTTTCCACAGCCCCCTTGGGTGCTAAAGGGGAGCTCAGACTGAGCCAAACTCGGGGTTGATACAAATTGCTGCAGCTCCACTTCTGTAGTTCACAAGATAAAGCAGATCCCTCAGGCTGTGGTTAAGTCCTATTGCTATGTGCGTGTCTGCACCGGGGAGGTGCAGGCAGAGCGTGCTTCTCCTCCCCAAGCTGGGGACAAGTACAGGCAGGCGGGAAGCTGCCTGCTTGCGAAAGAGGGAGTTTTTCCATGCAGATGTGAATGCTCACCCCAGCACAAGCAGCAAGGTCAAGCGCCTTCGGAGGGAGGAGGTCTCTGGTTTGGTATCACGGGGTTTGCGTTCCAGATTTCTGGGGTGCATTTGTGTATTTGCCCGTGTCTGTGCCGCTGCACGTGGGGGGTGTGATGCAGCCGATCCCTCTGGAGCATGGCTTTGCATGGTGTCTGTCTGCAGGAGCACGGCAAATGCACGTGTGGGAAGAGAAGGGTAAGAAACGAATACATGCTAATATCTAGTTTTATCCTTTAGATGCCAAAGACCTGGAGCAGCTAAGTCGGAACAAGATCACCCACATCGTTTCAATCCATGAATCTCCCCAGCCCTTGCTGCAGGTAGGGTCCCGTGTCAGGCGCCACTGTGTAGATCTCTGCAGCTCCTTCCATGCTGCAGCATCTTCCTTCCCCCTCTGAGCATCCCACGGCACGTACGGCTCTCCCCGGTCAGTGGTCCCAGAGGAGCTGGGCAGCCCCCGTGGCATGGGAAACTGGCCGTCTTGTGACTATAACCTGGCCTTGAATGCTAATGGGAAACAATTTCCAGCTCTCCGGCCTCATCTTGTTTCCCACTTCCTCCCATGAGCCGCCTGTCCCCCACTGCCCTCCCCTTGCCAAGGGAGAGAGTGGCCCCGTCCCCACGCAGGGGGATGCTGCGTTGGGGGAGCGAAGCCCCGCAGGCGGCACTGGGGCGAGGAGCAAAGGTGCTGCCAGACCGGCTGCAAGCATGCGTGACACCCCGACCACAGCGCCCGAGTTTCCCCTCTTCCTTTTGTGTCTTCCAGGACATTACCTACCTCCGCATCCCCCTGCCCGACACCCCCGAGGCCAACATGTGAGTACCCCGGGGAGGCCGGGGCCGGCTCGGGGCACACGGGAGGGCTGGGGTCTGCAGGGCGAACAGGGGCGAGGGCTCACGGCACCCCGAGCCCTTGAGGTGCTGCCTCCAGCTCCTCAAGCGCAGCGACCCACAGGCGGGAGGCACGATGCCCTGGTGCTGGGGATCACCTCTGGACCCTGACAGCATTCCAGCCCAGTAACTGTTGGGGAGCAGGTCCCAGCCCTGGGGCGAGGTGAGGGGCAGCCCCTCTGCAGCACCGATGGAGAGGAGAAGCGAGCATCCCCCTGAGAGGTGCCTGGAGGGGGGGAGAGGGGGAGAGCAGGTAAGGGGTGTGGAGCCGGCCAAGGGCGCTGGCACGGCTGGAAGCGTGAGCAGCCAAGCTCCTGCTGCCCCAGCACAAGGCACACGAGTCCCAGGGCAGGTGGGCAGCCCCACACGTCCCCAGCACTGCGGCACCCGCTCCCGTCCCCAGCGCAGCATGAGTTGGCCCATGCACCTTCCCTTGGGAAACAACAGCAGTGAGCTGCTCAGGTCTCAGCCTGTAAAGCAACGGGCAGTTTATGTTAATGCTTCATTCTCAAAGGCAGAGGGCTGCTCTGCCTGCAGCCTAAAAATCCTGTTCTGCCCCTGAAGTCCTTATTCTGTCTGGTTTATTTTTTCTGCTAGCAAGAGGCACTTCAAGGAATGCATCAGTTTTATCCACCAGTGTCGCCTGCACGGAGGGAACTGCCTCGTCCACTGGTAACACTTCTTTCCCCGTGCCTGATGCCATGTCCCCCCAGAGCAGCAGAGAAGAAAAGATCCAGCCCCCAGGCCCCCGCTTTGGCTGCAGACCCCTGATCAAAGCCAGCCTGTGCCCGAGGGCTCCGTGCCCACAGATCCACCCAGGATCCACCCTTGGCTGCGGCTTGTGACTCAAACCCAGCGGGATCCAGGCAGCCCTGGAGACAGGGCAGCTTTTTGCTGCAGCTGAGCGAGTGGGAAGAGTGGGGTTTGGGGCAGGCGGCCAGGCAGCGGCCGCTGCTCTCGCTTCCCCAGGGAGGAGTGGGTATTTATAGGCACTGATGGAGAGGACCTTGGAAGGGCTCAGGCCTCCCGGAGAGCAAGTTCTCGGAGAAGAGGAACCGAAATAGCTGAAGCACAGGGGTGGAGGAAGGGGCAAGCATGAGGTCAGGGTGCACCGCCAACAGCAGCGTTTCTGCCCTTTCCCTTGCCAGCCTCGCCGGCATCTCCCGCAGTACCACCGTGGTTGTCGCCTACGTCATGGCTGTCACGGAGCTGAGCTGCCAGGAGGTGCTGGAGGCCGTCCGAACCGTCCGGCCCGTCGCCAACCCCAACCCCGGCTTCAGGCAGCAGCTGGCTGAGTTCGGCGGCGGTGCAGCCCGCAAGGTGGGACCAGCCTCTGCCACCCGTCCTCTTGCTCCACAGCTGAGCCTGCTCACGGGTCTCAGAGCAAGGACGGGTCCCCAGGGGATCAGGTTGATTCCCCGCTCCCCTCGCTAGCAGGCTTGGACCTGCCGTTGGAAACAGGCACCTTAGTTTGCTTCCCCCTCCTTCCCCAGGTCCGCAGGCACCTGAAGCAGAGGTACGGGACATCACCTTTCAACGACGAGGAGGAAATAAAGGCCTTGCTGCCGGCAGGGAGAGGAGGACCGTCCAGGACAGAGGGACCTCGGCAAGGACTGGTCCCAAGAGCCAGAGACATCAGGACCACGACTCCCTTCCTGCTGCGGGTGAAGAGGACGTTCTCCTGCATCCCAGCTTGTCTGAAGTGACCCCAGCCAAGGGAGAGCAGCAAGAATCACCCAACAGCCTGGGAGAGACGAAGGAGCCGCAGCACAGCGGGCTGGGGGAACACTTTGCAAGGGAGTTGTGCCAAGCCCAGCTCCTTCTTCTCTTCTGGGGTGTGAGCGTGCCATTCTCTGTCCCGGCTCTCAGCTCTTGGGGAGGGATTCGCGTGCACTGCCGGGCTCTGCAGCGCTCGGTGGGCTCAGCCTCTTCGTATCCAGTGTATTAGGGATGCCTGGTGAAAGGAGCAGGTCTCTGCCCCCCAGGTCACTGCAGGCTCCTGCTCAGGGCAGAGCGACAGAGGGGATCTCTCCTGCCGTGGGGCCAGCACCCAGGTGATGCCGGCAGCAGCTTTAGCGCTTGGGTACCTACTGCATGGTCCTCGGGGTGTATGGGGTGCAGGAGAGCCGGCTCTCCCCTCGGAGCGGTTTTCCCACCAGCAGCACAAGGTCCCAGAGCCGAGGTGGCTGCGGAGCTAGAACACACGGGTGCATTAGCAGGCAATGCCACCACACCGGCTCCGAGGCAAGGGTCCAGCTCCAGCCCAGCCAAGCACAAGCCCTGAGCGAGCACCTGTAGCTTTAGGAGTCCATTGCACCCCATTCCCACCCATCCCAGGGCACAATCTTTAAAAGGTGGGACCTAAGCGTTTAACCTGGCCAGACCTCACTAAACCAGAGCCTTAAGCCATTTTGCTTAAAGACTTTCTATGTCCCCCAAGTAATAAACATTCTATTCTCCACAGTCTGCCTGGGGTGCAGTCTGACTCCCCTGCGATAGCCGGATCAGAAGGGGGATGCTGAGGAGGAAGGTCCTGGCATGGAGTGGGTCTGGAGGCTGCTGCTGGCTGCTTTCTGCAGCCCGGGGAGGAGTGGGGAAGAAGTGGGCTGGGGGAAGGTTACAAGAGAGGCCACAAACCTGGGTGCCATGGCAGGGCTCTCTGTGGGGTCAGGGTCTGCTCCAGGAGAGGCCGGGCAGCAGCTGGCGGGCACTCATGCGAAGCCTGTTTCACTGCAGCCTCTCCACTCACCGGGTCTGGGAGCACTGGGTTCAGGAGACTGCTGGCTCCGGCTGCTGGGAGCACTGGGAGCCCGGCACCAGCTGAGCACCACAAGCCCCAGCTCCTCCCAAAAGCTGTCCTATCCACAGCTTTCCCTGGGGCAGAGCGCCAGGTGGGGAAAATGCTGGGGATGCCCAGCTGGGTCATCAGCATCTCCCCTGCTGGGAGCCAGAGTATGGTTCTGGTGTCCCCCTCATCCCCAGCAACCCTCTCTCATGAGGCAGGGCGTCCCCCAGTAGCCAGACAGGGACAGGTACAGGTGCCTGCAGGAAGGTTTCCAGCTCTGCATGTGATGGGGTGCCAGGCATGGGGTCCCAGAGTGAAGGAACTTCCCGGGAAGCAGGGACTGCCTCTGCCCTGGCTGCTTCCAGGAGACATCAGGGTGGGACAGGGCATGCCCACCAGTAATTAATAATCGCTCATTTACCCTTGTGTGGCAGCTGTGGCTGAAGGCGAGCAGCTCTCTGGGCGTCCCAAGGGTCCCTTGGTGTGCGCCATGCCGGTGCTTGGGCAGTGCCGGGCCCCCCCACGCCGCGGGTGCTGCAAGAAGTGCATGAAGCGGCAGGGACAGGAGGGGCTGGTGGCTGAGATGGTGTTATACCCGCTGCCCCGGGGCTGGTGTACCATGCCATGCTCCACCTTTTGGCACCCTAAGCCTCCCTTTTCATTTACATGAGGGTAATTTAGGAGGGGGCTGCAGCAGCTGCAGCTCCTGGGAGCCTGGAGGTTCCTGTGTAAGCAGCCCCTTGGCAGGACTCACACACTCGCTCCTGTTTCACTTCCACAGAGCTTCGGGGCTGTGGTTCCTCGCTGCTGCCAGCACCTGCCTGCCGGTCTGGGTGTTGCCTTGGGGTGACCTAGGCAGGCTGCCACCCCAACTCTCGCCTTGCCGGATAGACGCTGACCCCACGGAGTAACCAGGGGTTACTCCGTCCTCCACTGCTCCTGCACCCTCCGCCATGGGGTCCTCCCTCTCCTCCCAGCTCTCCCTTGCCCCCAGGCCAGGGCTCTCCAGCACCCTTTGGCCCCCCAGCACCCAGGAGAGTGGTGGCCCCGCACCCCGGGACCACGGAACCAGGATGGATATGTGCCTCGTGCGTGGCTGCACCCTCCCGTCAGTCCCATGCAGGGACACGCTGTGCCGAGGTGTTTACAGCCGAGGTTTCCCTGTTCACACTGTAAACCCACGGCGAGGCCAAACACTGAGCAATGGCACCTCCAGCCCAGCTCTGCGGCACAGAAAAATGTATTTATTCTGGCAGATCTGGTTTGCACAACTGGAAAAACCCAGGCGAGGGCAGGGTTAGCTGCGAGTTAATGTTTGACTCCTTTTGAAGCTCATTTTAGCATGAAAAGTTTAAGGGTTAAGCAGCTTCGCCTTCCCTGCGCAGGGAGCAGCACAGCAGGGAAACTGGCTCTTGAGCATCTTCGCTGATGCCGGGGTAATTAGATCCTGCGGGTCCCGCGGGTCCTGCACGTCACCACACGGCTGTCACACAAGATGAAATCCCTGGCTGATAAAGGCTTATCCTGTTGGGCTGGAGCTGGCTAACGAGCTGGCGGCTACAACCATCTCCCGGCCTTGGATGTAATCGGCGCAAGCTGTCGAGAGAGGCTGTGAAATGACCCCTTGCCATCACCCCGCTTCCCAAAGCAGAAAGGGGAGGTGTGGATTCTCCATCTGTCAGTCCCGGACCCTTTTCCCAGAACACAGCCCATGGGTTGCCTGGACACGGGGCTCAGGGATGGCCAGGGTGCTGCCCCAGCAAAGGGCGCAGCCGGCTGGAAATCCCCTTCTCGCTGGGGTGGTGCGGAGAGCAGAGCGGCTTCCTGCGCTGCCCCGAGCGCGGCGGGCTGCCAGCCTGGCTACGGCAGCACCGAGCGGCATGGCCACGGGCTGCCAGGGCGAGGGCGAGCATAGCCCAACGCTGGCTGGGGCAGGGAGGTCCTACATGCCACCCGTCTCCCCCTCCTCAAACCGGGACTCCCCCAGCTCTTGGCACTCAGAGCCACAGTGCTGGCATCGCCACCTCCTCCTCCTCCTCCTCCCCGGCAGGCAGAGCCGCGCTGCAGGCAGACCCCGGCTTAGCTGCGGCCCCGCACCCTGAGCGGGCGCAGGCAGGGCGGGTGGGCTTTGCTCTGCGGCAAAGGGGCCACGGACAGGCTCGGGAAGGAAAGCAAATCCCTGCCAGCGTGCTTGGCTCGTAGACACCTGCATGGCCCCGTGTGCCCGCTGTGCCACGCGGCTGAGCCCCCGTCCCCATGTCCTTTGGGAAAGCCCGGGGCTGGGCGCTGTGCCGCTGCTTATTCATTTCAAGGCTTTGCAGCCCCGAGCAGCCTGCCAGCTCTTGGGAGCTTCATCTCTCCTCCCCGAGAGAGGTGACTTTCTCTGACTCAGAGCTGGAAAGGAAACCCAGCGGGCTGCAAAAGGAGACCCAGCGGGCTGCAAAAGGAGACCTGGTGGGCTGTGGGCTGGTCAGAAGAGCTGGGTTTCCCCACGCAGCAACATGTGACTGCAGCGGTGATGGAGGAGCTGACACTGCTGTCACCCCAGGGCGTACCAGTGAGACCAGAGGGCAAAGCCCACCCGGCCCGTGCCCTGCTGCTGGGATGGGCGGGGGGGTCACATCGCCAGCCCTGCTCCAGCACAGCCCTGTGCAAGGGCAGCCAGGCGGTGTTTGGTACCAGCCAGCTCCATCCCTGCCCCACGTGAGGTGAAATCCCTCTTCCTCCTGAAAGGACAGCTGAGCTGGGCTCCTCATTGGAAGGAGAGAGGGACAGACCCTCCTGGTAGCCGCGGCATTGAGGAAGGATGCTCAGGAGCCGGCCAGGAGCGAAGGGGCTGTCTGGGACCCTGTGCTGGGCCCAGCCCTCTCCCGGTGCTGACGTCCGTCTCACCCACGTGTGCACCAACACACGCACCCACCTCCCCGCAGAGCAGTGCAGGCGCGGGAAGCCGTTTCCCGAGGCACGGGAAGGCTGGTGCCCAGAAGAGCCATGACCATGGGTATTGCGTCTCCTCTGCAGGGATGGCTTCTGCCAGGAACCCCAGGGCCAGCAGGGAGCTGGCGCGGGCGCGGGATGAGTCAGGCTCCTTCACCGGTCCCCGGCAGCTCTTGGCACAGCTCATCTCAGCCCTTCCCACCTGATTCCCATTCGACTCAGCACCCGGAGCCCCGCAAGGCAGATGTGAGTGTTAGAGCGGAGGACAGATTTGAGAGATGGGGCAACGTCACTGCTCGCACCAACCTGGAAACCCCGTGCCTGTTCCCGCAGCTCCCCACACCCGTGGGCTGAGATGCTGGTCCCAGGAGGGCACGCAGGCCCTGGGCAGGGAGGTGTCCTGGTCCCCAAAGCAGAAGGACAGGAGAGGGGGGTCCCTTGTTCCCTGCAGGGAGTGTGGGGGAGCCCTGAAAGTCTGAGGGGGGGCACCCAGGAGGGGTGCAGCGGAGTCCCGTGTGCTTTCTAGTGCCCTGTCCCCTCTCCCATGGGTGCGAGGTGGCTGTCCCCTCTCCTGCAGGCTGCCCTGTCCCGTCTCCTGTGGGTGTGAGGTGGGTGGCCCCGTCTCTTCTCCTGCCAGCTGCCCTGTCCCCTCTCCTGTGGGGGTAAGGTGGGTGTCCCCTCTCCCATGGGTGTCCCCGTCCCCCCTCCTGTGGGTGTGAGGGGGGTGTCCCCTCTCCTGTAGGCTGCCCTGTCCCCTCTCCTGTGGGTGCGAGGTGGGTGTCCCCTCTCCCACGGGTGGCCCCATCCCTTCTCCTGCCGGCTGCCCTGTCCTGTCTCCTGTGGGGGTAAGGTGGGTATCCCCTCTCCCATGGGTGTCCCTGTCCCCTCTCCTGTGGATGTGAGGTGGGTGTCCCCTCTCCTGTGGGTGGCCCCGTCCCTCCTCCCGCCGGCTGCCCTGTCCCCTCTCCTGTGGGTGCGAGGAGGGTGTCCCCTCTCCCACGGGTGGCCCCGTCCCCTCTCCCGTGGGTTGCCCCGTGTGTCCCGCCCGCCCCTGCCTGGCGGCGCAGCCAGAGCCGGCGGTGTTGGGCGGGAAAAGGAAAGTGAAAGCCGGAGCCGCGCTTTCGCTTTCACCGCCCCGGCACGTTCCCTCGGGGCGGCCGGGCCGGGCGAGGGGCCGCGATGGCGGAGCCGGGGGCACCCATGCGGCTGAAGGAGTGGCTCATCGCCCAGATCGACAGCGGCCGGTACCCGGGGCTGCGCTGGGAGAACCGGCACCGGACGCTCTTCCGCATCCCCTGGAAACACGCGGCCAAGCAGGACTACAGGCAGCAGCAGGACGCCGCGCTCTTCAAGGTACCCCGGGCTCCCCGGGACCCCCGCCCGGCTCCGCGACCACCCCCGGGGCTCCCTATTGCCCAGCTCTGTGCACACCCTTAGGACCCCTACTTGGCTCCATGCCCACCCCTGGGACCCCCCCGCCCAGCTCTGTGCGCACCCCCAGGGCTCCCTATTGCCTGGCTCCGTGCACACCCCTAGGACCCCCACCACCCAGCTCTCTGCAGCCCCCCAGGACACACAGCCCCGGCTCCCCACTGCCCCCCCACCCAGCCCCGGTGGACTCGTACCCCAGTGGGCCCCCGTGGATAGCAGAGCGGGGAGCCAGGACACGGGCAGCCCCCGCAGCACAGGGCATCCTCTGCCCGACAGGCTTGGGCCGTCTACAAGGGGAAGTACCACGAGGGGACGGACAAGGCCGACCCCTCCACCTGGAAGACGCGTCTCCGCTGCGCCCTCAACAAGAGCACCGACTTCCAGGAGGTGCCCGAGCGAAGCCAGCTGGACATCTCCGAGCCCTACAAGGTGTACCAGATCGTGTCCGACGGCACCCGGGATGCAGGTACATCCCTGCCGTCCCTCCTCCTGCGCCAGACTTGGGGCTGATGCATGCACCGTGCCTGTACGAGCCCCATGTCCTGCAGACATCACCCCTCCTCCCCACTCCTCTTCCTCTCTGGGTGTCCTGGGCAGCCAGGCGCCTTCCCAGGGGCTGTTCCTGCTGTTCGCCCAGGGGGTCATCTGGTTTTCCTTGCTCTCTGCAGAGAAGGATGGTGACACGCGGTCCCCAGCCGGCGAGGGTCAGCAGGTGAGCCAGCCCCCCCGCCCCGTGCCATCCGCCGCAGGAGCTGCCTGCGGGCTGGAGAAGGTGGGACCCCCAAATCCCCCCTCATCCGCTGGCTGTTCCCCTGCCTCCATCCCGCTGGGCAGCTGGCTCCCTCGAGCATCACTACAGGTCCCCTGTGCCATGCAGCTCCCAGAATCAGGCCGGGGATCTGCCGGCACGCAGGGTCCGTGGCGGAGGCAGGAGCCGGCTCAGGACTCCCCGCTACCGCCTCGGTCCTCACCGCAGCCGCTCTCGTCCACAGGGCACCGCTGCGGAGAGTCCGGAGCATGAAAACCAGAAGGGCATGATGGAGACATGCCACGTGTCTCCGCTGCCCCTGCTCTCTGCCCACCCAGCCGAGCGAGGTGAGGAGGGTCCCTGGCAGCGGGATGGGGCTGGGGGCAGGGAGCACACGCTGCCTAGCGGGAGCAACCCCGCTCTCCGCAGCCCTGCGCACCGTCCCTTGTGCAGGCAATGCCCACGGGGATGGAGACCGGGGCTGGGGACTCCCTCCCTGCCCCAGCGAAGCCACTTGATCATGCGCTTAGGAGCTTTAATGAGGTCCAGTAACGAGCAGCAGCAGTGGGAAGGACCTTGACATCCACCTGGCCCAGGGGCTGGGGCCAGGACAGCACCCGGGAGCCCTCAGGGACAGCTGCCCATGTCCCTTTACCACCTCATCTCTTGCCCTGGCCCAGGGTACCACGTGAGGGGAGTCTTCTACGGCTGGAACCCGATCCACGGCCACCTCCTCCCCGGACCCCCGTCCTACCTCCCCGTGGAGGACATCAACCACTCAGGTAGGAGCCGCGCTGGCCGGGCAGTGCCCTGGGTGGCCCCCCCCCCGGACCGGGCTGCCCGTGAGCTGACCATCCCCTCTCCCCAGACTGCTGGCTCCACATCCGCCTCTACTACTGCGACGTGCTGGTGAAGGAAGTCACCACCCGCACGGCCGAGGGCTGCCGCATCACCTCCCGCGCCGTGCCGGCCGACAGCGAGCGCCTTTACGGCCCCTCCTGCATGGAGCAGATCGAGTTCCCTCCGCCGCGGGCGCTCGGTGGCAGCGGCTGGGTGGCCGGCATGACCGATGTGCTGGAACGGCTCCTGCCCCACCTGGAGCGCGGCGTGCTGCTGTGGGTAGCGCCCGAGGGGGTCTTCATGAAGCGCCAGTGCCAGGGCAGGGTGTACTGGAACGGGCCACTGGCCCCGCACAGGGACTGGCCCAACAAGCTGGAGAGGGAGAAGACCTACAAGCTGCTGGACACGCAGCAGTTCCTGCAGCGTAAGTGCCCGCCCGCCGTCCCGGGCGCACGGGCTCTGCTGGCCCCTGCCCCGGGAGACCCCGATCCCCTCGGGAACGGGGGCAGCTCCTGCCCTGGCACGGCTGCTGTGGGCTGTGGGGCTGCGGGGACCTCGTGTCCCCTGACAGAGCCGGTGTCTTGCAGAGCTGCGGGGGTACCTGAGCCAAGGGCAGCCCACGCCACAGTACCAGATCCACCTGTGCTTCGGGGAGGAGTACCCCACCAGCACCGGGCACCACTTCCAGAAGCTCATCATGGCCCACGTGAGTATGCACCGGGGCTGGCGCTCGCGGTGGCACCGAGCTGGGTGCCAGGGCCACCGCGGTCGGGGGGCACACGGACCCGTGCCCGTTCTCCGTCGGCTCTATGCCTCCGCAGGTGGAGCCGGTGTTCGCGCGGGAACTCTTCCATCACGCCCAGCGCATGGGGCCGATGCTGCTCCACGACTCCCCCCAGCCCTGCACCCCCGGCGCTTCCAGCCACATTATCCGCATCCTCAAACAGCTCTGCCAGCCCTGAGCCCGGACAGGCAGGAGGAGAGACCAGTCGCAAGGAAGCCTCGGAGCGGGATGCTCTGCCGCCCCACGGCCCCGCTCCGGCCACGTTCCCCGAGCCGGTGTGCACGGGGCAGTCGGCGCTGCGGGGCCGGACACGGGCGGGCGCTGGCCGGGGCGGGCGGACGGCCGCCGTCCCTGCGCAGATCACTGGATTTATTCCCCGGGAGCCACCCAGGTGGGATTTTTTGTGTGCTTGTTTGGTAAGCCGGGGCAGAGCCAGCTCCGTCCTCGTGCCTTGCACTGCCGGGACTCGCCGTTCGCGAACCTTAGAAATAAAGGTTGTGTTTCGGTACCGCTGGCTCCAGCGTGAGGGGCTGGCGCCGGACTGAGGGGGGCACGGGCAGCTGCGGGGAGCCAAGCCCGGGCAGAGCCTCACGCTGCGGGCAAAGCCAGCTCAGCCCCGGCCGCAGGGGACAGCATGAGCTGACCCCCTTGCCTATGTGCCGGCTCAAGACCTGTCCTGTGCCGGGTCCTGGCCCCTTGGCAGGGGGTGCGGGCAGCGGTGAGGTGCCCGTTAGCTGCTCTGCCGACCCGGCAACGCAGGAGCCTGTCCTAAAGGCACTCACTGCCCGTGCCTCAGTTTCCCCTGGTGAGCGGAATGAGCGGGATCCTGGCAGTTGGGGGACCGTGCTGCACCCTGGAGTCAACGCCCCGGCTGGGCACGGTGCGGGGACCTGGCACGGAGCAGAGATCTGGGGTGGTGCACAGGATCTGGCACGACCCCAGGCTGGGGGCAGGGGTCGAGACGCTGGGGTGGGCAGGGGGTGGGTGATGAACCGAGGGCTGTCGGCAGCCCCCGCCCCACCGGCAGCACCCCGCTCAGCCCCCCGCCATCCCTGGCCGAGGCCCAGCTGCGCACCGCGGGCTGGGCAGGATGAGACCCAGGTCGTGGGAACCTCCCGTGGGAAGAGAGGCCGGGGGAGCCGGGGGCCATGCCCGGGGCTCGGCCGAGGCCAGCGCTGCCCGCCTCTGCCCCAGGGAGGCCGCGGCCGTGCCAGCGCCAGGGCCGCCGGCCGCTGGCCGCAGGCCTTGGCGGCGCGTCCGTCCGTCCGTCCGCAGGGACCGGCGCTGGACGGCAGAGCCCCGCTCCGCCCTGGGCGGCCCCGCAGAGGAGGGGCCCGCCGCCCCCTCGCCGGTCGGGCGCGGGAGGTTGGGCCGCCGGCGGGTTTTAACGGGGCCGTGCCGGGGCCGTGCGGCAGAGCGGGAGCGGCGGCGGCACGGGAGGGCCGCGGCTGGCCGGGAGGATGCAGCCGGACCTCCCCGTCGGCGACGCGGCGCTACGCGGCCCGCCGGCCCCCGAGCCGGCCGGCGGCTCCTTCCCCAGCCCCGAGGCCACCAAACCACCCTACAGCTACATCGCCCTCATCACCATGGCCATCCAGAGCGCTCCCGAGAAGCGCATCACGCTCAGCGGCATCTACCGCTACATCATGGGCCGCTTCACCTTCTACCGCGAGAACAAGCAGGGCTGGCAGAACAGCATCCGCCACAACCTCTCCCTTAACGAGTGCTTCGTCAAGGTGCCCCGCGACGACAAGAAGCCCGGCAAGGGCAACTACTGGACGCTCGACCCCGACTGCTACAACATGTTTGAGAACGGCAGCTTCTTGCGGCGCCGCCGGCGCTTCACCAGGAAGAGGGGCCTCCGGGACGCGCCGGGCACCGAGGGGGACGAGGGGCGCAGGAAGCCCCCCAGGCACCGGGCGCAGGGGCAGCCAGCCGCCCCGCCGCCCGAGGAAGGGAAGGCGGAGGGGGGCTACGCCTCGCCGAGCCCCACCGCGCTGCCCGAAGGCGCCGGGGCGCCGGGGTGCGCCGAGCCCTGCGCCCGGCGGCAACTGCCCAAGGCCAGGCAGCCGTGCCTGTACCTGCCGGATGCGCCGCAGCCCAAGGGGCCGTTCTTCGCCCCGCCGGAGAGCCGCCCGCCCAAGGAGACTGTCTTCGGGGGGCTCCCGGCGGCGCTGCAACTGCCCCGGCCAGGTCAGTACCCGCTGCCCGGCGAGCGCCCGGCTCCGCACCCTGCCCTGCTGCCCACCCTGCTGCCCGCCCAGCCCAGGGACCCCCCGCAGGACTCCCCGGCCCCCCCAGGCAGCCCCCCGGGGCAGCTGGAAGGCGAGGAGCCGGCCGCCCCCGGGCTGGGGCCGGGCCAGCCCTTTGGGCAGGTGCCCCCCGCGTTCCCCGGTACCCTCCTGGGCACGGGCAAGCCCCCCCCCGTCCTGCTTCCTGGAAGGGGAGGGCTACGCGCAGCCCCCCCTGCCCGTTTTTGGCTCCTTCAGCCGGTCGGGGCCCGAGGCGCTGGGCGGCAGCTACCAGTGCCGGGTGCAGGCGCTGAGCTTCTGCGTGAAGGAGCGGCCGTGCGGCGCGGCGCTGGAGCATCTCCTGGCCGCGGCCCCCCCGGCCCCCGCCACCCCTCGCCAGCCACCCTTCGGGGCCGCGGGGCCGCGGGCGGGCGAGCAGAAGGAGCCGTGGGGGCCGGGGGGCGCGATCCCGCTGCAGGGGGGCAACGGCTACCCCCTGGGGCTGCCCCCTTGCCTCTACCGGACGCCCGGCATGTTCTTCTTCGAGTGAGGGACTGGTCCACCCCGGGACGCCCCCGGCCCCGGCACCGAATAAAGCACGTTCCCCAACGCTGCCTCTGTGGTCTCTGCGCCCCGCTCGGGGTGGGCAGGGGTGAGCTGGGGACCCTCTGCCCCAGCCCCGGTGCTGGCTGGGGGACATGCGTCTCCGAGGCCACCCGGCGCAGCCCTCATCCCCGCCGGCCCCTCCATCGGCGATCACCGGCTGAACGGTGAGGTTACGGGGGAACGGGACATGGCCAGGGTCAGGGCACCCGCGTCCAGGTCCTGTGTCCCTGGGAGATGCTGGGGACAAGATCCTGTTGCAACGCGGGGCCGGGAGCCCCCGAAGCCCCATCCTGGGGTAGCAGGAGGAAATCTTGTCCATGAAGGGCAGGGGGACGTGCTGCGGCAGGAGCGAGCCCCCGCGGAGACCTGCTACTGCCTCCCTGCGCCTGGGACCGCTCAAAATGCCGGGCTTCGCCCCGGGTGCCACACATGGCACAACCAGCACCAGCCGCAACGCGTGGCCCCGCTCACGCACACGCATGGCCCCAGAGAGACGTCGGGGGGGAGGTGGCACAGTGTGTGGGTGATCTGCTTTGGGGGGGGACGGGGCTCCCTCCCCTCTCTGTCCCTGCTCGGGGCTGTGCCGGTGCCTGGCCGGGGTCCCGCCAGGGCTCTGCAGACACCCCGAGGCCAGGGCACCCCCCGGGAGCCGGGCTGTGCCAGGGGCTGCGGCTGTGATGGGAACGGTCTAGGAAAGCAGATTCCTCCGACCTGAATCACGCCGGGCGGCTGCCGGTGAGGAGGCACCGGCTGAATCACCGCTGCTGGCACCGGGCTGGGCATGGGGGGCTTGCCCCGGCCGACTGGGCTGGGGGAGACTGGAGCAGGCGGGGGTCCCCACACAGCCCCCGGCTGGGGCCTGGCCGCCAGCCCCTTCCCAGGCACGCTGGGACACCCGGGCCAGCATGTCTGCAGCGCTGGAGCGGGGCCAGAGTGATGCTGGCAAAGCGGGGGGCTGTGCCCGTGCCCGTGTCCCCGACCTGCCCACCCCAGGCTGGGACAGGGGGGACCCCAGGAGCAGTAATGCCCGGACCCCACGGCACAGCCAGCCCCAGGGTGGGCACAGCGGGAGGATGCCAGGCTGGCGGGGGCTCTCCGCACCGCTGTGGGGAGCAGGTTTGTGGCAGAGCCCCCCAGCCCCCAAAACCAGCAGGACCCCAGCTCGGCCAGTCCCGGGGTCTCTGCAGGGGCCGTGCTGGCACCGAGAGGCAGAGCTGGCGTCACTCGGGGACAGAGAGCAACGTGGCCACGTCAGCCCCATTATCAGCCCCCAGATGGCTGCTGCTGGGCCATGCCTGCGTCCCGGTCCGGGGCAGGGCAGCGGGGGAACTGCCCTTCGTCATCAGGGATGGCCACTCAGCCCTGGGCCTCTCTTTTCTCCCTGGTTTTTTTTTTTTTTTCCCCTCCCCAGTGGAAAACAATATTTGAGCGTCTACATCATGCTGGCGTCTCCGGAGCGGCCGGCGGCGAGCGCGGCTGACCTCAGCCCCCTCCTTCGCACGGTCCCCGGGGGCGCGGGAGGAAGCGAGCGCCGCAGCCGTGCCCGGGGGCCGTCTGGTTCCCACGCAGCGTGGCTGGGCCCATCGCCCACCCCGGCTCTCGCCGCCGCCGCCGCCTGGGAACGCGCGGCCCCGGCCCCACGCGGCGTCCCGGGCTGGCGTCCCCGTGCTGGGAGCGGCGCGGCATGGCGTGGCGCGTGCCATTGCCCCCCACCCAAGCTGCGGCCCCGGGGATGGGGACCCCCGTCCCGCAGAGCCCGGCTGCCTGCACCTCCCCGGGCGTGCAGACCACGGCCATCCGCTCTCCCAGTGATCTCCCCTTCTCCGCGCCCGCCCCAGCTCCCGGCCGTGGGCCCGCTGCTTTCCCTGCCCTGCCTCCTCCCCGGCTCGCTCCCAGCTCGCGGTGGGTGGCCTGGCCCCCAGCCCGCTCACCCGCTCCCGGCATGGGCCGTGCCACGGCCGGGAACTGGGCTGCACCCGGTCACGGGGCAAACCTGCCGCCGCTGCCGGCGGTGCTGCCGGGTGCCGGTGCAGGAGGTCTTCTGCCCGCTCCCCTTCCTGCCCTTGCTTGTGCAGGCAGGGTGGGTGCCACAGGGATGGGGTGCAGGTAAGGATGGGGAAAGGGCGCTGCTCCACGCAAGTGCTCCAGGGACGGATGCTGTAGACACTCATGCACGCAGCCCAGACCGCGCCGTGCGTCCGTGGGGCTGACGAGGATCCCCTTCAGGAGGGATGGCGCCGGCTGCCATGGCCTGTGCTGGACCAGGACCAGTCCTGTCACCGGCCCCGGCAGGATCGGTCCCCTCCCCAGGGCTTCGGGGGGCTCCCGAGCCCTGTTCCGCTCCTCAGCCAGGAGCGCGGGATGGGGCCACAGCTGCTCCCACAGGTGCTGGTCCCGATGGAGGTGCCATGGGTGTCCCCGTGGGGTCCCAGCGCAGGAGAGGAGGGGGCTGGAGAAGCCAAACCGGGCTGTGGGGTGGGGGCCCCCCATCCTGCGCTTGGGGCACCAGGACGCGCCGATGCCCGCGCCGCAGCTGTGCGCGCGCAGGGCTGCGTCCAGGAACCGATCCTCTGGAGCAACTCAGGGCACCAGGAGAGCCCGGGGGCGACGGCCCGGCCGGGACCCCCGTGGGCCACCCCACGGCGGGGCCCTGCAGCCCCCCGTGGCCCGCCGGGGCCAGGGCAACGCGCGGCTCCTGGGGCCAGACAGGAAGGAGACGTCACCGCCGCGGAGCGTAACTCAAACCAGATGGGGCCGCGCTGGCTTCCAGGCCCGCAGGGTGGTCACCGACAGGAACCGGTCAAAGGCTGCCGGCAGGAAGCGGCTGGGAGGGACGCCCGCGGCGGGAGCCGGCGTCCAGCCCGGGCAGCCTTAACCGCTTCGGGGCCAGCCGCAGCCCCACCGGGCAGAGGGGCACCGGTCACCCACCAGCCCTCGTCTGGGCATCCCACCCCACTCAGGCAGATGCTGAAGCCGTGAGGACAGTCTGTGACCATCCATCCATCCCTCCATCCATCCCTCCTTTCCCCCAGCACCCTGGGGTGCTCAGAGCCGGTTGCTGCTGCACGGCCACGGGGTGCAGAGACCAGAACCCCTCGGCACTGTGGGATGCGCCAGGCGGTCCCCATCCCCGGCACAGCCAGGGGCCCCTCTCTGTCCCCTCTACCCTGGGGATGAGACGCCGCTTCCCATCCCCTCCTCGCTTATCTGCAGCCCTCAGAGTGCGGCTGCACGGCCCACACAGGCGGGAACAGCGGCCGAGGGAGGGGGCCGGGGGGGAGCAGGCCAGGCGCAGGCTGCGGGCAGACCTGTACATTTATTTACAAGAAGGCGAGAGCCGGGCAGGACTCGGGCATTAGGCTGGGCGCTGCGAGTCACGGCCCCTGCCTGGTGGGGACAAACCTGAAGCCCCTTCACCTGCTGCAGCCGGTGGGGCTGGGGGGCCAGCGCCTCCCCCCTCTCTCCCCAGGTTTTTTCCAGCAGGCGCAGAGGGCACAGACGGCCCCAGAGCAAGCACACAGCCCTGGCTCGGGGGGGCTCGGCCACAGCGAAAGACAAAGCTGGAGAGCAGGGAGAACCCGGGACCCCCCACCAGCCCCCCATCCCCTCCTGCAGCGGGCAAGGCTGGAAGCTGCAAAGCCCAGGGGCTGCCCATTCTCCGGCAGCATCGGGGACCCCTGAGGGGCGCAGGCAGAGGGGAAGGGGGTCGGGGCGAGGCGGAGGAGCGGGGGCAGCACCCGCCTCCCACGGTCCGGCCGGTCCCGGGGAGCCCCCGCGTGTGGCGGGGGGAGCTGGCGGCCGCAGCCGCCGACCAGCAGTTCCTGTGTGTTGGTGGTCGGGGCTGGAGCGATGCTCGCGGGGGAGCACGGTCCAGCTGCTCTGCATTAGGACGCCTCGCTCATCTTGATCTGGCGGGGACGGGTGAAGCAGAGGTTGTGTTTTTCCCCCGCTGGCAGAGCCGAAGGGCAGGGAGGGCAGGAGGAACACAAAGCCTCCTTCTTCCCTCGCTGGCTCCCAGCTGGGGACACTGCTGGAAGCGTGCTCGCCGCTTCCTCCCTTCCTGTGCGAGCAGCAGCTCGGGGCCAGCTCCGCTCCCGCACGCCCAGCCGGCCAAGGAGGAGGCGCTTGGGCCCCGGCTCCGGTGCCAAAGCGCCAGGGTGAGGGTCCACGCCTGCCCTCCAGCATCCCTGCACCAAGCCACGGTGCTGGGAAGGGAGGTCGGGCAGCTCAGGGTCCAGCGACAGCGAAGGCAGGGCAGGGTTGCAGCATTTACAGGCAGAGCACGCAAGTCTTGGGTCCAAGGTAGCGGCAAGCGCGCAGGGCGGCCCAGGCAGCCGGAATTTCTCCTCCAGGGCCATGAGAAGGAAGGAGGAGCGGAGCAGAGATGCTGCAGGTCAGGCATCGCACAGCTGGGCCAGGGATGAGATTGGAAACCAGCACTCGGGAGCGGCCTCGCAGTCTGAGGAAATCCACACGGGAACATTGGCTCAATGGGAACGGGGAGGGCTGGAGCCCCAGGAGCCCAGGAGGGTGCTGCCGGCATCCCCAGCAGCAGGTCCCCGGCGCAGAAATGTGGCACAGGGTGAGATAAGCTCGGCAGAGCAGCTCCGCAGCGGCTGGTGCGGGTGAGGAGCCCGGCGGGGTCCCGGCCCCCCCGAGCAGTCCCGCAGCCGCTGCGTGCCAAGGCAGGGCGCAGCCCCAAGGGACGCAGCAGAGCAGCACCCGCGGTGGCGGGGGGCACGGAGCAGGGGTGCAGCGGCGTGCCGCAGCAGGGTCCAGAGCAGCCATCCGGCAGCAGTACGGGCAGGGAGGGGGCTGCGTGGCTCCAGCCTCTGGCCCCCGAGGTGCGAAGCAAGGAGCCCAGCGAGGTCCTGCTGCCGTCCAGAAGCAAGACTGACGTGGGACTCTCTCAAGCAGTTCCTCTCTGGCCTCGGCTCACACGAGGCTCGGGCTCCCACCGGGAGCCCCCTGCTCAGACGCCCAGTGCTGTCAGCGACCCCGAGCTGGTGATCTTCTTGAAGCGGTTGGCTGCACACACCCCGATGAAGTTTTTCTGTAAAGGGGGAATAGGAGAGATGCTCATCGTACCGTGAGGGCTGCGGCTCCAGAGGCTGAGCCAGACCCCGCTCCCGGGGCTGGTGAGGAGCCGGGCTGGGGAGCGGGCAGCTGCCCCAGCACCCGTTCAGCTGGGTTGTGTGGGAGGGGAGCGCGGGGCAGAGGGAGGCGCAGGGCTGATGCTGGGGATCATTCCCTACGTTCTGTCCTGACACCATTCCTGCCCCTAAAAGGTGCTCTTGGGATCGGCTCAGGGGAGACCACCACGACGGGACCTATGCTTGAGGGGGCCCCCAGCTTAGGGGCACCCATGCAAGGACCCTGCTGCTGGGGAGCCCATCCTGCAGGCTCAGGGGTTCCCAGCCCTTGTGCCCCAGCTGCCAGCAGCATGGCGAGACAGAGCCATCCTCCATGTCCCAGATGCCATCCACCAAAACAGGCAGAGTCTGGCAGCCCCTCCACCAGCTCCCCCGGTCGGCATTGACCCTCTTCCCCATGCTGGCACCCCGCACCTTCCAGCGCCGCCGCATGACGTATTTCTTGAGCAGCACCTGGGACTTGAGCCGGCGGTTGCAGCGCTTGGCCTTTTCTGCCAGGTTGTTGAGCCAGGGATGCTGCAGGCACTGGCCGGCGCTCATCCGGCCGCTGGGGGTGAGAGGAGCCTGGGTCACCCCTGCTCGAGCCCCTCTCCCCCAACCACCCCCTTCTCCAGCCACCAAGGAGCCCCAAAACCCCAGAAACCTGCAGGGAGGAACCAGCCAGAGGGATGTGCCCAGGGACCAGTGGGGCTGGGCAGGACCCCGAGTGCCAGCATGCCCTGCTTGGGGCGGGTGACCCTGGAGGGACACGGGGCTCTGCTGGGGACAGCCAGCGGCCAGGGCAGGGCCCCGAGAGGCTCATTTGGTACAGGACATCAGGGGATGCTGCTGGTCCCGGTGCAGAGGGCAGCGCGTGGTACCCAGGTGCTGAGCAGGCAGCTCTGGGGATGCCCACCCCCGGACCCCAACGGCTGCTGCCAGCCTCGCACCTCTTCTCCTTGATGATGAGGTTTGAGACGAAGTCCTTGGCCTCATCAGAGACGCTCTCGAAGGTCTCCTCATCGAAGTACCAGTTGGCAGCCAGGACGTTGTTGAGTGTCTCAGTGTCATTGTCACCCAAGAAGGGGGAGAGGCCGCTGAGCCTGGGGGCACAGTGAGGTGAGGAGCCGGGTGCCCTCAGGCTGCGGCACCTCCCAAACCCGCCAGAACGGAGCCAAACTGGCCAGGGCTGTCCCAGGGAGCGAGGCAGAGTGGCCCCGAGATGGGAGGTGGTGTGTGGCTGCTGGCATCGTGTCGCGCTCCTGCCTGCAGCTGGGCTGAGCCTTTCCCTGCCTGCAGATGTGGGCACAGACCCTCCCCAGCCCAGCTCAGTGTCCCCCAGACCCACCTGCCCATCTCCCCATCCAGCACCCTCCACCAGCCCACCAAGCAGCCGGGTGCCTGGGGCACACGTACAGCTTGGGGACGGCTCCGTGCCCAGGGGAGCTCTGTCCTGGCACCCTGGCACGGTGCTGGCAGCCCCCCCCGCACAGCCCTGACGTACAGCATGTAGGTGATGACGCCCATGCTCCACATGTCCGTGGAGTAGGAGACCTGCTCGTAGTTGACCACCTCGGGGGAAAGGAATTCAGGGGTGCCGAAGTTCACCTTCAGCTTCTCCTGGGGGTTGTACCTGTGGCCGGGGCAGGTGAGTCAGCAGGAGGGGGACAGGCTGCTCCCCAAAACCCCTGCCCCCCTCCCGGCAGGCACTGCTCTCCCCAGCCCTCCCGTGCCAGCCAGGGAGAGCCGGGGCTGGCAGCCATGGCCAGAGCCACGGCACAAAGTGGGTCCCGAGTGTCCCAGCACCTCGAGGGCTCGTGGGGCCAAAGGGTGGGAGGGAGACAGGGAGAAGGGATGGAGCCGAGGGGGGGAAGACGGCACCTTCGAGCCAGCCCAAAGTCGATGATCTTCACCATGTGCCCGGTGGCAGCAACACAGAGGATGTTCTCGGGCTGTGGGGACAGGGAGACCATTGCCCCACCGCCGAGAGGGGACATCCCCAGCGCGCGGGTCTGGCAGCCCACGGGTCCTGTGGCCGACCCGCACCAGAGTACTGACTCGCAGGCATCCCTCGCCCGGCTGGCCGGTGTCGGGGACACACTGCCCTCGCAGGCACGGCAGGGCTCAGGGCCAGCACACAGCGCTCCCCACTTCGGTGCCTCCAAACACCCGCTGCCCCCCCCCCGGCCTCCCCCATCCCCGCAAGCAGCGGCCGGCCCCTGCCGCCACCCCCGGCCCCGCACCTTGAGGTCGAGGTGGAGGACGCGCATGTGGTGCATGAAGCGGATGCCCTCACAGATCTGCCGGACGAACACCATGCAGTCCACCTCCGTCAGGTGGTAGTCATCGTCGACGATCCGCTCGAAGAGCTCGCCGCCCTCCACGCTGCGTAGGGACGGACCGCGGGGTCACCCGGGGCTCCCTGCCCCAAGCCGTCCTCCTGCAGAGCCCCCTGCCCACCCCGGGGACCCTGGCCCAGCCCCACTGTGGAGATGCTGGTGTAGAAGCTGAGCGGAGCCACAGTGGGGTGCGTGCATGCTGGGATTCAACACACCTCCCCAAGGCAGGCATGGGGGGGCAGGTCACCCCAGCTCCCTTAGGGTTCGTAGAGCAAAACCGCCCCAGCACGGCCCCAGCCTCCCTGGAGCAAGCGAGCAGCGGGAAAAGGAGCTGTGTGGGAAGGACTTGGGTCATCTCAACGCAGCCGTGATGGACGGAGATGCTGTCCCAGCCAGGCAGAGCTCAAGACTACCTCCGAGGCCAGTGCGAGAGGAGGAGGTACCCAAAAGGGAATAGGCGAGGTGAGGGACATTCCATGGAGCCAACTGCTTCTGCTTGGTGAGGGGCCGGCACATCTGCTCCATGTCTGGAGCACCCCAGGCAACACTGCCCCTCACCCAGGCATCGGGCCCCACGCGGCACTGCCCCAACACTCACAACTCCATGAAGAGGATGATCTCCCGGGGTGTCTCGATAGCATCATAGAGCTGGATGAGGTTGCGGTGGTTCAGCTGGTTCATCACATCGATCTCCAGCAGCACCATCTCCTGCAGAATTAGCCCCATGGCAGTGCAGGGTGTCAGCCCTGACCAAGCCACCAGCATGGGGACAGGCTGTGTCAGAGCACCAGGGACACACTGGGCATGACACTGCCACCCACCACCTTGGCCATGCCACTTGCTGGTGGCACTGTGGCCAGGAGGAGCCCCCCTACCCGGGCATCAGTCAGACCTTGTCCTTGGCACCCTGCTTCCGGATCACTTTGGCCGCCAGCTTGAGCCCTGTCTGCTTCTCCGTGCACGTGTGGACTTCGCCAAACTTGCCCCTGGGAAGGGAGAGCGGGAGAGATACCGACGCCATCCAGGCTGCTGGGGACCCCCACATTGCTGCCCTGTACTGCCCACTGCTCCCCTCTGCACCCATCCTGCCCGAGGCACCGACCCATCGTGGCCAGAGAAGTCCCACTGACCCAGGACCATTGCCCAAGGCTGGACAGCAGCTCAGGGCAGTGCCAGGAGAAAACTGGGCATCTTCCACCCTCCTGGGGCCCCTCCTTACCCTCCCAGGATGTCCTTAGAGCTGAGGTTGAACTGGGAGCTGATGTTGCCGGACCGCAGGGTGACGATACGGTGCGCGAAGGGCGCCGGCGGCGGAGGGACATCATCTGCCCAGAGGGGAGGGCTGGGGTGAGAAGGGGAGCTGCTCCCCAGGCTGGGATCGCACCCAGGTGCAGGCAGGCACCCAGCAGCGCGGCCCAGTCAAGCCTTGCGGGTGCAGGATGTGGCCAGGTACCAAGTGACTGGTTACGAATCAGGGGCTGCCCGCTGCCCGCTGCACCGGGGGACGCAGCATCCCCTGACGGGTCCCTCGCCACTGCCCGCAGCATCACCCTGCTGCTGTGGCACCCACCCTGCTGCGTGCCCGCTCCCCACCATCCCGCGTGTCATGGTCGCCCTCTCCAGGCCACGCTGCTGCGTGTCACCCTCTCCGGGCCACCACGTCCCACTCCCCCTCCCAGGACGCACCCCACGCACCCGGTCCCGGGCCACCCTCGCAGGGAGCCCCACCGCCCCCGAGCTGGGACCAGCCCCAGCCCCGCCATCCCTGCAAGGACAGCGGTGCAGGACACGGGGACACGCCGTCCCCTGCCACCGGCCAGGCGGTGGCTGTCACTCCCCGGGCTCCTCTTCCTCCCGGGCAGCCCCGGCTTCGGGGACCGTGCCAGGCTGGAGCAGCCCGGGGAGGGGACGTGACACATTTAGCCCTGTTTATAGTGAAACAGGAGCTCGAAGGCCACCGGGCAGGTGACAAGCCAAGAGCATGAGCCGGCAGCACGGGAGGGCAGTGCAGGCAGAGCCGCGGGGGACCCGGGGCTGCCGCCCCGCAGAGGGTCCCGGGGTGCTGAGGATAAGGCAAGCACCTCACCGCCTTACCCAGTATCTCGAAAGGGTCTTCCTTCCCAAAATCGGGGGTGAGGTAGGGGCTGGGGGGTGGCTCTGCTTCTGTCGAGGACGGTTGCCCCCCAGGGCCAGGCTGTTCCGTGGCCCCGGTGGGATCCGGGGGCTGCCCTGTGGCACCGGGCAATGTCCTCTCCTGGGGGGTGCCAGGGCTCCCTGCGGGGCCGGGGGTCTCCGGGGGCTGCTGGTCCCCTGGGGCTGACGGGGCAGGGCCAGGCTCCGTCGGACCCTCTCTCGGCTCCGCGGCTGTGGTCTCCTCCGGTATCATCTCCATCGCTGCCACCCCCGCCCAGGGCTGCTCCTCCCTGGAAGCAGGAGCAGGAGGTGAGAAGAGCCCAGCCAGCAGCCCCCCGAGCCCGGCGCCCACCTCTGCCCAGAGAGACCCCAGGCTCCTCGGGGAGCAGGGAGGGGAGGGGACCCCAGCCCAGGAGGGTGCAGGTACCTTTGGCAAGCGGCTGGGCAGCTCAGGCTCTGCAGCAGCACCGGGCGCGGGGGCTCAGGACCCCTCGACTGCTGCTGCTCATCCATCACCTTTGCCGCTTTCTCCCCTTCACCCTGAGCCTTCGCAGCAGCCACGGCCGCTGCCTCTGTGGGCTCCTTGCCTCCATCCCCAGCCTCCGCTGCAGCTGGGGGGGATTCCACCTTTGCGGCTTCCTTCCCTCCATCCTGAGCCTTTACAGCAGCCAGAGACTTCTCCTTTGCAGCAGCCGGGGCCTTCTCCTTCGCAGGCTTTTCTTTGCTTTCATCCTGAGCCTTTTTTGCAGCTGGGGTTTTCTCTGCCTTTGCTGCTGCCTTCTCTCCATCCTGAGACTTGGCAGCATCTGAGGCCTTCTCCTTCGCAGGAGCTGCGGCTTTCTCCTTCGCAGGCTTTTCTTTGCTTTCATCCTGAGCCTTTTTTGCAGCTGGGGTTTTCTCTGCCTTTGCTGCTGCCTTCTCTCCATCCTGAGACTTGGCAGCATCTGAGGCCTTCTCCTTCGCAGGAGCTGCGGCTTTCTCCTTCGCAGGAGCTGCGGCTTTCTCCTTCGCAGGAGCTGCGGCTTTCTCCTTCGCAGGCTTTTCTTTGCTTTCATCCTGAGCCTTTTTTGCAGCTGGGGTTTTCTCTGCCTTTGCTGCTGCCTTCTCTCCATCCTGAGACTTGGCAGCATCTGAGGCCTTCTCCTTTGCAGGAGCTGCGGCTTTCTCCTTTGCAGGCTCCTCTTTGCCTCCATCTTGAGCTTTTTTTGCAGCTGGGGCTTTTTCTGCCTTTGCCACTTTATCCTCTCCTGCCTGAGCTTTTACAGTAGCTGGAGTCTTCTCCTTTGCAGGCTTTTTATCAGCTGGGGTTTTCTCTGCCTTTGCAGCTTTCTTCCCTCCATCCTGACACTTTGGAGCCACTGAGAGCTTTTCCTTTGCAGCAGCCATGGTTTTATCCTTTGCAGGCTCTTCTTTGCCTCCATCCCGAGCCTGTGCTGCTGCAGCCAAGGCCGTCTCCTTTGCGGGTTTTGCCTTCCCTCCTTCAGCCTCCACTGCAGCCGGAGCCGCCTTCTCCGTGGGCTCTGCTTTCCCACCAACCCCAGCCTCTAACCCGCCAGGGGCTTGCTCCTTCCCGGGCTTGTGCTTCCCTCCGTCCTGAGCCTCTGCTACAGCTGGAGCCTTCCCTTCCACAGAGGGCTTCCCTCCTTTGAGCTCTCCTGCAGCTAGAGCTTTTTCCTTCCCATCCTTGCCTCCATCCTGGGCCTTGGCAGCAGCCGGCACCTTCTCCTCGACGGCTGCTGCCTGCCCTCCATCGTGCTGCGCAGCTGAAGCTGCCTCCTCTGCCGGCGTTGCCTTCCCTCCAGCCTGTGGCTCTTGAACAGTCGGCGCCGTCTGCCCCACCGGCTCTGCCTTCCCTCCTCCGGCGTCTCCCACAGCCTTCTCCTTCCCAGGCTCTGCCTGCCCTCCGTCCTGCGCCTCGGCGGCAGCCGGCACCGTCCCCCCTTGGGGCTGGGCAGCCTGAGGGGCCGCTGGGGCTGCGTTGCCCACTGCTTCAGGAGGGGCCGTGCCACCGGCCCCCCCAGCACCAGGCATGCTGCCCACCCCACCGCCCTGCTCCATGGGGACTCTCCGGGCAGAAGGCGGCTGCCCTGCGGTGCTCCCGGTCTGGCGAGGCTCCTGCAGGAAAGAAAACAGAAGCTGAGGGCTCCCCGGACCCGACACCCTGCCAAGGGGCACGGTGGGACGTGGGCAGCTCCTGCAGAAGAAGGGCGAGCCGCTGTCACCCAGCCGGGAGCCGTGCCCCTTGCCACCCGGCCGGTGGCACCCAGCCAGGGATCCCACGTGGCCGCCGGTCCCTTGCACCATCCCATTGTGCCCCGGTATCTGCTCAGCGGTGACTGATCGATGGCCTGATGCCGGCACCTGTCGCTGCCACGGGGCCTCCGGCGTGCAAACGGGCCTGTGTGGCGCAGCCGGGGTGCCAATTTAAGGCCACGTCCCCCCACGGTGGGGCAGGAGACGGCGGCTCCAGCCCCAGGCTGGTGGGGTAGGGATCAGGCGAGGTGAGCATCCCTGGCACGGCCCCACCGCCGCCCACCCCGAACCGCACGGGCAGGTCCAGCCACGCAGGCAGACCCCCATCGGCTCAGGGGCCACGCAGACCCCCGGTCCCAGCAGCCGCCAGCGCTGCCCGTCCCCCTGCCCGGTGGTGACCACAGCTCCTGCCCGAGCGGTCCCCGCCAAGGCGACCTGTCGGTACCAGCGTACCTGCACAGGCTGCCAGCGCAAGCTGCTATCCCATCCCCTGCAGCCCAGCACCCGTTCCCCAAATCCCCGCTCTGCCCCAGGCTCCGCTGCCCATCCCTGCCCGGCCACCTCCCCTCACCCTGTCCCAAAACACCCCCCTGCACAGCCTGCACAACCATCCAGAGGCTGGGACAGCGCAGCCCCAGAATAAACCCACCAGCGACCATCCCAGTAACAGGGGAGTCACTTGCAAGTCTTACTGGGACAGGAGCTATAGGCAGTTGGTTCCCAGCCAAGCGGTCCTGCATCTTGCAGCTCAGCATGGGGAGCCCATGGGGACAGAGGCATTCCTCCCAGGGCTGGGGGCTCTGCTCTCTCCAGGACCCCCCACTGCTGTGCCCTGAGCGGGCACCCATGGGGACCCCCACCCCCCGCCAGCCCCTTTACCTGGGTCCCGGTGCAGAGGGCGGTCAGGAGGGCAGCATCTGCACTGTGGCAGCGCCCGGAGGGAGCAGCCTCTTCTATCCCGGGTGTAACGGAGCCGGATTAGTGCAGGCAGAGGAGGATCCTTTACAGCGGCAGGAGCCATCCCGCTTCGCCTTTCCCAGCACCTGTCACTGCTGGAGCCCGTTCAAAGGACACGCCACTCTTCCCTGTCCCCCGCGGGCCGGGGACGCGCAGACACGGCGCAGGGGAGGGGGACGCAGCCGCCTCCTGCTCCAGCATGGCACCGCAGGGAGGGCTGGCACCAGCCACAGCAGCACCCCAAAAACATCCCACGGGGGTGGCCTGGCTGAGCTGGACGTGGGCCAAGTGGTTCCAAGGGGCCCAGGGGTGATACAAGGTGGCTAGTGGCCACCCCACGGGGATGGTGGCCGGGAGCAGCCAGTGACGATGCCAGCCCCCCACACCGCTGAGCTGCAGCCGACTCTGCCCACTGGTGCCAGCCCTTGGAGCGAGCATCTCCAAAGGACGCTGCACTCCATGAGGACACCACCGGTTCTGGGCACAACTGCTGGTCCCCCAAAGAAAAGTGACAGCAGCTAGGAACCAGTCACTTACCAGCAGCTGCAGCCTCCTCCAGGAACCAGTTAAAAGACCCCAACTTCCTGCAAAATGAAGTGTTTTGGGGATCAGGGAGAGAAACAAAGGAGTGGGGGGCTTCTGCTGGAGGGGTCAGGCTGTGCGCGGGCATCACCGGTGCCTGCTGAAGGTGCAGCACATAGTGCTGGGGTGCTGCACCCCAGGGCACGGCCTCAGGGACTGTGCGGGGCTGAATCCGGGCATGGAAAATCCGTGGGGAGAGGGGCACGGTGGGCTGCACCGTGCCAGGGGCTGCAGAGGCCACGAGCGGAGCCAGGCAAGGGTACAGCACAGCCACGCAGGGTCCTGAAGCCAATGGCTTCCCAAGGGTTATGCCAGGTTTCTGCTTCATTTCCCCCACCCAGCAGAGCCCTGTTTACTTTAAAACTTGAACCTTTAAGGTGAGGAAAGCCTTGCTCACCAAGAGCGCACAGACAGCTGCTGGGGGTTTCTTCTGGGGGTGGAGGCAGCCGGCGCGGGGGTTGCAGAAGGAACCCCCGGTAACCGGACCCAGCCCTCCCTGGCCAGCACCACCAGGCAAAAGCACTCCAATAATACCAACTATTAAAAACCCAGAACATCCATTTATCATGTCGGGACAGCAGGAATGCCAGCGCAGGATGGAGGAGGAAGGGCTCAGCTCCTCACCCACAGCTGGTGCTGCTTTGGGGGGAGGCCACAGCTCAGGAACAGATAAAGCAGCAAGAGCAGCTCACAGTGAGAGAAAAAGAGATGGCAGAGACTGCTGGGGGTCAGGCAGCTGCCCCTAGAGCTGCCCCACACCAGGCATCCTCCCGGCCTCGCTCCCCAGCACTCCTCGCTCCCCCAGCCAGGCGCGGGCAGGGGCACCCTGCTCCTCTGCCGAGCTCTGCCAGCAGCCGGGCAGGATAGCGCAGTGAAGGTCTGAGTGCTGGTGCTTGCTGGGGGAGCAGGGCTCTCCCCCGGGCCAGGCTGGCTGGGTACCCCTGAGGAGGCTGAGATTACCATAGGCTCCTCCAGCCTCAGCATCTGCCAGCTGACGGTCAGGTCCCTGCTCCTGAGCTTTCCATCCCACAGCCACACGGAGCTCAAGTCCTGCAGACACCGAGCCCAGCTGCTCCCATACAGGACTCACACGTGGCTGAGCTGAGCCGAGGCCATCAACACAGGCAGCAGCAGCATCCCAAGAGCAGTGCTCAGCTCGCCTGCAGCACCTCCCAGGAGGACGCAACGCTGTCCAGGCAGGGGAAGGGACGGCGCTGCTCCACGTTGCCAAATCCCAGCTCCCACAAGCCACCAGCTTCTGTGCACCACGGGCTGGGGTCAGGCTTTGCCAGAGGAGCTGTGGTTCACATGCGGCATTGAGAGCGAGACAAGCCAGGATGGGGACACGGCCGTCCCCCTGTCCCAGAGGTGCTGCTGTCTGTCCTGCCTGCCCCTGCCCTGGCCTCGGGCAGCTACCAAGGGGAGCACAAAGGCCTGGGGCATCACGCAGGATGCAGAGGAGACTGCCAACAAGCAGTGGAAGGGCAGAAACAAAAGGTCCCCCCCCAGTGCCCTTCCCCTGCCACTGGCAGCAGCCCAAGCCCAAGGCAGAGATGCTGCTCTGGCCTCGGGTGGTAGCTGGAGAGCAGGGAAGCGAGCCGGCACTGTCATGGCTCGCCCTGATTGCAGCACTGGCCGAGGGAACCTTCCCACCTCCTTCCCTGCTGCAGCCTCCGGCTGTGACTCACAGCCCTGCCACACAGGCAGCCCACAGGCAAGGTTTAAGCTAAGGAGAAAGCAAAACTCACGGCGGGAGCTGCCTCCTCCAGGGCCCAGTTAGTCCTAACAGCAAAACTAGCAGACCCTTGGCAGCAGCATCTCAGGCATCATCCACCACCTCAATGCAAGAGCAACACTTGCTCAGCAGGACGCAGCCGGGGACTCCTGAGCAGACACTGGGCTCTCCCACTCTGCCCCTCACAGCTTGGACTCGTGACTTCCATGAGCCTGGCTCCATGCTGGAGAGCCTCCCTCTTCCCGAGGTCAGAGGCAGGACCTGGAATGGGATGAGAACCAACAGGGATCACGCAGGAACAGGCACGTGGCTCCAACTGGCAGTGCCGATGCTGTCGTGTACATGCAGAGGTTGGAGCATCACCAGCATCCACGGTTCTCTGGGACCACAGACACCACTCCCATGGCAAGGGGGAATCCCCCCAACTCAGCCTCCATAGGGCACGCCGGCAGGAATAACTGGCTAGATGCCGTGCCTCGGGCAGCGGGGACTCTGCCCACCGACTGTCATCGCCATCGTACAGTTTGGAATTGCCTCTCCCCTCCTCAGGCTGAGGGCTGCCAGGCACCTGGAGGCCACCAATGTCACTTCAGGCACATGCTGCCACTGCTCCGCCAGCCTTCAGCTCCGCACCCTCCCGGCAAGCCCCAGGTAGAAGGAGCACATCCACTCACCGGACAGGGGAGCAGGAGCCCATGCACTACAGCCATGCCCTGCAGCCCCCTCAGACCAGCTGGTGCAGTGGAAACTGGGATAAAATTCTCCAAGGAGAGCAGGAGCACCTGCCTGGAAGCCAGCCAGCCTTCCCCAGACACTTGCAGTCTTACACACTGAGAGTCAGAGTTGGTGTCCGGGCACAAAGCTTTGGGACAAGGTGAAGCAGCAAAGCTCTGAAAGCAGGTGCTGTGGAGCCATGGAAATAGTTCTCCAAAGGAGGTGTGTGTGAAGGATGAGTCCCGTGGTTTGGCACTACTACAAGACAAAATTAATTTGTGGGCAAAGGGAAATAAGCTGAAAACACTCCCCTTGCAGGAATGATTTGCAGTATTGTAAGAAGGGCAATAGCTGCTGCACACCAGGATTTTTGGATGCCTTACCCACAACCCAACGAGCAGCACAGTGCTCCAGGTCTCTGCAGAGCACAGAAGCAAACCAACCACCACCAAGGGTTCTCAGGCTGTGAGGTTTTTTCCCTCCCCATTCAAGAACTTAAGCCAGAGTCTACGTTGGCTGCAGCTGGAAAACAGCCTGTCCTGGGGATATCTGGCAAAGCATCAAGCATGCCAGTTCCCTAGCTACGCGGTTGTCACAACTTCAGCAGCACACTTTAACCTTTATGCTTTTCATGGGTAAGGGAGGCTGTCTGCGCAGCCAAGCCCTGCCCGTTCTCCAGGAAACCCTATACCCTGTCTAAATCGAGCAGCAGGGCAGGCAAGAACAACATCCCCACCTGAATCCCAGCCATGCCACTGTAACACAAGCCAGCCAGCCTGCCTGTCCCGGTAGGGACCAACCCAGGCATGCAGTCGGCAGCTTAACTGCTTCCATCAGCACCCAGGACTTCCCCAGACGAGCTGCCGTCGTGACAGGTCTCATCAAGGTGATGGGGAAAGACGGGGAACAATCCCAACATCATCCAAAGAGCTTCCAGAGCTATGCAGCAGCTCGAGGACAGCAACGTGGCTGCCAGCAGCAACACCAGGGAGCACCAACCATGGATCTGTATCACCAGGACCTGCCCACACACAGGCTGTCCTTGCCAGCTTCATGCCAGGCCACGCTGGCAGCCAACAAGGTATCCCAGCAGAGAGGCCAGTGAGAAGCAAAGCTGTGATTTGAAGAGCATCATCAAGACTTTTCATGAGAATCTCATTCACCAGCTAATAAGATGTTGCAATTCTCAGCTACCTTTCAACACAAAAGTCCAGAAAAACATTGTCTGTCTTTTAGTTCCAGCACTAGTCTGAGTTCAGCAAATTACTTTGGTAATAACTCAACTAGAAATGCATCAGAGGAAGACTTTGTACCCAGCTCCAGCTCTTCTTGGTCACCCCTCCTCCCAGCCCCACTTGCTGCCAAGGCACGCTCATAAAGGTGAAGAGTTTTGAGTTCTTGAATACAAGAATGTTTTTGCAAAATCCACACAGCAAGAATTTTACATCAGTTTGCCAGCCTACCCTGACTCTAAAGGCGTGTGCTGAAACAGCACTCGGTTAAATCCCAGTCTCCTGCTTGAGTCCTGTAACTTTATCCTCCCACTTCTACTCTACTGGGAAAATTACCTGCCCTTGTTTCCTTGTTGAAGCCTTTGCTGAACCCCCATTCAGCTCCTCCAGGACAGCCATCTTTTACACATTTTCTACACTAGAGCAGTTTTTCTAGTGCATCACCACTTTACTCCTAAGTAAGAGGGCGGGTTACACTAACAACCCACCAGCCTGTGAGAATCTGTTGGGTGACCCCGGAAAGCCCAGCCAAATACCTGATACCCTTGTAGGGCATGGCAGCCCGAGGCTCCCTTTCACTAAGTTTGCAGTGTATGAGGAATATAAGAGGCCATGTTTGCAGGAAGAGGTAATATCTTTTATTAGACCCAATGATACCATTGGGAAAAAACTGACAAGCTGTCAGGCATACAAACCCTTCCTCAGGTCTGAAGCAGAGGCCATGTAGGGCCATCACGGAAATCCAGCTGCTCTATGCTTCAGGGATCAATAGCTGCTCCAGCTCAGCAGCCTTGTTACCTTGCTTGCCTTTACATTCTTCCCCAGCTCATCATCATTCAGGCTTTCCTCTGACTCACCATAAATATTTGCTGCTCCTGCTGCCCACATGCTGCCTGCTCCAGAGGGGCTGGCACTGAATGCTGCAGCAGAAGTTTCCTTGACTGCACATTCAAGGTTCTGCCATGTCCCCGTCCAGCAGATCACATGGAACAGCTCCATTAGGGCAGAAATAAGGTTAAGGCAGACTGAGGGAAAATCTGCACGCCTTTGGTCAGATCCATGCAGATCTGAGCAGTTTTCAGGAAGAGGATGCTTACAAGTTCCTCTTGCTCCAGTCATTCCTGTAAATTGTGCATCAGCAGGGCTGTCATTTACCTGTGACAAGCAGCTTCTTTGGCCAGGCTGCTGCTGCTGACACTCCCCTGTTACCCTCAGCTCAGCGATGTGGGGCTATCAGCAAAGTCAGCAAAATGCAGCTGAAGCCATCCTATGTGGCTGGGTGAAGCTTTTGGGCCCAGTTCTGCCACAGCCACGTAAAGATCCTCAAGCGAAAGGAAGATGAAACCTCTGGCAAAAAGGAGCCTTGTCTCTTAGCTCACTGTTTTGAAGAGGCCACGCTGTCACAAGGTCATTCATCCTTTAGCACCAAAATGCTTCCTCAAACCCCCTTGTTCTCCAGTTCCTTAGTTATTAACTGCATAATACCTTTATTTTTTTAAAGAATCCTTATGTTTCAGTGGGGGTGACTTCCGCTCTTTTAATCCAAGCACAGCAGAAGTTTGAGGCTGGTGCTTTTTGAAGCACTGAAGTTCAGTACACCCATACGAAATGCTTGCTCACTGCTGGCTGCAACTGCTGTTCTGCAATGATATCCCTTGAGCATTGCACTTTTTAGGAGAATTCCCGCAGAAACATCATCCTTGGGTACAATAAGTGTTTGTCTTTAAATTTAGCTCTCTGAAGACTTTCTGCCTCTGTCATCTCTCTCAGATTAGGAGTAAAACACTAGCAATTGCTTGATACACTTCGGCAAGGATAATGAGACAATCAGTACCTCTTACCATACCCCCCAGCTGGAGTCCAACACCTAACAAGTTTGAACTCCCTCTCTTCTCCATCCAAATGAAAATCTGAATAAAAGGACACACACTCTAAGAATACTTCTCCAATGGTATCCAAATTCAGAAGAAATGAAAGTAAATGTTTGCCATAACCCCCAAACAAGAAACAGTTTGTCCGACCTGGACACATTAATTCTAAGTTTCCCATGTTTTTCTGTTCAAAACAGCACCACAAGAGCAGTGAGCAGCCCAGCTCATACGCGTCCCAGCAAGCAATAAAGGTAAGAGACCCATAAACACGAGAGAGGCAAAGCCTCCATATCATTACAGCCATGAGAAGCCAAGCCAGCCCAAAGAGCTTTATGCATTTCCAAGCCTGAACTAGAGAGCTTGCTCTCATCCTTTCTGCCAACAGCTTCAAGCACAGCTCCAGTCACCTGCCATGCCAGCCTTTTTTTGCAAGTCCCTTTTCAGCTCAGGAAACAGCACCACACAATCACCTGAGTTAGCAGAACAGGTAACAGCAACACGGACATGTCAGCAGGCAGCACTGCTGTCTGAGAGCATCATTTGGAGTAGTTGTATCCCTAGCCCCTTCTTGCCCTCACACAGCCTTTGCAAGTTATCTTTCTTGTTACGTCCAGGGAAAGACCTAAAACAGTCTTACAAGGTAAGAAATCGTATCACAATGCTAAGGTAAGAAATCATTCTTTGTAAATTTTAATCTAAATTTGATCACCTCTTCCCAATGCTGGAATTTTTGTCCTCCAGCACATTAGAGCACTTGATCTATATTTAGTTCTGCTAGCTGCGCTAGACTGGCTAGGAGATGATGCGTCTTTAGCCAAGAGAACTGTGCTGGCAGAAGCCAGGGAGGCAGCTTACAACAAGTCATTTGCCAGTTAAGTGGTTCCCCAAATAGAAGGGCTTCAGCTATAAAACAGCAGGAGGTTTAATACTCTAATATACACGGGGAACTACTTTAAAGTGTGGGCAAGATTCATATTAGCACCCATCTAAACATCAACAAGAAAGGTCAGACCTGCAATATGCAGGCTGGCAGAAGCCTCACATTACTTAACAAAATTCAAGCTTAATACAGACTAAAAGCCTAAGAAACAGACACTTAGAACCACTACTTAGATGTACAAAGACAAACCAGCTCTTCCAGGATGCGCACATCCTTGTACGATCACCAAGTGCCCTTTACCGAAAACTCTTCTGCAGGAAAGGGATTCAGCCCACTAGCAAGAGACAGCGATCAGATTAGGAATTTTTATTTAGTTCAGGTACACAATATTTGTATGCAGTATCAAAACCTGGTTTAGTCTTTAGAGAACAAGATGTCTAGATGTGAAGCAAGGCCATGGAGACCACATGGCACCACCTGTACACCATGCCTCAGCCACCTGCCTCGGGTGGCATTAAACTACTCAATATAATAATGGAACCAAATGTAGGAGTTGAGACTGAGCAGTCACATAAAAACAATTGTTCCCTCTCTGCCTATCAAGAGAGTGGAGAGTGACGGGATGTCCCTCCTACTGTCACATGGATGTCTATCAGCACCGGAATCTATCCGAGAAGTTGGGAGACTTCGGCGTAGTCAGCGGCTGATCACTGGGCTTCACTTCTACACTGCGGTATTTGCGTATTGGGTTTGCCTTGTGAACCTGTAAAAAAAAAATTTAAAAAAAATCAAGGACAAAATGAAGCAAATGGTTGCAGTTATGATGAAGCTGAAACTTGCAGGTGAGCCATCGGTGGGATGAAGGCAGGTGTCTGTCTACAAGACCACCACACCGCCTAGGGCGCTGGAGTGAGCCACCAGGAACATGCACGGCACACTTTGGGGTTGTGGATTTTACACAGATCACTCTGCTCCAATGACTACATGTGTACAGCTCCAAAAATCAGTCACCCAAGTAGAGCTACCCCCCCCCTTTTTTTTTTTTTTTTTAAGACCAGTTGTAAAGTTAATGAGGAGTCAGTTTGCAACAGGGAAACTTGAAAAGACAGTCTTAATGTACCTCAACACTGACATTAGCTCATTTAGTACTTTTACACATCCCTTTGGGTTACTTTACAGCCTCTGTTCAGAAATAACTCACTCACCAGTTCTTGTCTTAGCTTAGCAACTTCTTCCTTTTCACGCTCCTCTTGTTGCTGTCTGACCTGCTCTTGATGCCTCTCCCTTATGGCTTCTATAGCTGCCAATTGTTTTTCAAATTCTTGCCGCTCTTTAGCTCTTTTTTCTGTTGCCAGCTCAAAGCTTTCAGGAACTATGGAACCAGAAAGGCTCTCTAAGTTTAGAAATAGAGGAGATAACATTGGTGCAAAGACAGTCAGGTAAAGCAGAGCAGTACTAGCATCAGGTAGAAGCCTCCCTCTGGAGCGCTTCACCTTGCAAGGGTAGTTAGTAGGTACCTCCAGCCTTCAGGAAAAGAGAAAACCTTACGCCCAAGCATGACCAGTGTTAATGCAGACACTACCCCATCATGGCTGTTCTCATAGGAGGGAGCAAGCACACAATTGTTAGTACAAACAAGTTTTTGGCTGGTCCTATACCCTATGAAGCTTAGTCTACCCTAAGCTGTAGATGCCTTCATCTCATTAGAAAAGGGAGGAAAAGACTGACAGCTGCTACAGAAATGCCAGCTGTCTGTACAGGGAGCTCCTTGCATACTATTTACCCTTATTCCAAGCTAGCACGCATCAATCATCTGCCAATTGTAGCATAGCTGTTAAATACAGCTGCCATGTTAGTGCAGGACAGGGGGGCAGTGGAGAGGAAACTCCCCTGCTCCCTGGGGACACAAGCTGTTAGGGAATTAGTTGATTAAGTGCAAGGCACTATTGGCTGTGCTGATAAAGAAGAGGCAACAGCCAATCTAAACATCATTTAACTGCATCAGTTCTGAGTTATCAGCCAAGCCTGTGTAGCAAGGACTTGTAACTCTACCTGATAACAGCTTATTTTCTTTTTTAGGCACAAAAGGCTCCTGGTACACCACTGTGTTGGGACGAGCTTTAAAACATGCCGCCTCTTTCTGCCTTTTCAAGTCTTCTTTAAGCTGCAAGAGAAGACAGCCCATCAAGTGCCAGGCATAACAAAAAGACCATCTGTCCCCACCCAGACTTCAGCACTCCCAACACTGGAAAAGCCAGGTTGACTTAAAGTCATTTGCATAGCAAATTATATTAAAGCCAAAAAGTTGTGTCACTTGTCACCTGCCAGTTACTTTTGCTAAAAATAGCCTGAAGAAAATTTCAGGTGTCCACTGCAGACTTCACATGAGAGAAGCAGTATATTGACTACATGTCAACAAGTCCCCAAGCATAGAGATGGTCAGCAAGGGGATCCAGCTGCATATAGTTGCTGCTTAGAAAATACCCCACAGCTGTTCATGCAGTTGTGGTAAGTCCCATCACTTACCATAAAGGGAGCAAAAAAAAAAACCCAATCCACCAATCCTTAACCCATAGCACAAGTCTTATGCCAAGGACAGGATAATCCATTGCTCAAACTCAGATCCTGATTCAGCTCAAGCAGGACACTTTCTGAAGTCAATCATAACTCCACTAGCTGCCTTAAGGCTGCTCATACCTGCTACCCTTCCCATCCTACCTGCTGTTTCCAGCTCTGTAGCTTGGCAACTCCCCGTTCATCAATCTGCAGATTGAATGGTTCAGGCTGAGTTGGGTTTTTGACCTTCTTTTCTGGAAGCTTAACATGGTCAAAGTAAGGCAGAGGTAGTGCTTTGAACTTTGGCACCTGAAAGAAACAACTTGAAATATTTTTTTGCCCTTTCCTCAAAGGCACGAAGCTTTGGAGTTTAACAGCCAAAAGCAAGAGGCAAGTCCTGCCACACCTTTTTTACTTAAGGAGTAGAACCCAAGGTAGCTTTTAGTTCTTACCTCTTCCTTCTGCAATTCTTCTATTTTTTTCTCTTTTTGTATTTGCCGCTCTCTGTCACGGGCATCGAAAGAGAAGGGGCAAACTTCCACGTGCCTCTGCTCTGGCATTTTAGGTTTGAAGGGCACTCCATAATGTGGCATTGGGTTAGCTTTGATCACAGGCACCACCTCTTTTTCCTAAAAGGATATTAGCATTAAGATCTGACACAGCACCAGATTTTTGGTTTCTGTAGAAAGACTACAACTCCTGCTAAAGCCATGAATACTAGAGTTCCTTTAATAAGGGTAACAACAGTGTCAAGCAAAAACTCAGGACACTAAAAATTACTAATCCAAAAAGTACTAATTTACAGGCATCCTGAACCACAGGCAAGTTCTTCCTCTTTCCAAACAACTATCAGTTCCTAGTACTCATCCAGATTAGACTAATTCTTTAACATCCTCCTCGCAAGAGGGAAAGAAGGAAGGCCATGATGCATTCTGAATCCTGCTCCCAACCTCCAGGGATCTAGAGTGACTGCAGGGAGAAGAAAGGTCATGTGCAACATCTGCCCTTCTCAGTAACAGAATAGGGATGGGCAATGTCCTTCAAAATCTAAGCAGTTTGCTTTCCTCATTCATAGCAGCAACACCTCAGAAACCCTAGTCAGTGGCCTCGTGTTTAAATAGAGTTATTTCATTTTGTATGAGAATTTAGTTTCTGTAAAATGAGTAGCAGCAACTAGATTGTTAGAATGGAATGGCACAGAGAAAGATGACCACTGGAGGAGAGGAACTGACTAACAGGAGGGAAGGGGCTAACCGAACCAGACCATCACACCCAACTGGCAGCAGTAGGGCAGGCTGGCCAAGGCAGTCACTGTGGTGGGACCAGAAGGCTTGACTACAGCCCATTCACAACAGTTACCTTTTCTTCATCTCTGCCAGGCATTCGGGTTCTGCTTTTCAAGGTGAAGGCTGGAGACTTGGGGACTGTAACAGGAAGCACTTTCTTCTCTGGAACGCCCTGTTCAGAAGAGCCAGTAAGGAGTTACCCCAGCCTAAGTGCCAAGAAAAAGCACTACAGAGAAACAACCCGACACAGCACAGTACGTACTCATTCCGGTTCTCACCTAATGACAGACAGTGTTTACTGAAGATTATTAAATACATAACGCAACATAGCTACGGACATTTTGAAGCTAAGTGCCACCTTAGTCCTAATTCCCAGGTCTGGGTATTACTAAACTTCTTACCACAATGTCCTCTAGGATTTTTGTTGGACATGGCCTGGAATGGAATTCAAAGTGCTCTTCCTCCTGTTGCTTCTTACTCTCACGCTCCTGAATCCTTTTTTCTATTTCCAACTCAAAGCCAATGGGTTGCGTGAGTTCCTTCACAGAGGGTTTCTTGGGCAGGAGCGGTCCACCCTCAAAGATTTTGGGATCAAGTTCTCGTGCTTTGAATTTGTACCTACACAAGAAAGGCGGAGATAGTCACTGACGTATTGTACATGGCAAGATGCAGCTTCTAGCAAATGGCTTCTCTCACAGCATAGAAAAGCAATAGTCAGGTACAGAAGCAGTTGTGCCATGCACACACGTTACATAGCACGCAGCTTTTAGTTAGCAACTCCTCCTTTGCTTTTGCAACAGCAAGACATTAAGGAAAACCTTATGGATTGCTTTCTTGGAAATCCAAAGCTTTGCTTACAGGAGAGTTTTGAAGTATACACAGGCTGTACTGCCATATTGGGTTTGCTTTACTAATCATAAGCTATACTCAACCCAAGATCAGCTCTCTTAAGAGCGCTTTCTTCAAAACAAATTGGCTACTTTTCACATCCCTACAGTCAGAGCCATAGGATTATGCACAAGCTAAAAGAATCTCAATGTTTTTATGCTACTCATTCTTTTACGCAAAAAAGGTATTCCTGAGAAGTGATATTTTGGCACCTGGAAGGTATTTCCATTGTGGTACAATTGTCTCTTGGAGGACTAGAGTAAACCTTGACTTACTGCTGAATTTTCTCCATTTCCTCTGCTTCTAACTCTGCTGTAGTTTTGCAGGTGACAGGTCTGAAGCGCTGCTTTGTTAGAAGCACTGGTGTTTTAGGGTTTGTAAGCCGAGTCTTCACCAACTTTCCTGGAACTGGGCCTATAAATTCAAGTCACAGAAACTAGCAGTTAATGGCAAGGCCTGCAACAGACACGGACTGTTTGCTCAGTAGAGTTGCCAAAAAAGCTTTCTTGCTCTACCACCATCTCTGTGGACAGCCTCCTGGCTGGACATAGCCAGGACTGCTCACCTTCATCAGATTTCCTGCTCCTCAAATGGTAACGAGAGGGTGTGCGTTTTTGGAATGCTTCTACCTGCTCAGCAAGGGACACATATTCTGATGTGGTTTCTTCAAGTTTTCTTTTGTTTCCCTGGGACAGATTGAAAGGTTTGGGGATAGTGGGTCCCTTTGGCACTCGCACCTGAAGACAGAAAAACCTACAGTCATTATGGCCATTTAACACAGGATGCTTCGATGACATTTCCTTTCCCCACTGATTCACAGTATCTGCCCCCTCTCTTTATTGAAAAGAAGGTAACACTTAACCTTAGACATAAGTCTTAACTGTTTGAACATGCACAAGCTAGTTATATTGGGAAGCTGTATGAAGTGGAAGATTAAAGCATGAAGTCTAGTGACCGGAAGGTATGACATTAAAGGGCCCTTTTCAAAAGGGTCCTTTAGAGTCTAGTGGCAATGCAGATATGCAGTGAGCTAACAGTTACATTTGCACAATGCTTCCCGCTCCTATGGTAGCCCTCTTTGCGGGTTACCAGCAGCATGTGTTGCAAAAGCAGAAAGAAGGTGATGTCAAGAGTTAGTCAGCTGACTGCTGGCAATATTCTGGTTCTCACCGGAGAAGGAGGATGCTTTCTCAGTACTGCTGCAAAATCCAGTTCCTTGTACTCGTTCCCAGGCTGGCTTTCCCCATGTTGTTTAATTCTATTCTCCGTGCAGAAGTGGAAGTCAATTGGCTTTGTTACTTGACCAACAGTTCTCTTCATGGGTTGTCCTAAAGGAAAAGAGCATGTAAGGTCTTGAAGCTTTTTGGGGTCCAGGGGGAGGATTTGGAGAAAAAAAAGCATTTAATTTCTAATGAACTTGAACAGTTTTTGGAGAACTCATCTATAACCTTTCAAAACATGACAAAAACCAAACAAATCTATTTCCAGGCAGTTTAGGGGCTGATCTACATTAAAAGCCACCTAATCCCAACACTTATCTGGAATGTTTGTTTTTAAAGGTACTTGTGCAGCTCTATGCAGCACTCTCCAGCTGAGCCCAGTAGAGCTTCAACCTGCAATTCAGCTAGAGCCCACCTGCTCCAGCAATAGCTGCTTTCATAGACTCCTCGTTCTTCTTCCGCAGCTCCACAACCTCCTGCTGCAACTGCTGCATCTTTTCCAGCTCCTGCTCCTCTGTGCTCTTCAGCTTGCCAGAATGATTGGTCCTCCTGCAGAAGCACGTTAAAGACTGAGATATGCCTTCCTGCTTCACAGCATGATGTTAGCACAAAGGAACATGCTTATCTCTGACTTCATTGCAGAAGCATCACTCATTATAAAAGTATACTCTTTAGAAAAGACCTGTTTGGATTTTGTTTGCTCAAGAAAGCTTGCAGCTAACTGCTATCCTGCACACCCATTTGCTGTATGCACGCTTCATCCATTAGCAAGAACAACTGTTTCCTCAAATTAAAAGCAAAAGCTTTCCTTTGCACAGGTTCAGCTGGTGACATACTTTTTTTATCCTAATATTGTTGTCTCGATCCGGTGTTTACTAAATGTGATGCCATCACATGCCAAGTTGAAGCTGAAAACACTCTAGCCAGGGCTGTCACCTAAATCAACTATGATTAGCAAAGACAAGTCACAAGAAAGCTACATACTTTAACACTGTTGGTGTGGAGGGCATGGTCGGCTTGCTTCTCCCTCTCCCTGGGGAGAGGTCAGGATTCTGCAGGGGCTGTCTCCTCGTGGGTACTTCTGTGACCTTCTCTCCACTGCTAGAGCTAAGGCAACAAGGTGTTACAGCAAACCACTCCATTAACTGTGCTCTAAATGAAAGATCACCTGCAGTTCTCACCACCATGCATAACATCCCAACACCCGGTGAGTTCTAAGGTATGCCAGACCAGCCTTACCTCACCACGGGCCCAGGTACAGATTGTCTAGTTTTCCCTGGTACTCTAAGGCTGTAGAAGGGAAGATGAATTACTGAGTTTTTGGAACTGAGGCTCTTCTTGAGGAGGTAGGTGTACTGTAGTTTATCTAGGTATAGCAGTGCTTGAAAGATCACACTTCAATTTCCTGACCTCAAACTTATCACCATGATATCTTAGCGGTTAAGCTAATTTGAGAAATATTTTAGCTGCAACTCTTTCATAGTTTATGACTGCCTGATGACTTCCTGATGAACAAGTTAAGCCAAATTTAAAGCTAGCTGACAGACACTGAGTATGGAGTAAGAAGCTTAAGAAACCCAAGCTTATTTCATTCACATCTCTACCTCCAAATAGAGCATTTCCTTCAGGTCTTACAGCCATTTCTTCTTGTTTATGAAACCAGTATCAGGAATCAGGTTTCAGTCACCTCCCCCTAACCTTCCTGTGAGAACCCTCTCAGCCGCCTGGAAATTCTTTCCAAAGAAACAGTTGTATCCCCCTTCCCAGGCCCAAACAGAAAGACTTTGATAACATACAGTCTCATTTTTTTCAGGGGTGGAACTTCTTCCTTATTAACCAAGGCATTAGCATTTCTCTCTCCTTTGATTCTAGCTGGCTGTTTGCGTTGCTGTGTTTTTCTCTGCGTTGTAGCCTGTCTTCTACCCGCTCTAGAGTAGAACAGAAAGTGGAGGTTAGCTTTCCCACGGGTCTGAAAAGACACATGATCTGTGTAACACTTTTTACATCAGCGCATCACCTAACTCCAACATGCCCCTTACATAAATTGAGTGTTTAATACAACAAACTAAATGCAGCATGAATTATTTAACAATCCATAAACTTAATATTCTTTGGTACATATGAGGACACAGAGTCCCTTGCATTCACATCAAGAACGAGTTCTGCCCAACTCAGGCAGATACAAACAAAGAAACTTTATAAGCCACTTCAGTTTCAGGTATCCTCACATTCCAGAAACTCCTAGTGCTACTTTCATTTGACAAGCATGCGAGACACTGCATTACATTTCCACCTCTAGAGATTGTCCCTCCAGCTTAGCAAGCAGATCAGCTGTGCCAATACACAATCTCTGTGCTGGAGAACTTCAGACCCGTAGGATGACCCAAGAACAGCTAGATCCTGAGAACCAGGACCTGCTTAGTTACACCGTCATCAATCTTCACGCAAACCGAATACAAGTATTTCACCTTTGAGAGGCCTCTGCAGGAGCGGTAGCTCTCCAGCTCGTCAGGGATCCAACAATATTCTGAGGAATCGCACTGGCCTGCACACATTCTGCTTGACCATCATCTTCACCATGGCTTTCACCTGAGAACAGTGACAAGCATCAGCTTGTATATATCTATACACTATACACACACACACACACACACAGAGGAATGCTAAAGTGAAACCACATGAGACCTTGCTAGACAACAACATATGAAGATGGTCCCACAAAAGCCAGACTGAGGCCTTTTCATTTTGTGAGTGAAAAGCAGGTAAAATTTATTCTCTCCCCCCCCCATACCACACCAGCTTACTCATTGTTATTCCTTGTGATGTGACAGAAGACAGAATAATATCAGGCTTTGAAAAAGCAGGGCTTTTCTGTGAGACTTTTGCCAGATTTTCTGCAGGAGGGACATTCTCCAGATCGGCTTTTTGGTCTATGAGGAAAGAGAGACTTTCACTATCCATACTACATTAGGAATTTTTAATACCGCAGAATCTCATTATGATGTTAACAAAGTCATCTGTCAAGTTACAGATGACAAAGATTAAATATAAAAACAAAACGGAAAAACCCCATGCATGATGAATGATGCAGTTAACATGACTAATCCGCTGGCACAGAAGCCAGGCCCAAAACAAGGATCACACCAAGCCCTCATCCAAAGAGAAAACAATCAAGGAGTTGGAAGCACCTTACCAAACCAGGAGTCTGCATTGTGCACATCGTCATCGCTCAGAGTCGCAAAGTTGATGCAAGGGTTTGGGACATCAAAGGAATAGCGAGATTCTGGGCAAGACATCTTCACCTTCACACTGTCCCCACGAGTCCTCTGCTCGCACTGCTACAGTCCTTTAGACAACAAGCATTGGTCACCTGTTATACCAAACCCCAACGCAGGTGTCAGCTAAATCATTCTCCACCTCTCTTCCTCTGCATGATTTCTAGAGGTAGATGCTGGGACAGCCTTGGGTACATTTTCCTGTCTTGTAATTTACAGCCTTTGGACAGAATGCCTCATAAGCAATGCAGTTGTTTATTCTACTGCAGACTGGCAAAGCTAAGGAGATTTTACCAGTGTTGACATTTGCAGGTTCAAAACTATCAAAAGATCAAGTTTTGAAGGTTTTCTTTGTAACTGTAGGTGCTAGAATTGTATTTTCTAAAAGGAAGTACAAAGCTCTTCCAGAGTGAGACTGATTTGCCTTTCCCTCCCTCACCACGTACAGCAAAGAAGAGTTCTTCCCCTTACAGATTTACGAAGCAAGAGCCTGATGAGGCGGTTGACTACAGAGCACTGCAAAGCACAGTCTTTCTCCCTCCAAAGGGCTACAAACAAGAACTAATGACACAAACGTGCTCTTCTATAGAGTAAACTGATTTTCAAAGCAGGAAGAGAGTTGTGTAGAGTATTATTAGTGGGCAAAAAGTAGGAAGAAGGGCAGTGTAGGGCCCTTGCTGCATTCCACAGCACTACCCTGAGGCTGGCCAGGCTATAAACAAACCAAGCACTGTGACCATGTCAAGAATGGTTCCTGCAGTTAATTAGTGGAGCACTGACAGCAGGAGGAGTCCCTGTGTCAACAGGTGATATTAAACTCAACCCAACAGGAATAAAGCCAGCAACAAAGTTATAAAACCTTAAATTGTAACAAAACCTTTTTGCAAAGGTGTTTTCATGCTTTTATGATGCCTCGCACAGCTGCAAGGCAAAGCCCGTGAGGATGTGTTATAAAACACTCCCTAAGGAAATCACCTGAACTTTGCTTTTATGAGTCCAACCAATTCTAAAACAGCGTATTCTTAATCCACAAAGTCTCAGACCTAAACCATCTGTCTAGGCAGACCACACATAGTTCAACCCGGATGGTATGCTCCATAAATAAGAAAATGTTCAAGAGTAAATCAAAGCAGCATTTAGAAGGTACCACTGCTGTTTACAATCACCAGCCCTCCCCCTGAAGATGGCTGCACTGAGAAGCCTTCAGTTCCCCAGCACAGAATTGCGATAGTTAAGGGGAAGAATGTCATTAGAGAAGCATCAGCTACATGACTGCAAAGATGTCAGGGTAGGACCCAAAGAAGGCAAACAGAAGAATCAGAGCCAAAACCAACCGTAACCGAGCTCAAGACACGGCTGGAATCGAATGCTTTCCTACCACCCTTAATCAAGATAGAGTTTCTGTCAACACTATCCACTTTTTTAAAAATCAAATGCGTCATCTGCATTCTCCCCTCACCCTCCCCAGTCTGTCCACCCAGTCAGAGCTCCGGGCATCGTGTTTCACAGCTACTCGTGTCCACTGCTACGCTGCTGCAGTTTCCAACTTTTTACTGTGTAAAGTCCATATCCTTTCATAACATCAGCACCCTCAACACTGACCTCACCACTGACCCTTTCTCTCTCCCCCTCCCTCCATCCCAGGGGGAAACAAATAGTCATGAAAAGAAAGGGAGTGCATCAATGCCACAGTTTTCTACTCCAAGTCTCTTGAAAGAGCCAGTGGGGAGGTAAAAGTTATTGTGACTGAACTCCAGAGGCTGCGTTTCAGTCAGATGAACTCACGGCATCGCTTTTCAAATCCCTCTGTATCCTCCGAGTCCTGCACAGAATAAGATTTTCTGTGAAGCAGCAATTCACTGAAAGGCATCTCGCTCCTCCACCCATCGACGCAGCTTGGGACTGAGATCCCATCAGTTAGGAACATTATGGTGATTTATCACTCTGATATGCCCACTGCAATGCTTCTGCAATCGAAACAGGCTCAGCCAAGGACAGCCCCAAAGCCTGCTGCCCACTCCATTGAGGCATTTTAAAACACCCAATTGTGATTCTGACGGCAGAACCACCATTATCTCAGTCTTTTATTTAAAGACAGGAGGCAAAATTCTCTCTCTCCACTGCAGCACTCTTCCACCAGAAGAGAGGTGCAGAAATTTCTTCTCATTAATAGGGACGTTACCTAATTAGCAGGCACTGTGTGCATTTACCAGACCATGGTTACAAGCACACTGTAATCCTACGTAAATACAGCATGGATTTAAAGCATAACCCTGCTCTCCCCCATATCCTTCACCTTCTGTGTCCACACTAGTGTTCGCAGAGCTTCGCAGCAAGCCAGGGGAACCCTCACCCCCGTTCTGCAGGATCAGCTTTCTCCTGGTTCACAGAGAGCTGCTCACCCCACCGCTGGTGCAAGAAAGGAGGAAGATCCAGTCCTCTCGCTTTCAAAAATTGCCCAAATTCCTTTGATAAAAGTGACTGCCTAACTAAAACCTTAATTGTCTTTCTAGGTCCGCTCCCCTCACTGACCTAAAATGTACCTCACACAGCCACAGCCCCATACGGTTTCTGCAGAGAGCAGCACAGCTGTACCCACAAAGAGGAATGGATAGCGGGTTTCTCTGCACATCAGGTTTCTTTTGAGTAACTATGCTTTGGCACGTTCCAGAAGAGTGCCTTGGCCTGGGTTAGATTAGTTAGCTTTGAAAAAGGATTAAGCTAAATTGGAACAAGCATTCCTATCCCAGAATAAGACTGATCCAACAGCAAGCGCAATAGGTATTTCGGAATAACTTCACACCTCACTCTAATCCAAATTAGCTTTAAAATGCTAACACGATTCCACCACAGATGTGCTCAGCATCTTTTTCTCAATGTAGTTGTTAATTTCTTGCCAAAACCATTCAGGGCAGACAAGACCGGAGAGGAGTAACTCCAACAAGACCCACACAGTACTGGCCTAGGTGCAGTATGTGACTCTCGGCACCAAGCACATTGTAAGGGAGCACTTCACAATTGCGACCTAACCAAAAGAGCCTTTTATTTTTGGAGCAGCAGCCCAGCATGGACTGATGGTCATCAGGCAATACAATAACAGCACCCACTGCCTGGGACAAAGGACCCTCCCAGACATACAGGCCTTTGTGTTGGAGAGAGGAAGCAGCGTTCCCAGATGAGAAATTAGAGGTCAGAAGGAGAGAGAATGGAGGAGTTTGGGGGAGCATCAAGGGACAGACAGAAGGAGGGTGCAGAGATGATATGCTCTTTCTTGCCATCTTGCAAGGTAATTAGATAATCCCCTGGTCAACTAGAGACAACACTTTACCACAGTACACCACTGGAGCTTCATAAGCTACAGATGTTACTTACTCCAAATCCTAACAGGATCAGAAAGCAGAAAAAAAGTAGTACCAGATACACAAAAAGGATATTCCAAGTTACACTGGCTGATAAATCTGAAGCCAGTTGATCCACATGCCTCAAAACCCGGGGGGGGCTATCAGGAATAAGCAAGAGAAGCTTCCTAGCCAATGTGCTGCAGTAACTCCAGTGCCTTCAGCTGGGCACCCAACACTGACTGCCATTTAAACACAGGACGCTGCGCTAACCAGGCATCTTATTTAATTCAGCCTGGCAGCTTCTTCATTGTCCTACAACCCACAGCTTTCCGATAATCTGGACAAGGTGCACAGATGCTTTTCAGGGGTTAATATGCAAATTGGACCATTACAAAGGGCTGGAAACTGCCTCTCTGTAGGTACAGTCCTGTCACCACAGCCTGGTAGGAAACTACCCCACCACAAAGCCGCCAGGTGAACTCCTTCAGCACGATGCCAGCAATCACTAACAGAAGTCACCCTTGCTTTTCCCTGAGCAAGGGTTAAGTGAACACTTTTAACAAATTCTGGATCTACAGCTTCTCCTTCCTCTCTGATGCTCTTCACTCAATGCTCCAGTGTGTTTTTCCACAGCACAGAATCAACACTGAATTCATCATCCCGGGTACAGAACAGAGGCAACGCTGCTGTTCCATTGTATAATATTCAAATTGGGACACAAAGCCTTTAACTCCACGCAGGCGAGAGATGAGCATGCAGAGAGCGCCACAGACTACCCTGACCTGCTGTCATTAGCCTACAGCAAAAGGAGTGAGGTGCTGGAGCAGCAGGTTTTCTCCAGAGCAGCCTTTGCTCTGCTAACGGCCCAGACCCACCTCCCTTCCAACAGCCCAAAATAAACAGCCCTGACACCTTATGCTCCGTAAATGAGATCCCACAAGTTTTAGAAGACATGAAGATGGGACATTCTAAGAATAGCTGTTCAAGGAAAAGTAAATTATTTTTAGCCAGTATAACCTCAATTTGTTGTTAGATTAAGTTGAAGCTCCTCTAGTTTAAAAAAAGCACAGCATAAAAATAGCTAACTTAATACCTTTTCTGTTACTTAAGCCAGGTTTCACCTGGTTTTCTTCCCTCCTTTTCCTAGGAAGCAGGATTTGGTTTGAGAAGATGTAACATAGTTTTCCTTAGCTCCGAAAGTAAGACGCACACTTCTTCAGGTTTTGAGCAGTGGGTGTGAACAAACAGTTACCGACACAGCAAGGCAGCCTGGTCCGTGCTGGCACGGTGCTCTAGGTTGTATTTCATCGTGAAATACATCGTTTCATCACGTCAGATTTTGTGATTGATTGAAGACTCGCATCCCAACGCGCAACTTTATTTTACTCACGGGGCAGCTACCCCATCATAAGGCTTATTTCAGTACTGCGAACCCATCTTCGGGGAGGGAGCCCCTCGCCACGGTGGCTTCACCCGCCACCGGCCTCGGGCTGGCCCCAGGCTCCGGCTCCTTCAAGCCCCACGGTCACGACGGGTTTGCAATTAGCCCTCGGGGATTTAGGCCCAGACCACGGAGCTCCGGGTGCGATCCTACCCTCCAGCCATCGCGCCAAGCCACGGCAAAAACGGCCCCGGACACGGGCTAAGCGCCCGGAGCCGCTTTCCGCCTCCATTTCCCAACCGCGCCCTCGCGGTGCCGCAAGGAGCTGAGGCCGTGTTACCGATACCTGGGGCTCGGAGCAGGCCCAGCCACGTACCCCACAACCGGAGAGACCCGACCGGACCCCGGGGAAGGGCTGCAGCCCAGGCCGTCCTCCGGTAACGGCGTCTGCCAGGTAAGGTAGGACGAAGCCGAGAGTCCCCCGCAGACTGTGGGGAAGAACCGCCCGGTAACCACCGTCGCCACCGCCCGCTTCCACTCACCTCAGCGCCGCGGCCGTCCTGCGCGGCGCCTCTGCCCGCCGCCGTTAACGGATTTCAAACAGGGCTCGTCCGTCCGAACCGACCAATCAACGCCTAGGGCACTCCCTCGGTGCGTGCCGATTGGGCGTGAAGGCCAGGGGACCCGGATGAGCAAACCCCGCCCCCCGCGCAGTCGAGCCCTGCCCGCAAAGGCCGACGGGAAACGTAGTACCCGAGCGCACCGCTCCACAGCTAGGAGGCGAGACGCGAACCACAGCTTCCATAATGCACTGCGCGGGACGCGCCCGGCCAACCAGGTGAGGCGACGCTTTGAGTGTTGTTCGGGTGCGGCCTATCAGCTGCCGGTGGGCGGGTCCCCCGAGCAGGGCCGGGTGGGGGCCGGTGTCCGCCCCCCGCGGGCCCAGGCGGCCTCGGCAGCGGCACAGGCCGCGCCGCCCGGACAGGAGCCCACCGGAACCGGGCCCTGGTACCACGGCCGTACCTTAGGTGGTCGCTGGAGCGTTTAGTTTGTGGCTTTGAGTAAGCACGCAGCGGACCTCTGTCTCTCTCTCCCGCCTCGATCGAGCACAGGCAGCCTGCCTGCACTCCCCAAGCCCTACCTGACTTTCTCCTGCTGCCGGCCGTTCCTCACCAGGTCAGCTCCCTCTGCCCGCCTGGCCCAGGGAAGGCGGCTTCCACCACCCACCCCTCCCAGTGAGCACGGCCGGGCTCCCTGCTGCTGGGGGAAAGTGCCCTTTAGGCAACATTACCTACCCCAAATCCTGCATAAAACTCCCCGGAGTAGAGCCGGACAGCAGGCTCTGCTAACAAGGGAGGACCCTGCCGACGAGAGGGGCCGACCCCGGGTGCCGCAGGCTGCCTTCCGCCGCCTCGGCACTCTGCCCGCGTCAGCCTTACCCCCCCCCCCCTCCCTGCAGCCTCCCGGAACGCTGTGGAGAGAGCAAAAAAAAAAAAAAAAAAACAAAAAGGACAAAAACCACACGTAAAGCCCGAAGCGCTGTAAGGGGACAGGCGGCCGCGGCAACAGGCTCTGCCGTCCCGTACGGTCCCCACACGGCGCGGCAGGACCGGAGCTCCCGTGGCACCGGGGCCGCCGCGGCCTGGGCTGCCCACGGGGCCCGGCGCGGCCGAGAGGGGGCGCCAGAGCCCCGCCCTCCGCCCGGCAACTCCGCGCCTGCGCACTAGCGCCCGCCCCCTTCGCGCAGGCTCCCCTCCTTTCCCTCTCCGTCTAACCGACGCTCCCGCCCCGCCCTCCCCGCGCATGCGCGCCGCTCCCCGCCCAGCCTCGCGGCGCCGTGCGCATGCGCACCGCCCCTCTCTTGCCCCCTCCCACCCTACCGCACCCCCCCGGCGCGGCCCAGGAGCGCGGCGGCGGCTTGGCGGGCGATGAGGAAGGAGCCCGGGGACTGCTGAGCGGGCCGAGGCCCGGCGGGGCTCCCGGCGACCCCCGGCGTCGCTGCCAGCCGGGCCCGCGGGGCAGGGGCGGGAAGGACCCGGACCCTCCACCGGCCGCTGAGGTGAGGGGCGGAGTGGGGCAGGCCGTGAGCGACGCGCGGCTCAGCCAATGGGAGAGCTCGCTTCCGGGCCCCGCCCCGCAGAGCTCTTCCGGCGGGTGATTGGCTGGCGAGTGAGGGGAGGGCGGCGTGGGCGCCGTCCTCGCGGGCGCCGTGTCGGCCCTCGTGTGCGGGCCCCGTGCTCGCCGCCCCGCCCCGCGCGGGTACGGCGGCCGCGAGGGGCGGTACGGTGGCCGGGGGGCAGGCCGCCCCCTGCGGCCCTCCCGCCTGCCGCGGCCCCGGCGTCCCACCGGCTCCGGCCCCGGCGTCAGCAGCGCGTTGCTCAGCGCAGCGAGTGACCGGAATCGCTCCCGTAAGAACGCAGGGCCGGGCGGCGGCAGCCCTGGGGCAGGCCGTGCCCTACGAGCCCGGCCCTGGTGGCGAGGACTCGCCGCTTTTTAGCCGTTTATCCCCTCGGCTCCGCTCCGCCTGCGGGGAGCGAGGGGCTTCGGGAGGGCGGGGGCGGGGGCTGCCGCCCGCGGCGGAGCTGTGCACAGCGGCGCGCCCGGCCGAGCCAGCCCCCGGGGCGGGGAGGGAGGGCTGCGCCGCGGTTACCGTCAAACCGGGCCCCGTACGAGGCTGCCGTAACCCTTGGGCAACGCAGCCTGCCCGCTTCCGCCGGCAGCCGTTGGGCAACGCCGGCGGAGGTGGGCGGGGGGAGCCGGGCCCTTTAACGGGCGGGGCCGGGGCGGTGCTGCCTCCACCTCCGCGGCACTCCGGGACTGGCGGAGCGCGGCCGGTCCGGCCCGCAGCTCCAGCAGAGCGAGAGCCGTCTCCGCCCCGGGCCCGGCCCGCAGCCGGCCTGCTAGGCGGTGCCTGCACCCGGTGAGACCCCGGGGCTGGGGGCCGGGGACTGCTCGAAGCGAGCCTGGGAGTCCCCTGGGGCTCGAGGTTGGCTTCCCGGGAGGCGGGGGGGGTGTTGTAGTCCGTTCTCCGTGCGGCTTCAATCCGGTGGCCCTGAGTCTCGGCATAAAGCTGCAGGATGATCTCAGTCTAATGATAAGCTATCAGCGTAATGGCACGGGTGCATCTAAAAGCTGTAGCGTTAACTGTTTCTTTGCCTTTCTCCTTCTCTGGTGTTTGTCTGTGCAAAGGTCAGATGTTTCCATTGGTTGTGAAGAAGAAGAGTGGAGTCGGGACCTGCTAAGTGCTGATCTGCTTGTGCTCCGGACCATGGACTCATTGAGGGTGTCCCAGGTGTGAAAATGTCCAGCAGTAATCGGGAGTTAGTGATTGACTTTGTTTCCTACAAGCTCTCACAGAAGGGATACAGCTGGAGTCAGCTGGAGGAGGAGGATGAGAACAGGACTGACTTTGCAGCAGAGGAGGCCGAGATGGACGGCGTCCTCAACGGGAGCCCCTCCTGGCACCCGCCCGCCAGCCACGTAGTGAACGGAGCCGCCACGCACCGGAGCAGCCTCGAAGTCCATGAAATCGTTCAAACAGCTGATGTGAGGCAGGCGTTGAGAGAGGCAGGGGATGAGTTTGAGTTGAGGTACCGGCGGGCTTTCAGCGACCTCACTTCCCAGCTCCATATCACCCCTGGCACGGCGTATCAGAGCTTTGAGCAGGTAGTGAATGAACTCTTCCGCGATGGAGTGAACTGGGGTCGCATCGTGGCTTTCTTCTCCTTCGGAGGAGCCTTGTGTGTGGAGAGCGTTGACAAGGAGATGCGGGTATTGGTGGGGCGCGTTGTATCTTGGATGACCACGTACTTGACCGACCACCTAGATCCCTGGATCCAGGAGAATGGCGGATGGGTAAGAACTCCTCTCCCTGGTGGGGATGGCTGCCCGCGTCCTCCCTTGCTCCAGGCTGGCAGTGGTGCCGGTCATACCAGAGTGCAGCTCCCTGCAATGTTTATGCTAGCGCATGTCCTAGACCTTGCAGGGAGATAAAGGGGCGTGTGGCCTTTCCCTCTGTGCTCTTAACGCTCTGCCCCAAGAGGGTCAGTCCATTGCGATGACACAGTTTATGCTCAAACAAGTCCTTCTCTATCCTTGTTTCTTCTTTTCCCTGGATGTTACATAAAAGATGTGTTTTCCAAGAGCCTTTGGAAATCTAATGTCATCCAAGCTTGATCTTCAAGCAGGAGCCCTTGCTTTTGGGCATGTCCCTGGTGTCATTTAACAGCAGGGAGTGGAGCTTCCTCCTCTCCAAGCACGCAGTGCTCCAGTGGGCCAGCCTGCAGTCTGCCGGGGTAACAGCTACTTCTTCATTCTGGAGACAGGATTTTGCCTTCTGCCGTGGTCACAGTGAAGCGAATCCCCCAGCAGATCTGGGTGGGTGGGTGGGTGGGCTGCTGGGCCTGAGCTGCTGCGGTGGGAGCCAGGGCTGAGGTTGGGGCAACCTCTGCGCTGGGGAACTGCTAAACCTGCAGCTGCTTCTTGCTTGGCAGGGAGCAATGCTTCCAGCTGCCCCAGCAGAAAACCCTGTGAGCTTTCAGTGGTGAGGTATTAACATGAATAAGCGTTTCTTCAGGAAGCATTCTTGAGATGCCTGGTCCGGCTGTGCGGTGCTGCCTGGGACTGCCAGTGGGAGGTATACGACCTACAGATGTCTGAGTTTTCTTTTTGCTTCTGCATCTTAGTGATTCCCTGCTGGTGTAACCTTTACTGGTGTCCACTGGAAAGAGTTCATGCTGTCAGTCGTTAGCATCTAAACGGTGGGGAATTGCCTCCTTGGCATGCTGGTGAGCTAAAGCCTTTCAGCCCTGTTCATCTCATAGTCCATCAGCAGGCCCCTGTATCTTGAGGAGGGGGCAGGAACCTTTGAGCCCAGTGCTGTGCTCTGCACCCTCCAGACAGAGGAGAGGCACAGGAGCCCCATGGAGCTCCCCAGCTCCTCACCTCACTGGCGATGCTGGGGATCCTGGAGAAGAGGGGGAGCTGGTACACTCAGGGAGAGGGATCGGGTTCACCCAGGGTGCAGGAATTCCAGGAATGTGGCCGCCCTGGGGCACTGCCTGGGCGGGGCTGCTCAGGCAGAGGAGCTTGGTTTCGGTTAATAACCCGGGATCTGCTGGCCATTTCATCAGGCTGTATCTGGCCCATTAGCTCTCTCATCCTGCAGATAACCCTGGCCAAATGCTGAGTTCCTTCCCCCTCCCCTCTGACTTTGGCTTTTAAAGCCACAGATTAGTCTTGGAATTGAGTGATCAAATTGAGGTTTCCAAGCTAGTGTGGCTGTTGCTGTTAGTGACGGATTGGGCTGTATCCTGGAGACCTAGGCGATAATGCAATCTGATTTTTTGTAAATGAACTCTCTGGGGGATTTAGATTAAATCACTGGTGGAAAATCACTGGTCCCTGCTTGCAGGGAATGAAATACCTCCTCCTTCTGTTCCCCACCCCCAACCATCACGATTCAGACTCCTCAATTTTTTTGTGTCTCTCTCTAAATTAATTGTTTGGAGCAAATATTTGTTCAACAGATTGTGGAAGGGCCAGGACTCCTCTCTATCTGACCCGCCCACCAGCTTTTCATTTGGAGATCGCCGTTAGCTGTGTTTCCCACCCAGGGGAACAGCCTTGCTGTCTTCTTCTAACCTTGAACGGGGCTTCTAACTTCACTGCTTAGGCTGTGCTGCTGCCTGGGCTGTGCCGGTAGCTGAAGGGGAGCCGGGCAGGGTGGTAAAGGCCATAGTGGGGGGGGTCCACCCCACCAGCCACCAAAAAGAGGGCTGGGCAGTGTGGCTGCTGCCAGCCTGTTGCAAACCCCAACCTGGTGCTTGTTTGATGTCTCAGCTGTAGCTTTCCTCCGCACTCAGGTTTCACCATGTCCCTTCTCGGGGGGGGGGGGGGCAGCCGTGCCGCTCCACGCGAAGGGATGGCACGGTGCAGCGGCAGCACAGGGGCCGTAAGAGCTCCCGAGTGCTTCTCGCGTGGAGCGTGCGTGGGGATGCTCTGCTTTGCTCTCATGCAGCTCCAGCTGCAGGGAGAAAACTGCTGGCCTGCTGCCAGCTCTCTCTGCACGAAGAGAGTGCCACCCTGCACTTGCTGTGACAGAGTGGTCCCTCTCCTGCCGCCCTGTTTGCACAGGGAGCCTGTTTGGTGCATCTGAGCTGTTAGAGCCTGTCCCATGCAAACAAAGCTCTGCCGAGAGGTGCAGCAGGCAGGTCCTGGTGAGAGGGATGCAAGTTCTGGCAGGCCTGCTTGGCAGGGACCAGGTGGTTTGTGTTTTGGAGCGCTGCAGTACTTCTCTTCCTGGAAAGCCCCTCTGAAAGAGGGAAGGAGCGTGGCTCCATCACAAGTGTCACACACAGCCTGGTTGTGTAGGAAGCTCTGTTTCATTCCCCACCAGTGGAACAAAGATAAGCGTAGGATGGCCACGGGGTGCAGGTTGCCTTTGGAGGGGCCTGTTAAGGCTGCTGTGTGCTGGGCTGTAGCAGTTTTCTTGAGAAACCATTCTTTGAGGCTACGGGGAAATGGTAAATCTTGCTACATAGTGTTAACTTGGGTGTATTTTGTCAGGTTACTGGCCCTGCCTTGGTTTGCCCTCCCCTTCGCAATCTGGCATGGAGAAAACAAACAAACAAGAAGAACCCAAGGGGGGGCATTTAATAACCAGCCAGAAGAGAGCTGCTGCCTTGGTGAGCCATCAGAACCAAGGAGGAGGCTTTCCTGGGGCAGTTGCTTTGGCCAGGACCAGATTCCACTAGCTGTGAAATTCAAACAGTGATCCCAGTGGGTATCGGGAGTCCTCGGGGGAGAAATTGGTGAGTGGCAATGCAGAGGGGGAAGCACAGGGTGAGCGGGAGAGAGGCTGGCAGGCAGAGGTGTACTGACCATGCTTAATCTGTTTGAGAAAGGAAAGTGAGTGGTAGTTCCTGCCTGGCTGTGATGCTCCAGTGGATGACAGGTTTTCCTTCGAGGCTAAATATATGTTCAGAGTGGGATTTAAAGAGGGTGTTCTGTGGGGACGTGGAGGTAGATCTGTGGACATAGAGGCAAGAGGTTTCCTGTTTGCAGGGCTTATGGTGGGGACCAGCATGAAGGGGCTGTGTCAGGCCAGAACTGAAAGCAAACAGCATCTTTGTCACCAGTCTGACATCTGAATCCCAACAAGGTGGGCTAGGCTGAAGGAGGAAGGACTGCTTCCCGTGTTGGCTCTGTGCGTCCCAGGCTCTCAGCCGGCCCTGGCCATGCAGGGCTCGGTGTGCTGGGACATACATGTTGTGTTGCTCTGCGGTGGACTGGAAGCTTGTGGTTCTGTCTGGGGAAATCCCTTAGAAGATGTCAATATAGCAAGCTCATTTGCTATCTTTTTAATTTTTTTCTTGAATGATAGGAAATGACTCAGCCTATGTCATATGACAGCACAGCTGGGATTTCATCCTGTGCTCTTGCTCCAACCTTCTCAATGGTTTCAGGTTGAGAGCTAGACTTTGATTCTCAGCCCTTCAGAAATGCTTTTTGGCCTTGTGCCATTGCCCAGGTATCCCACACAAGCCTTCCCTGCAACCACCACGTTATCTAGCTGATCCTGGGTGCCACAGGATCCTCACGCCTTCTCAATCCGAGCTTTTTGGGCAGTGTGAGATAAGTGCAAGTTTGAATTCTGCTGCTGTTGTGCCCTGAGACTCGGAGAGGAGCGCTTTGCTAGATGTGCACGGCACGCGTGGAAGAGGCACGGCTGCGCGTTGTACCATATGGGGAACGCAGCTCCCTCTGGGGTGAGCGCTGTTTGCCAAAGCTTTGTTGTTTTGAGCGTTAACACATTGGGTTTCGGGGATGCCCCGGCGCGGCTAATCCTGTTGAAGATCGCAGCCATCGGTTTCACTTGCTGGCCAACACGCAGCAGAGCTGGCTGGAGGAGGTGACTGTGGATAGCCAAGGCCGCGCTTTGCTATCTTAGGGATGAATCCTAGCCAGTGGTCTGCAAAGCTTAGCTGGGCTATCGCTTTCCACTTTGTCCTCTGTAATTATTTTACAGTCTGGATTCCTTGCAGCTGAGATGATGCCCCCATTGTCATCACCTGCTTGGGATGAAAAAAATACTCTCCTCCTGCCAGCTGAGTCCCCTCGAGTCCCTTTGCAGTACTAGGTGTTCCTCTGGCTGTGGAACTGCCTGCCTGACGGTCACTGCCGGCAGGGTCTTGGCTCGGGCTGTCCTGCCTGGCACGGCCGTCCCAGGTAGTTGTATCCTCACTGGCGGCTGGAGATCTGGGCTCAGCGTGCAGATCCCTGGCAGCTTCTCGCCTGCCTGCGACCTGGGAGGCTTTTCTGCAGTGCTCTCCAGGAAATGCCATTGGAATGACTTCCACTGCAGTTTCCTGCCCGGCCCGCAGCATTCCTGCCGCTAGACCGAGAACGATGCAGAGGCGAGTTTTCAGAGCTTTGCTCTTCGCCCCATTTACTTGGTTCTCCTTCTTTGGGGCCCTGCCTGTTTTCCTTGCTGCCTCTCGGTGTGCGGTACAGTTTGATTACGTTCCTTAGATCTGTGATTAGAGCAGGCGCCTGGAAGGCAAAGCTCCTGCCCATCGCTGGCGGTGGCTCAGAGCAGCCCACTTAACTCCCTGGTCTTTCAGCAAAAGGGATAGCATTTCCTTCCCTCCCAGGGGAGCCACTGGGAACTCAGATTTGTAAAGCACTCTGAGGTTCTTTAATCCGAAGAACGGAGTGTCATTTTAAAAAAAGACCTGTGAAATAATTAGCAAACTGTTTCTTGCTGCTCTGTGTTCACAGCTGCTCTCAGTAATGTCAGTCTTCCTGATCATCCTGCTCCTTTCTGAAACTGGAGCTGGGTCACCCTGAGCGCTGCCCGGGATCTCTCCCCATTTCAGCAGCAATGGGGTATCCCACCGCAGCAAAAGGGGTGGGAGGGAGCAACGTGCTCTTTTCCCCTGTGGAAGCTGCAGCTTTCTATACATATCTGGGGTGCTGCAACTGATTTCTGTGGAGATCCTGTATGGTTTGTGTACGTGGTTTACCCCCAGGAGTGGCGATATGCCTGCGGCCCACAGCGGGTACAGGCTGAATGGTGGCGCGATGCTTTGAGGCCTTTGCTTAAGCTTCTCTCCTTTGATTTTTACCAAGCTGCTGACTGCTGTAAGCACAGTCCCATCTTGATGTTACAAGGAGTATTTCTCTAGTAGCTCTTTCCCCACTAGCTGTAAAGCTGGAGTATTCCCAGGAGGAGCTGGGGGAAGGGAAGGGATGGATATCAGTTGTAGAAGTGTTGCAGACCTGCTGAACCGAGAGGCGAGGGATTAATGGTGGCTTCTGCCTTGGGAGCAGAAAGGGGCTGGGGGTGGCTGCTCTCTTCCCTCTGGTGACCCCAATAGCAGTTGGGATGTTGACCTACCTGCTGGCTGATTCAGCATGAAGGTATGCTCTGCCGAGTGGCTCTGCCTTTTCGTGGCAGGAAAGCAACGACACTCTCCTCCTCCACCCTCCCGAGAGGGATGTTACCCTTAAACGCTATTGTTCTGAGCAACTAAAGATTAACGAAGATAATGGAGGCATGAAAGGAAAGCAGTGTCCCTTGGTGCCAGGGCACTCCTTGATTTGCTGCCCTGGCCTTGGACAGGGAGACAGTTCCTCCTCCCTGCTCCCCACCTGGAAGGATGTGCAGAGGGGTGTTTGGTTCAAGATCTCTCTGAAGTTCCGCTCCTAATCGTCCTTGGGATGCCAAGGGCTTAAGCTGGGGGAGTGCTTTCTTGAGGCATCCGATAGCTTTCCCTGTGGTGCGCCTGTGGAGGGGAACACGAGGGCTTGGCTGTGGGTGCACCAGGGCAGCTTCAGGGTATGGGCTGGCCCTCGCCCCATTCAGGTGGGGAGAAGGGTTACTCTTTGCCACAGGAGCAGAACAGCCCGGCAGAGCGAGGGGGCAGAGGGCTGCCGGGAGGCAGAGCCGTTAGCAGATGGCTCCAGCTGGGCTTACCGGGGAGCAGGTGTGGGTTTCAGGAGGCAGCCTTTTAAGAGAGATGTCAGTTTTGAACCCGGGAGGCTCGAGGGGCTGAGCCGTGGCTGCCACGACTTGCATGCTGGGGAGCTGTGACCTAATTGTGCTGTAGAAATGCTCGTTTTATTTTTTATTTTTAGGTATTTTGCTTATTTTATCCTCATGTTTAATTTAGTTAGCAAAAAAAGAAAAAGAATCCGAGGGCTGAACAGTGCTGGGAAGGACTGCCTGCAGGCGGGAACGCCCGCTGCAGCTCCTCCGTGCAGCCAGCATCTCTCCAGCTGCCCGTGTCTTCTCTCGGACACGTGCTCACGTGTACCAGCCCAGTGCTGTCTCTCAGGATCTCTTTAATGGGAAACCCAGTGCACTCAGCGCTGCTGCCTGCCTCCGGGGTAGCAAGAGAGGGAGGAGCGGGATTCGGAGCATTAACCAGAGAGGCTCCCGTGGCCACGGGGACTGTTTGAACATTGTGCTGTAACTGGTCTGCCTTCCCTCCGCTACTGGGAGCAGGGAGCTGGGTGAGCATGGTGTTTCAGGAGGCTTTGGGCTGGTTACCCTCTCGACCACCGCTTGCCCCTGCATTTACACAGCATGCCCAAGGAAGGGTAATAGGCTGTATCTGCAAAGAGGGAAGTTTCAGGGGTCTGTGTGATTCCCTTGGGGAGAGCTGCTTGAATTTATTGCATTATCCTCCTTCCTGCTCAAGCTTGTGTTTCAGCTGTGTCTGCAGACGTTGCTTCTGATTTAAGTAGATCCAATTAGTAGCTAGCTTCTGGCATCAGTATCCTGCTTGGGGAGATGAGCCCTGGGGATGAGGAGCCTCTGGTGGGAGTGGGGCTGGGCTCAGCCTCTCTGCCGCCTGCTCCTGACCTAGGATGGACCCAGAGCTCCCCGACTCGCAGCCCCAGTCCTGAGCTCAGGGGGGAAACCAAGGCAGGTGTCCTCTGCTCCGTGCTCCACCTGGCCAAGAACAAAGAGCAGGCAGGTTCTCCCTGCCTGTACCGCTGCCAGCCAGGTGCTCTTAAGAGTGAAATCAAATACTTCAAAATGTGACAACTTGGCAGCAGTCAGAGCTTTGAGCAGGAGCTGCTCTTGTCAGGAGGTGTGCAGGGACCTACCTGTCTGTTGGGGGTAGGACTGTGTGCCTGAGGGGAGGGAGCTGCTGGAGCCGGCTGCTTCCCAAAGGAGCATGGAAGGGTTTTCTCTCTCTCTGCTGGAGGGTGAAGGGCTGTTTGGGAAGCTCAGAGAAGAGGCCTAGGCTGGCAAGGAGCAGGTTTGGTTTGAATGCAGCTAAGGCCATGCTCAGGTGGAGCGGGACAGCTGTCTGCATCACATCATTAGTCCTCCAAATGATACTAGTCCCCTTTGCACATCTCTGGTTTTTGCCATCATTGAGGCTGAGGAAGGCTGGGCTACAAGTGTTGTGCAGGGAGCACGGCTGGCAGCAGTACGTGACATTACTCTGTGCGTGTAACTTGTGGTAAGCTGGCTCAGGGTTTGGGCTGGGATGCGGGACTTGGGCGTGTATGTGGCCCTGGGTAGTGTCTGTGTGACATATGACTTATGTATGGAGAAAATGAGGTGTTGCTACCTGTAAATCAGCCATCATAGCAGTGTTGCAAGTGCTTCCATCCTGTAATGGTATGGCTCACCAGTGTATTAAAGTTGCCAGAGAGCTAATATCTTTTATTAGAGCAACTGACCTCATTTAGAAGCTTCCAGTGCACCAGCCAGTGATTATTTCATGCAACAACACGTATGGAGGAGCCCAGGGCAGAGCACAAAGTCTCCTTCTCTTGCTGCATTGCTCTCTCCCGCGTTTGCTGCATCAGCTGCCTACTCTGCTTCCTGCCCTCAAGTCAGCAAGGATTTTGCTAAAAGGGACTTTGTGGCCTGAATCATTTGAGATTTCATGTGGACTAACAGGAAGTGAAAACAGAATGAGCACATCTTCCTCCTCTTCCTGCACCTCCACCCTTTCCCCTTTTTCATTCAAGTGGCATGTAAGAATTACAGCAGCCTGATGAAGTGCTGGGGCTTAAGTGGGAAGTGGTGAGGCTTGGCCGGCACTCCTCCAGGATGCTGGAGGACAAGTGGCTCGAGGCAGAAGAACTGGGTGGTCCTTCCCCGGGACCTGTCTCCCCTGGGGACCGTCCCTGTACCCAGCCTCACTCCTCAGGCTCTGGTAATGCTGCTGTTCCCTGCAGGGTAGATTTGGGGTAAGGCTCACGCTGTGGTTGAGGGCTGGGGAGAGCTGTCAGCATCGTATGACTCAGCCCCTGGATAGGAGTGAACATGGCTCCGCAGCCAGGCACACATGAGCCTGGCACGTCTCCTCGGCACAGGTTTCCCCACAGTTACACAAGGGCATGATTGCACAGGAGCTGTGACGTCTGGGAAAAGCAATGACAAGGTGAAAATTGAGCTTTGTTCACCGGGCGCAGGGGACCCTGCCGAGGTGCTCGTCCGGTGCAGCGAGCTGGCTGCGGCACTTGGGCTCCCCGGCACCGCGGGCAGCAGATAACCGTGAAATTAAAGCAGGAGTCTTCCCCTGCCCCCCGAGCGTGCCCCTCGCACAAAAGGCAGGCAGGCTGCTCTGCCTGCCGGGGCTCAGACACCATCTGTCCGGTGGGGAGAAGCATCAGAGAGACCGTCTTTCCTCGGACTATTCCACTTAATGCCCTTTGGAAAACAATCCCATTCCCAGCAGGTGCTAATCTCTTGAGTGGATCCGGCTCAGCCAATGTGTTCTTCACTGTGCCTTTGTACCAGAGCCTTGTCGCCTGCCAGCCGTCCCGCTGCCAAGTGCGCCTGACTCCAGCCAGGGCTTCAGCACCTTCAGGAGCCCTCAGCCCAGTTAGTTCTGGGAGAAGCACTGGTGAACGATGGATGCAAGTGGATTAGTCATTTGCACCATCTCCAGCTTTAATACACGTGAATGTTTCAGCAGATTTCTGGAATGGAGAGCGCAATTCCCTGCTCTCCATCTCATGCTGTGCACAGCAGTCTCCCTGGGGCAGGGATGGGGGTTACAGCTGTCACCGTAGCCCCTTTCATGTATTTGGAAAATGCTGAAATTGTGCTGAATGGTGTGGGGTTATTGCAGGTTCCCTGGAGCTGGTGATGAAACCAGTTTGACAGGAGGCTGCCGTGGCAAGGATTAGGGCTGGAGTGTGCTAGCAAGGGTTTGTTTCTGGTTAGAAAAGAGCTGGCTCTGGCCCTCACTAGGCTGAAGCCCCGCAGGTTTGTTGGGCTTTGGGCTGAGGCCCCAGGGACAGCCTCCCCGCCGGTCCCACTGCAGGCTGCAGCCTGGTGGCTCGGCCAGGCTGGGAGGAGAGGAGAGCAAGGCAGGGATGTGCTTATTTAATAAAACCTTTTGAGTTTATGGCTGCATCCCTCAGAGTCACAGGTTTCTCTAAATGCAAAGCCCTGGAGCTTGGGCAGGGGCAGCACCCCAGCACCCACTCCCAGGGCAGGTGATGCCGGAGAGGCAGCGGAGCGGGTGGCATTCCCTGCCATTGTCATGGAGATCAGCAGCTGCTTCCCTGGAGGTCACCATTTGCATAACAGTTAGAGCTGGGTCTCTGGAGCATTTGCACCTGCGAGTATGCTCTCCCCAGAGCCCCTTCCCCTCCCCGTGTTCCCAGAGCCCCTTCCCCACCCCATCCCGAGCCTGCCCAGGGTGCTGACAGGGACCAGTGGGGTGAAGGTGGGGATCTCTGGGACCTCTGCCTTGGATGGCAGTTTTCCTTGGCATGATGTGCCCGAGTCGCGGGGGCTCATGTTGACCTCCAGTCCCAATAACTGCAGGCAGGGCTGGGGGCGGTGGGGGCCACACATGGATGCGGTGTCTGGGGGAGCAGGGCAGAGGGACAACCTCCAGGATGTCTCTTCCACTTTCATAGCACATAGGGACCCACTGAGTTGTGTTTACAGGATCCTAGTGGCAGCCTTTGGGAATACTTATGTTTTCTTTCTTTCTGAAAGATCTCAGCTGCCTTTTCCTCCCTGTGCTTCACCTCCAGGTTCGCATATGCCAGTCCCATGTGGTGAGCTGGCAGCCCGAAGGGGCTCTGGGAGCAGGTTGCTGTCGATGCAGGGCTTTGTTGTGGTCTGCGCTGAGCTGCTGCCTTTCTTTTTCCGCGCTTCTCTCACTACTCAGCACAAAACTGTTCCCAGCATCTTATTAACAAATGTCTGGTCATCCAGATGACTCCACTCCTGGCCAGCAGTTGGTGTTAGACCTCTTAGCAGTAATACAGCTGCAGTTACGGCAAAGGTATAACAGAAACAGCCTTGTTTGCAAGTGAAACATTGCCTCATGACGAGAATGCCTGGATTGGGAGTCAGATGCTGTGGCTCACGCTGCTGGCTTGTATGCAACTCTAGGGAAAGCACTTAACCTCTCCGCACCTCTGTTGATCTGTCTGGGAACAATGCTGACTTAACCCACAGGAGATTTTGGAGAACTAACTAATTTTTGGTAAAACACATTAGGGTCCTTGGGTGGGAAAGACTTTTGTATGTGCTGAGCTGGTTGCTGTGGGTGTCTGGCTCAAAGGCAGGCTGGCTGGCTGTCAGGGGTGCAGGGAAACTCTGTAGTGGCTGCTGGAGTCAGAGTCTCCGTGTCAAAATTGGACTAACTGCCACTGGTTCACTGTGAATAGTCCCGATAGAGCCTGTCTCTTCTCTGCTGGTTTTCAGAGCTTCGTGCCAGTGTCTCAGTGACCTCCATACCCTTCACCTCCCCGTGCAAGGGAAGCTTTGAGCACCCAAACTCTGCCCTCCCCAGCAGCTGCCACCCTCCCCTTTCTGCTCTACCCCTGACTCACAAGAGACCAGATGGGGATTCATTGCTCACATCTGCTTCCTTCACCTGCCCTCATGGTTCAGTGTCACTTACTGAATCCTCTTTCCTCAAGTGTTGAGGCTTATCTTAGAAGAGGAACCTGGTCTGCTCTGCTTGCCCTGAATGGGATCTAGCAACTGTTCTCCCTCCTGCTTGGCTCGGGGAACTGCTTTGGACAGTGCTGGTGAATGAAACCAGCTGAACCTCTGGGGGTGGCTACCAGCAAGAGGCTGAAACTTTGGGTCTTCCCCTTCCCGTTTCCAGGCCAGGATGTGAATGCTGTCTCAGCCAGACCTCGTGCCTGATTAATCTGCTGTCCCACCCAAGCCAGAGCACTTTGGGTCAGACCTACCCCTCTTTTCTCTCTACCACAATATTGTGTATCGTCACTAGGCAGTGTTTAAATGGCTGATGCATCCACCCCGCCAGTGGGTTGCCATCTGGGGCACTGCAGGTGTCTTGAGAGCCTTTGGCACTGCAGAACCTCCCTGCCCCTGCTCTGTGAGGTGGTGGGCACTGGTGGAGTCTGTATCTCCAGGTCCTCTGTCTGCTGCAAGCAGCACATGCAGCTGGAGGGAAGTCCCCCCAGCAAGTGCTGGTTTAGGCTCCAGCAAGAAAATGTTGTGTCCTTCCCCAGTGCTGGGGGAGGAGAGGTGAAGCTGGGGGATTGCCTTTTGCGGAGGCATAACGTCTCGCTGCTTCCTCATCGCCTGCCCCAGAGCATCCTCCTCTCGGATGTGTCTGTCACCCGGGGTGGGGAAGGGGATGTGACGGGTGTTCGGCAGTGGAACAGCCTGTCCTCGCTGGGGTGGAAGAGGCCCAAGGGCACGCGGAGAGGGTGGTTGAGACACTGACGTGCTGTTGCTACCATAGTCCTTGTGATCGACTCAGGAATTTCAAATATTTCCTCTCAGATAAAGGTGACTGGGGGAGGCCAGAAATATCTGGACGTGTCTGGGCAAGCCTGAGATCCCAAACACCAGGCCAGAGAGGTTAGAATCCGTACTGGGAGTGCTGGGCTTCAGGTGCAGAGCGGCCGAGGCCTGGGGCGGTGTGGGAACTAAGCAAGCTGCCTTTCCCTAACCTTCAACCCACCCCCTGGATAGGGAGGGAGGACGCTCCTGCCTGTTTTCCCACTCCCCCTGGTCTGGGATTGCCATTCCCAGGGGACACATCTGGAATCGCAGTTGTGCAGGGGCTGAGCTATCGCAGCTCCTGGGAACGGTTTCCCTGAGGAAGGCCAAGGCGCTCTCCTCCCGAATCTCCTGCAGCCCGCAGCTGCTGCTCCATTCCCAGGGGAAGGAGAGGGCCTCGCGTCCCCTCCCTGCCCGCACAGGGCTCTTGTCTTGCTCTTCTCCGTCTGTAGCACCCGATAGCTCTCAGTTCACCATATGCCATTTATCTCTTGTTCAGCAAACACTTCCTTTTCTTAGAAGTAAGGGCTTCAAAACATGCTTCTTGGAACTGCCTTTCCCCAAGCTCAAGAGGGCTCGGCTGCCAGCCCTCCCCAGCTCCCTGCCCTGGCTGTGGGGGCCCTCTCCTGGTGCCAGCCCTGCGGAGAGGCTGGGTGACTGCGTGGCCCCTTCCACCTCTGCAGCCTTCCTGGGAACTGTGGGGATGTCCCCTCCCATGGGTCAGGAGGAGCCCACAGAGATGTGTGGGGCTCTTGGTGGGGCAGGCCTTACTGAATCTCTGAGCAACGTGGCTTTTTCTGGGGAATACATCACGAGGGCGCAGCCTCCTTCCTCTTGCTGAGCGCTCCCGCAGCACTGGGTGCTGTGAGTGCTCGGCTGGGATGTGTATCCGAGGGAAGGACCTTCTCTGGGGGGCCAGGGCCCTGGTACAGATGTTGTAGGGGTGGTGGACGCACTCCACAGCTGGCGTTTTTGGACAAGCCTGTGCCTTCTGCCCTGGTTCCCCTGTGCCCTCCATCCCCACCAGCCTGCTCTTGGTTTGCTGTTGCTTGCCGTGCTCTCTCACCGCTCCGCTGCTCATCACCACCTATCAGCAGAGGGATTTCCTGTGCTGTAATTAAAAATATCCCCTCCTTTCGTTTGGGCTCTCCTCCCGTCCCTCTTCTGCAGCACATCACTGGCTCTTTCCGCAGCTGTCAACCTGAGCGAGTGGCCGGGCAGAGGGGCTAGCAGCAGGCAGCAGCCCTCACCTTTCTCCCTGGGCGGCACCTGTGTGTGAGCTGCTGTCCTGCCCATTCCTGCGGGGCCAGGATGCAATACAACACCTCCACGGAGCCTGCGCCAGCTGGCAGGCCCGGTGGGAAGCGAGCTGCCTTCTGCTGCTCTGTGTGAGTGGCGGGAGTCATGGGGACGGTTGTCACATCTCTGAAGAGGACTTTGAGTGAGGCAGCAGTGGTGCCCCGGGGTGAGTTAGCAAAGTCCCTGTTGTCCCAGCGCCCTGGCCCCGGGGCTGCTGATACCTCTTCACAGCCAGGGAAGTCGCAAGATGCTGGAGATGGTGTTCGATGGGAGGTAGAGAAGAGCTTTGGTGGGGCAGAGGCAGGTGCTGAAGTGCACATCTCACCTGGGTGATTGTTCAAGTACCTGATCCCCTGTTGGGGGGGAGGCCAGTGGCTGAGAAGAGGGACACAGCCTGGCTCCCTGGGAGCCAGCGTGCATGTCTATTGCACGCCTTGCTGTGAAAAGCTGTGTGTGAGCTCGATCGTGTGTGTGTGGCAAGGTGAGGCGATGCCCCGCAAGCTGTGACCATGCTCGGGCTGTTTTGGGGGAGCCAGGGGACTGGCACCACATTTCCATGAGTGATGGAGAGGCACCTGCCTAAAGAGCATCTCGATCCCAGCCGTGATCTGGGCACCGAACCCCCACAGGTCCTGTGGCAGCGGTTGCAGCTCATCACAGGCTGTGGGCAGGCATGGGAGGCAGCTTGCAGGCAGAGCTGCCAGACCCAGGCAGGCAGGGATGCTGCCCCTGCCTCCGGGGAGACTGGTAAGGCATGACACAAGCACAGCGTCATCCGGGCTTATCTCTACTTTCCCAGAGCAGCCGGGTTACTGGAACTGCATTCACTTATCAGGGAACAGGGGACCTTGCTGGGAAGACAGGCTCGAGGTGCAACAGCGTCAAGGCCCTGCTGATGCCGAGCTGCCTGGCGCTCTGAGCTACTGGCGATCCCTGAGCCCAGAGCTCGCTGCTCCAGCTCCCTCTAGCCCCGGTGCTCCTGCTCAGCCCTGATAAACCTGGGAGCTGCTGGGGCGTAAAGTTCCCTGCTTCATGTACCCTGCCCACGGGCCCCTCCTTCGCTGCAGTGCGTGTGGCCCGAGGACCTGAGCACCTATCCTCACAGTGGTCCAAGGTCCCTGGGTACCCAGGAGAGCAGGAGGGGTTGTGTCATGCCGTGGGGGTGTTGCATGGGTGCAGGGTACAGATGTGCTCTCTGAGAGCCTGTTTTCGGGAGCAGTTCAGCTCTGGTGGTCTTCTCTCTTTCTCTCTGCCCTTCACCTGCCCCAGTCCAGGCCATGACCATCTGTCCCCAGCCCTGTCACACACCTCCCTCGGAGGGAGAGGGGCTGTGGCTGTTCGCCATGCAGTGGCTCTGTTGAAATTTGCCCGGCTCTTGCTGTTGCTGGAGATGAAGGACTGGAGGCAGCCGGCTTGGACGAGCCGGGCCGGAGTGACTGCATTCCTGGCCAGGCCTCGTGCTTGGCCCGCTCTCCCGAAGCCCGGGGAAAGGCCGGAGTTTCACGACCCAGAGTGTCTGCCTTCGCCACGGGGGTTCACAAAATCCAGATTGTGCTGCAGAGTAACCTGCAATGGCCAGGACGCGGGAGTGCTTGTCTTGCTGGGATGCGGCAGTGGGGAGAGGAAGGTGAGAGGCTCTGCTTTGGACGCAAAAGCAACGGGGGGATGCGCGTTGTGGACTCCTGCCGCAACCGTGGGCACCAACCCTGCTGCTGCTCCCCCAGGCCTCGGCCATGGAATAAAGCCCAGCATTTTCCTGCTGCAATGATTTCTATCACACTTTGATGCTAATTTTAGAGAGCCTAGAGCACGTGATGCATCTCCTGCCCTGCCCGCGTGGTACTCTCCTTGCAAATCCTTTCTGGCATCCACTTCTCTCATGACTGGTCCTGTGCTTTCCCCATCGCCCTCTGTGCGTGATTCAGAGCAAGGAAGCACAAGGCATCTGTCATCCGCCCCATCCCCACCACCGCTTTCCTGCCGGCAGGAGCCCGGCAGCCTTCCTGCCCCTTCCCACGGAGGAGGAAGGAGCCCCAGAAAGCGGCAGAGATGGTCTCTGTGCTCCGCTCCCACCCCCTCTGCTCACAGCTCCTCTCTTCCCACAGGAGCGGTTTGTGGACCTCTACGGGAACGATGCTGCTGCCGAGGTGAGGAAGGGCCAGGAGACCTTCAACAAATGGCTCCTGACCGGGGCGACGGTGGCAGGAGTGCTTCTGCTGGGATCCCTGCTGAGCCGCAAGTGACCCGCCGCCGAATCCCCCCGTCGCCAGGACGGCTGCGCCTTCACCGCCACATCCACTACACTCCGCTCCCGAGCACCGTCACCGGCGCGGGGGGGGGGCAGCCCCTCCGCCTCCCGGGCGAGCGCCCCGCTCCACGGAGCTTTCTCCCTCGTGCCGCCAGCTCCTTTTATTGTAGCCCGTCTTATTTACCGTTCCGTTGTGTTTTAAAGGCGCTGAGACCAATGCAGCACTTCAGCCAACAGCTCCCAGCGCTGGGGAGATCCAGGCAGCCGGGGGGAGTACCGGCTAGAAGGTGTCCCAGCCCTGCAGGGTCCTCTAGATCACTTTGAAGAGAATAAACAGACTTATTTTTGCATGTGTGAGTGCGTGCGTGTGTGTAGATGTGTCACTAATATAAGGTTCCCCAGCCAGAGCAAGGGTCGAGGCTCCGTACCCCCATCTCCATCACGCTCAGGCCCCGGGAAGAGGTAGGCTGCCAAACGGGACGGAGCTTCCCTGCAGCATCCCTATGCCGTCCCCGCTTCGTCTGGGAAGAGCTCATCCCTGCAGGGGTCGGGGGGAGCCGGGAGGAAGAGGCAGAGGCCGGTGGTGACAAGCTCTGCCCCTCACGTCAGTCCCTGAGCCCCTTTCTCCCTGGACAGCAGCTGCTGGGAGCTGAGGCCGGTCTCGGGTGAGGATGGTGTGTCAGGCCCAGGGCTGTGCCTGCTTTGAAGGGTTCCTCCTCCTCTTCCTCCTCCTCCCTCTGAATGTAGATTGCTGTGGGGCAGTGTGCATCCCTCCCCACACCTGCTCCTCCGGGCTGGCAAAGGAGGAAGGCAGGCGAGGGGGGAGAGCGCTTTCCCCAGCCCCTGCCCTGGAACAAGGGGCTCTGCAGAGAGCTGGGGCTGCAGTGTCCAGCAAGTGCAGGAATACAGAGCCGGGGGGGTGGAAGGGGTGTCGGGGCGGGGGTGCGATGCTCCTGCCCTTCATGGGGGTGGCAGCAGGGGAAGGCAGAGCCGTGGGAGCAATCCCACCGCAGCCGATCCATGGGGCTAGTGGGGGAGCGAGCCCAGGGGAGGTGGGAGCGAGGACTGGCACCAGCTGAGACCTGTCCCCGCCGCCGGGAAGCTTCTTTGGGGACAGCGGGAGCCGCTGGCTTCTCCTGTGCTGTCCTGGTTGCTGCCAGTCCTCATAGCGCAGGCAGATCCCTGTCCCCATGGCGTGGCTGTGATGGGTGCATGCAGTGGCAGAGGTGCCTGGCTCCCCCCCCCCACCCCTCTTCCCGTGCGGCTCCTGCTGCCGCCAGGGCAGGGAACCTCCTGGGCTTTGAGCTGAAATTAGCTTTGAAAATAACCCCTCATCCTTCGGAGACGACCACCGGCAGACCCAGCTGTCCACGCGGGCTTGTCTGTGTACATACCGCCCGCGCTCTGCTGTACATATCCGAGTAGTTTTTAATTCATTTGTGAATACTCTTAATGCTATTTTTGTTATCTTGTCTGTCCGTATTTATGTGTGGGGCCGTGCTCCCTGCAAAGGCCAAGGTGGGATGGAGGCGGGGAGGGGGGAACCGGAGGCTTTGGGGGGGGGTCCCACCTGGCCACCGAGCACGGACTCGCGCTCCCAGTGTAGGATCTGCTCCCGGTACCCATGGTGCTGGGAGCGGATCCTACGCAGGGAGCACGAGGATTAGCATTAGCCCATTGAACGCTTCGGTTTGCAGGTGGAGGTGATTCCACTAATAAACTCTTGTCATTGGAGCTGCTGATGGTGCTGTGGTTTTTGCGAACGCCGTGGGCTTGGGGGGGGATTCGGGCAGCCTTGGGCAGGAGCTGCCTTCAGCGGGATGGATGGAGGGGGAACAGGTCGTTTCCCTGGCCAGGGAGGGGTTGGGGTGCTCCAAGGGGTGTGGGATTTGCTGTTTTCCCAAGGGGATGGTGCTGGGCAGGGTTGGCGTGACATGGTGCTGCCTGCTTGGGCACGGTGCTGCCCGTCTCCATCACAGGCAGCATCGGGACAGACCCCTGCCCATCCCTTCTACTTTTCACCAGGGCCAGGCTCAAATCCTCGTCCTGGGTCCTCGTTACGGGCTGTGGGGGCAGAACAGCCCAAGCCAGGCTCTTAGCTGGGCTTGGGCGGCGGGGGGGAGCTGGTTTTGGGAGCCAGGCAGGGGGAGCATCCACAGCCATGTTGGGGTGAGGAGGGCAGGGGGCTTGCAGCCCCACATCCCAGTGGGTGCCTTGCTGGGTCCCACAGCACACACACCCCCCCACACTCCACGTTTCTGGGGCTCCCTCTCGCCCGCCCCCAGCTCTGCCACCGGTGAGCTGGGGAAAGGGGAAACCTTCCAGCACCACCTGCCCTTTGGGGGGGGGGGGGCTCATTTCGGCACAGTCTGAACCCCACAAACACAGGGCCTTGTCCGGGACGCTCCCTGCTTGTGGCTCAGCCTTCCCCACGACCCTCCGGGATGCGCAGGGGACGACCGGAGCGTGGGGGGCAGCGGCCGGGGCCCGTGGGGAGTCGTGGGCCGGCGGGACGCGGTGGGAGGCCGCGGACACGAGCACCATCCCGTGGGCGATGGGGGAAGCTGCCGTGGAGCTGCAGCGGCTGCTGCTGGGGGGGGGGGGGGCAAAGGGCACCCGCATGGCCAGCACACCCGCGAGGGTTTTGGGTGACCCCCTCGGTCCCCCAGAGCCACCAGCCCCGTCCCCAGCTCCCCCTACGCCCCCCACGCAGCCTCGATTCGCCCCCCCGGTGGTGCTGCAGGGACCCCGGCGCAGGGGATGGGACCCCTCACCCCGGCACGGCCGGAGCTCCACGCAGCCGGGGGGACCCACGATGCTCCAGCACGGAGCTGGGAATGGGACCCTGCCCGGGGGACCCGGCTGCGGGGGCTCCCCGAGACAACACACCAGGCTGAGCCACGCTCCCGGCTTTAATCCCTGCCGAGGAGCCCCCCCCCGGCAGGTTGGGGGTCAGTGGGTCCCACGGCCGGGCAGCTGTGCCGGCCACGGGGCCGCGGTGGCATCGGCTCCCCGCTGACTGCCAGCGGGACGGGGACGGGGACATGGCTTGTGGGGGGGCCAGCAGGTTCCCACGCAGTGACTGGTCTCATGGCTTGTACTGCAGGTCCGTGGCGATGAGCATGAAGCCCTGCGGGTAGTTGGGGTGAGATGGGGGGGGACATGGGGGATGCGGGGGGCAGCGGGGTGAGGGGACGGTGGCGGCACCCACCTCCTGCAGCGAGAGCCGGGCGTTGAGCGGGCTGAGCCCGTGCAGGGTGGGCAGGGGGACACCAGCCTGGAGCCGCTCTGTGGGGAGAACAGAGCCGTGAGTGGGGGGCAGCCCCAGGGCAGCCGGGGGGGGGGGACTGGGACAGGATGGGGACAGCACTCACTGTTTGCCCAGGGCACCCCGAAAAGCCACAGCCCGAACTTCAGCAGGGTCTCCAGTCTCTTCACCTGTGGGACAGGCAGCCCCCTGAGCCTGGCACGGGGCGGGCAGAGGGGGCTGCAGCGCAGGCAGGGTTCAGCTCCCCTACCAGGGCTGCACCCGCTGCCTGTGCAAGTGCTGGCCTTGCACGGGGTCCCCAGCACCCCCAGGCCCCTCCCAGACCCTGCTCCCAGGGTGATGCAGAGCACAAGGTTCCCCTCAGATGCCCCATCGTGCCCCAGCACGGCAGCTCACCTCCACCGGGCCCACGTGCGACGTCACCTGTGACACGCTGAGCCTGGAGGACAAGAGCAGGATGAGAGCCAGGCACAGGGATGGGGACTGTCCCATCCCAGGGCAGGAATGGACTGAGCTCCATGGCAGGGCTGGGAGCCCGACAGAGAGGGTCCAGCTGAGGACCTAACCAGGGTACCAGTGCCAGGGCAGCAGGCATGGATGAGAGCCGGGAGCAAGAGGGGTCTGAGCAGGTGATACGGGACATGGGGAAGCAAATGGCCAAAGGTGCAGAATGGGGGGAGCTTCCCGGGTACGCCCCAGGGGAGGCCAGACCCAGCACGGGGCTGGGGACTCACCCCTTCAGGCTCACGGTGCCTCCGAGCCTGTTCCCGGTGATGGTCGGCTTCCCCGTCACGTTGGCATCCTGCAGCAAGAAGAGATGTTGGAAAGACCAGAGCAGTGCCTGCAACCCTGCATCGCCCCAGCATTACCCCAGCATCACCCCAGTATTGCCCAGCATCACCCGGCATGATCCAGCATTGCCCCAACCAGGAGCACAGGCAGATCAGCCCCAGCTAAGCCCTTTGGGGCCAGGCCCTGGATCGCCGTGCCGTGGCAGCACCAGCCACTCACGATGTTCAGCAGAAAAGCGGGGGCGCGGGTGGCGTTGGGCAGCACCACGAAGGCCTCGGCAGAGCCGAAGAAGGCACCGTGCAGGGCATCGGGGTGGCAGGAGAGCAGGGGCTGCCGGCGAGCCGAGAGGTGCAGCTCCATGGGGTGGTCCGGGTAGCGCTGCTGCAGCTGGGAGAGACCAGGGCTGAGCTGGCACGGAGCCACACTGGCACCGCCGGCACCATGGGCACCAGCCCGGGCTCCCAGCAGGTCCCCACCACTGCCCAGTGTGCCCCATCACTGCCCTGCCCTGGGCTGGGTGCAGGCAGGGTGGGCAATGCATCCTGTCCTGCCCATGGTCCACCTGCCCACGTCCTGTCCTGCCTGCGTCCCGTCGCGACTGCGTCCCATCCTGCCTGCGTCCCATCCTGCGTCCCACCTCTTCTGCAGCCCATCCCCTGCCCTGTCCCTCCTGTGTCCCATCCCACGTCCCATCCCGCCTGCATCCTGTCCTACCCCATGTCCCACCTGCATCCCCTTCTCCCCGTGTCCCATCCCACCCACACCCACCTGCGGGGAGAAGAGCCCCATGCTCTTGGTCCTCAGCTGGAGCGGGAACCGCCGCGGGAGCTGGAAGGCAGCAGAGGGGTCGGGGTGCTGGGGCCACAAGGCACGAGGACACCCCGGCGGGACCCCGGCGGAGGCAGCTCTGCCCCGCAGCCGTGGCCGGAGCCGTCCCTACCATGTCGCTGGAGATGTTCTTGCGCAGGACCCCGGCCGTGAAGTACGTGAAGGCGGCCGAGTTGGCAACGAACTCGGTGACAGCCAGCAGCAGCATGGGCTCCTGCGCCGTGGGCAGTGCTGTGGGCAGAGCGGCAGGCAGCGCCGTGGGCAACGCCGTGGGCAACGCCGAGGAAGGTCTCTGCTGGGACTTGCCCACCCTGAAGAACTCCCCCTGCGCAGACAGACGGACAGATGGACGCGAGGCTCAGCCCGGCTCCCCCGCGCCCCATTCCTGGAGCTGGCCCAGGGATGCCGGGGATGGCATTACCTTGAGGCCGATGTCCCCGTGCTCCGCCGTGATGGCCGGCCGCCCCACCAGGGAGTGGTCGATGGCGGCGAAGGCGTCCAGCTGGGTGGAGGCTGCAGGGACACGGGGATGGTTGGGGTGAGTCGGAGACCACCAGCCCCCTCCCACAGCCCCGGCTTGGCCAACACGGGGGCTGATGGGATCCAGCCCCACAGTGGGGTCCTGCTGACCGTGCCGGGCACCAGCCCCCTGCACGGCCCCCCCCCAGACCACCCTGCCCAGCCCCGGCCCCAGTCCCTGGGGTCCCCTCACCCACTTTTCATGTGCTTCAGGGCAGCCTCCAGCCTGCAGACACCCTTGTGGAGCTCGAGGCAGAGCTGGAAGCGGAGCAGGGCGTCAGTGAGCCCACGGATGGGGGTCCCCAAGCCACTCACTGGGCCTGCCATGGGAAGGGATGGGGACACCGACACCCCATGGGCCGAGCACCCACCTGCTTGTTCAGCTCCTGCCTCAGGGCTTTCTGGAGCAGCGGTGCCAGCGGGTTGTAGAGCCAGCTGTGGGGCAGAGCAGGGTGCTCAGATCACCCTGGGGTACCCCAGCCTCCCCCAGACCAACATCCTGGCCAGGGACACCAGGGAGTCCCTGCATGCCAGGGACAAGAGGGAAGCAGGGGGTCCTGGCATCACCTGTGTCCATAGTGAAACTCCACGTGCAGGTCGGTGCCGTGGGCGTCGCAGCCTGCGCTCCACACCATGGGGCGGCCGCTGCCATCCACGCTCACCCCCAGCACCGCCACCACGGCCAGGTCGTGCACGCGGAGCTCGACGGAGCCCTTGTCCTGGCTGGGGACAGAGCAGGTGAGCACGGGGACAGCAGTGGCCCCGAGCCACCCAGGTACCCATCCCTGTGCCCCGTGCACGTAAGGACTCACATGGTGCCCAGCTGGGCTCCCCAGTCAGCGCTGAGACGGATGCGGGCGCGCTGCACCGTCAGCCTCACCCCCACGTCCTCGGCAAAGTCCACGGTGGAGTCGTTCATCTGCAGCTCATGGATGCGGATCCTGCACGACACGGGCAGCCTGGGCTCACGGCTGCGCCCAGGGCACAGCCGGGACGGGAATGGGGACAGGGACCGGGACCCCGTGGGCGGCTCTTACCGGGGCACGGCGTAGGTGAGTGTCCCCAGGAGTGGGCTGTAGTAGGAGCCCCTCAGGTTCAGCTCATGCTCCTTCTGCAGCAGCGACTGGAGCAGCTCCAGCCCAATCCGCCGACCTGGGGCAGAGCAGGAATTTGGGGGACAGTGCCAGGGAAGGGGCTGCGGTGCCGGTGGGGCGAGCAGCCAGGTCCAGGACACCCCTCCATCCCCCATCCCGGGTGGTCTGGGCATGGTCCCCTTCACCCCCTGCCCAGTTCCCCCGAGGGTGGTCAGGGGCACGAAACCCACCGAATTCCAGCGCCTTCTGGGTCAGCTGGGCCTCGATGCCGGGGTTGGTGCCAGTGGCGGGCACGCAGGCTGTCAGCAAGAGCAGGAGGCAGAGCCACGCCAACCCCAGTATGCCTTGGGGATGGTGCTGGGACCTGGAGGCTGAAGCAGAGGACATGGCTACGGGACGTCCAGTCGCTGCGGAGACCCCGACCCCGTGCACCAGCACGGCCAGGACTTATATCGGGGACAGAGAGCCTGGGGTGACATCAGCCTCCTGCGCACATGCGGAGCCCACCGCAGCGCTCTGGCCACTGAAAGCCCAGCCTTGCCCAATACGTGACTCAAAGGGGAAGCCGGGTCTCCCGTTGTTCCCCACTTGCGCCTATTGTGGGAACAGAGGAAGGCAGGGTCCCAGGCCGTGTCGCTGCCAGCCCCCCCACCCTGGGGATGTGTGGGAGCTGGGGTTACCGGCCATGGGGGCACGTGGCTGGCATGTGGGGACACGCAGAGACCCAGCTGGGCCAGGGTCCCGAGGGGCTTTGGCTATGCCCAGCCTGGGAGTGATGGAGGAGGAGGGGGATGTGGCGAGCTGGTCCTGGGGCAGGCGGGCTGCACTGTGGGGACAGGGCTCGATCTGCTTGCACTGGGGAGCAGCAGCCGTTCCCACTTTGGGAAAGGGTTCTGAGGACCCTGTGTAGGGGCACCCAAATCCCAGTGGGGGGGGTCAGGGTGGTCAGGACACGGTGGCAGCCCCCAGGGCCACGGCATGACCAGAAGGTCAGGACAGTCAGAGCGAGAGCAGAACTGTGTAATCCCCTCCAAAAAGCCCTGGCCGCAGGGGAAGAGCTGCCCATGCTCCCAAACCCGTCCACCAGCCAGGGTGAGCTGGGAGAAGCGTGGCTCAGACGGGTGTGGGTTGCTGGATGGTGCCATGGGCTATGGCTGCCAGGGGTCCAGCTACCTGCCCGGATCCAGCCAGGGGACAGCACCAGGGACCCAGGGATCCCTCTGGGGGGGGCCAGGGCCCCATCCCAGCACCATGCAGGGATGTAGGTCCCACGGCTGACCTCACCGGAGGGACCACAGCACCGGATAATGCACCTTAAGGTCCCCTCAAGAGCAGCTGCCCGCTTGCGTGGGACCCCCCCCAGTGCCACCAACCACGGCTGCAGCGATGGCCACAGCCCCTGGCAGTGTCCCAAAGGCCAGCGCTGTCCTTGGCCCCCAGCCCCGTGCCCCCCACAGCCCCTCCATCCCCAGCTGCCCCTGCCCTGCACCAAGCCTCACCGCGGCCGGCGGTCACGGTACCCCACGCCATGGGGGCCACAGGTCCCGCTGTGGGTCCCAGCTCCGCCATGTCCCCAGGGCCGTGCATGGCAGCGAGCAGCAGTGACCGACTCTGATGCCGATGTCCATCCCGGGGTGGCGGGGCTGGTTGGACCAGAACGTCACCCAGTTCCTTGGTCCCTAATCCCTTCCGGGATGAATCAGGTCCCATGAAAACAATGAGAGATGGGTCGGGGCGCAGGTGTCCACAGGGCTGGGCCCTCCCTGGGGCTCTCCTGTGCATCCTGGTGCAGCCGCATCCTGCATCCTGGTACGTGGCAGGTAACTCAGCCCTGCCAACCCCGCTCCGAGCCTCAGCCGGCTCCACGCAGCCCCTTCCCCTACTCTCTGGCTATCCTGGCCATGCCAGGCCCCCGGTTGTGGCAGCCCTGTGGCAGTGCCACGCCGTGTCCCCGTGCCCCAAGTGGGGGATGATGGCTGAGGCTGCATCGCAAGGGCTCAGCCGTGGGGCACACGGGGCTTGGGCAGGGATGTGGGGGGACACATGGGCACGCACAGAGCCCCTCTCCCTGTAGCTCCAGCTGGAGCTTCCATATGTGCCAGTAACGAACGGGCAAGGACGGCACCGGGGAGCACGGCACAGATGCAACCCGTGCACTGTGGGATGGGGAAGAGCCCCAGCACCCTCCACAGAGGGACCCTGGGCCCCAGCAGAGCCCCCAGGTCCCGGTTCTCCCGGCCCCAGGACCCTCCGGGAGCGGGGGCCGGGCCGGGCCGTGCAGTGCGAGCGGGCACCGGGAGAGGGACCCACTGCCCCGGCACCGGCAGCTCCGGAACCGCTGCCACAGCGATGGAGGGGTCCCGGGGCGATGGAGGGGACGCTGGTGGGGATGATAGAGGGGACCTGGGGGTTGATGGCGGGGTCACCAGGGGGATGATGCAAGGGACACTGGGGAGCTGATGAAGGGGACCCATCTGATGATGGAAGGGACACCAGGGCTGATGGACAGGTTCATCCACAGGGACACGGAGCCCACAGTCCCCCCTACGTGTCCCCCGCTGCTGTGTCACAGCCAGGACAAGGTTGGCCAGGCCAGGCAGTGTCCTGGTTCCCCAAGTCACTTGCCCCTGCTCACCCCCCTGCCAGGGGATCTGCCAGGCTGGGGAACCCCGAGTGGGCACAGACACACACATACACACGGAGCTGTGACCATGCCCGTGAAGGTGCAAACACAAACAAATGCTCTTGCAGAGGTGCACACATGCACACACCTGCAGTCAGGGCTGGTCAACCCCTTCCAGCCCCAGAGACCCCCAGCTGCAGGACCCTGGGGTGCAGGAAGGGCCCTGCCAGCGCAGCCCCGAGCTGGCTTCCTGCCCCCAAGGGTGGCTGGGGCAGCAGAAGCCCCCCCAGGCACCCCGATTTTCCCCCACCAAGCCCATAGGAAGGTCCATATACATCTGTTGCAGAAGGCAGCGCAGCCCCCCGATGCGTTTGTGAGTCATGGGGCAGCTCAGGTCAGCACAGCTGCCTGGGGCACCCCCAGCCCGTGGGGTTGCCCAACCCCTGATGCAATTTCCTTCTCCCGAAAAGCTTGTCCAGCCCCAGCCCCGCTGGCAGGGGTTGCACGAGGGCGAGCCGGAACCGCTGGGGCAGCACCACAGCAAGCAGCACCCCAGGGCTCGCACCCACTCTCCCTCGGGGCAGCGCAACGGGACCGTCCCCTGCAGCATCACCCTCCCACAGCCTCACACCCCGCAGCCACCTGCGCCCCGGCCTCAGCCCTGACCCCGCTGAGAAACGGGGCGAGGGCAGGCCCACGCTGCTGCCCAGGGAGACCGGGATCCCACGCTCCTCGCCTGGGCACAGAGCCCCACACCTGGCTCCCAGCACTGTCCCCTCTGTGTCATCGTCCCATCGAGGCGCCTGCCGAGGTGAGATGTGTCCCAGTGCTGCTGCATCTTCCCACCGCGGAAACCAGGGTGCAAACTATCTTCCCTTGTGTGCCTGCCCCTGACACCCATGTCTGAGGCCAGGGAGTGAGAGGGGGGAGCAGGACATGGACCCCACAGGAGCCACTGGGCCCTGGGAGGGGTTCCGTGGGGGCACAGTGCTGGGACAGGGACGGGGCACCACAGACACCTGGGCCCCAACAAAGCAGCACACTGGGAGGAACTGGAACCAGCCCATGGGAGACCCCCTCCCCAGCACCACCACAGGGACCCAGCCCCAGTACCCCACAGCACACCCGCCCAACCCATACTGGTCCGGATGGGCTCCCCCCAGTTTCATGCTCCCTGGGGGCATGGCCCCGGGGCTCAGCCCCTCCCGCCCCCCGAAGCCCCCCCCGGGGAGGGGGGATAGGAAGCAGAGGCGTGCCTGGTCATCAGGGCTTGTTTAATAACAAAACTCCAGCTATTGTAGAACAATATTCTCCAGCATCATTGTAATATACAATACGGGGAATGCTCTCAGCAATCTGAGAAGGATACGTCCCGCGGCCGCCGGGCAGCACCCCCGGCCCAGGCTGCGGGGGGACCCCCCCGGGGCAGCCCCGCCAGGGGAGGGGGCCGCGGCTGCCGGTCCCCGCCGTGCCGCGGGGGTCCCGGGATGCAGGCGAGCGGCGGCGCTCGGGGCCGGGCTCCCGGGGGTGTCCGTGACGGGTCCGGAGCTGTCTCAGCGGCAGAGGATCCGGTCGGCAGCGGGCATGCACGGAGCCTGCGGGAACGGGGAGGGGGGCGAAGCGGCCGGTCAGTGCTGGTCAGGGGGGTCCCGGGGAGGGAAGAGGGGCAGGAGAAAGGGACCCCGCCACCCCCCCGCTCCGGGAAGGAGACAGCGCGGTGCAGAGATGGGGTGGGGGGGTCCGGGGAACCCGGCTGGGCCGGTGCCGCCGGGCCCGGGGGGTGTCCACACTCACCTCGGGGGGGTCCCCGGCGGCGGCGGGGCGGGGGGGCCCGCGCTGCAGCGCCAGCTGCAGGTCCCAGATGTAGTCGATAACGTGCTGCAGCAGCTCCACTTTGGAGACCCGCCGGTGCCGCGGCAGCGTCGGTACCAGCGCCCGCAGCCGCGAGTAGCAGCCCTTCATGTCGTACAGCAGCGCGGCGGCCGCCTGCTCCGCCGCTCCCGGGGACACCCCCGGGCCCGGCCCGCAGCGAGCGGCTTCCCCGGGTCGTACCGCCTTCAGCGAGCCGCCGGCGCCGGCGGGCAGCGGCGAGGGGGCGGCGGCGGCGACCTTCATGGCGAGGGGCGGGGGGGGGGGGAAAGACCGGCGACGACGGGACCCTGCGGGCGGACAGCCGAGCGCGCGCCCCGCCGCGCCAATTATAGAGCGCCGACGACGGCGGGGCGGGGCCGCGGGGGAGAGTCGCGGCCAATGGCGGTGCCGCGGGGGCGGGGACAGCTCCGCCCGCCCCATTCATGCGCCCCCGAAGGGCAGCGCCTTAAAGGGGAGGTGGCGGGGAGAGGGCGGCGGGGGGACACCGGGGGTGCGGGGGCTACCGGGGGTTGCGGGGGCTACCGGGGGTGCGGAGCGCCGGCGGACACCGCCCGCCCCAACGCCTTCCCCGCCATTATCGTGGGTAATTGCCCCGCGGCCCCCCGGTATCGGGCTCCCTGCGGCCTCCGCTTCCCCTCCCCCCCCCCGGAGCTCCCCGCGGCCCCGCTCGCCGCCGCCCCCCCCAGCCCTCCCGGTGCCCCTCCAGGCTCCCAGCCCCCCCTGCACTCCCCAGGCCCCCCCCCCCGCCTCCCCGGCGGCTCAGACCGTTAGACGCCAGGGCCGTGACGTCACCCATTCATAAAACCCCGCGCGCTGTCAGCGCGGCGCCTCGCGGGCGGTGCCCATGGCGACGGGGGCGGGGCGGAGCGGCGAGGAGGGGGGGGGCACCTGCAGCCCGGCCCGGGGGCACCGGGACCCCCCCGGGGACACGGGCATCCCCCTGGGGACAGCCCGTACCCCGCGACCCCCGGCCCCGGTTCGGTCTCCCCCGCCCCAGGGTCGCCCCGCTCTCCGCCCCCCCCCCCCCCCCCAGTCCCGGCGCTGAAACCTCTGCGGAGGCGGCGGCTGCCGGGGGGGGGGGGGGGTCTCCGGGTTTGGGTCCACCGGGGGGGGGGGGGGGGGGGTCACGGCGCTGGGTGCAGATCGCGTGGGGCACCGCGGGACCGTGGGCTGCGAGCGCGGTCCTGGGGCGGGGGGGGACGACGGGAGGAGGTGCCGCCAGTGCGGCTGCAGCCTCCGTGCGAGGCGGCCGGTCCCTGCCCCGAAGGGCTTCCGATCTGGGCGGTAATTAGCGTTCCTGCTCGTTCCCCCCGCACCTGCAGGGAGGTGCAGCCAGCGCCCAGCCAGCAGCGGGGCCGGGAGCCCCGGGGGGGCCCCGAGCAGGACCCCAGCCCGTCCACCCCGCGAGTTCGTGGGGGAGTGCTGCCACGGACCCCCCCAAACAGCACAAAACGGTGCAGCAGCGAGCAGGGGGTGAGCAGGCCGAGCTGCGGCCTTTTCTGTCGCTGCGGGTGTGCGTGCACGTGTGCACACACACGGGTGTGCACAGACACACGGATGTGCACATGTGTATGCACAGGCACACAGATGTACATCCACGCATGGAGGCATGCACACACAGATGTGTGGACACAACACAAACACACATGCATGGGAAGAATCACGCACACACACAAACACGTCCGTAAGTACATGTGTGCACACGCACAGAAGCACGCATGGATGAATGTACATAGATACACACACATATGTGCACGTACATCTATGCACTCTCACACACACATACACCCCATCTTGCACACCAATGCATGTGCCCGGGTGCCAGAGCAGCCCCCGCCGCCCCCCATGTACCCCGGGAGGCCGTGCCGCGGGCCCGGCTGCACCGCTGCATTGTTGGCAGCAGCAAGAAGCCGCGCTGAGCTCTGCCGTGAACAAAGCCGGCATGGGGCTGCGGCACCCCGACAGCGCGGCTCCAGCAGACCCCGACCCCAGGGGGACGGGGCTGCCAGGGTGGGCTGCACTGCTGTGATAGCACTTCATGGTGGCACAGCCACAGGGACAGCCCGGACACGTTGTGCCCTTCCTGGCTGGATAGTGTGTCATGCAGGCCAGATCCAGAGTGGGTGCAGAGGGCCACGGTGCCCTGCCCTTAGTGGGGGGATGGGCTGGGGGCCAGACCCTCCCGTGCTTGGCCATGCTCAGAGCAGCTGCGGCCTCCCCAGGCATGCAGGGAGCTGAAGGCCTCCCCTCCTCTTCCTCCTCTTGGTGGGGACAGCAATCCTGGAGAGCGTGGATGGACTTTAACCCTGCCAGCCTGGCTGGGGGGAGCCGCATCCCTCTGTCCCTCTGTCCCTCCCTCTGTCCCTCCTCCCTGCGTCCCCCATCCCGGCGCGGTGGCGGTTCCCAGGGTGGGCACGGCGTTGGGGTCGCCCCCTCCATTCAGGGCTCGGCGGAGGGCCTGGTGCTGCCCGGTTCCCACCGCGGCTCTCAAAGCTGCTAATTAGCCCCCATCTGGCGGCGGTGGCCGGGCCGCGGCGGGGAGGCCGGGGACATTGTGCGCAGGAATGCCTTTCAGTGCCGCCGGCCGGCCGGCCGCCGCCAGCTGCGCCGCCAACAATGCGCCGTGGCCGGGACGAGCCGGCCCCCGCGCCCCGACAAGCGCCCTGCCCGCCGCCCCGAGCACCGGCCACGCCGGGTGGCGTGGGGACCGGGACGGGCTTCGCTGCCGTGGCGGGTGTCATGGCACGCACGGTGGCACGGTCGCCCTGGCTGCCGGTGGCCCCGGCCCGTGGGATGCCCCCGGCTGTCGGATGTCCTCGCCACGGCCCTCCGTGTGTTGGGGTGGTGGGGATGGAGATGGGGTGCTGGGGTCAGGACTGCCAGCGTAGCCCCAGGACGCTGCCCTGGCCACAGCTGGGCACGGGGTCCCGGCACGGCGTGTCGGCCAGCGCGGCCGGTGTTGTCCGGCAAGACAGATAGCTTCATTTCCATGTCAATTCTGGGAACGGGACACTCGGCACGGTAACAGCGGCCTCAGCCATATGGCGCTGGCTGGGCTCAGCCCGGTCGGGGCGGAGGGGGGGGGCGGCTGCTTTGCGCAGAGCAGGGGTTGCCCGGCAGCCGAGCACATCAAAGCCCCCGGCCGCCCCCCCGCCCTGCCGGGACCACACAGGGCACAGCCACGCCAGGCCGGCGAGGGGCCGCCGGGGGCTACTTGTGCCGCGGCGATGGCGGGGGGGCCAGCCGGCACCCCAGCCCCGGCAGCGCCCAGCCTCATGCTCCGGCACGCAGGGCTCCGCAGGGCTGCGAGCAGGAGGAGGGAAGGCAGCGCGGACACCACGGGTCAGGCTGGGGGGCCCCCCACCAGTGAACGGGACCCCCCAAACCTGGGCTGCTCCTGCCCTGGCTGGGGTTGGTCTCCATCCAGGTCCCCTCACCCCATGATCGGCCCTGGGGACACGCACACCTCTGCCCTGGGGCTGCGCAGAGCCTCCAGCTCCCCGCGCCCGCGGGACGGTGCTGAGCTGCGGCTGCAGATGTGAGCCGGGGGCCGCCGGCACAGCTGGAGCGTGGCCGAGGCCTGAGAAAGCCCTTGCGCGTTCCCCTCCCGCCTTCTCCCTTCCCGTTCCCGGCTCCATCCGCTGCAGGCCAGACCAGCTGGAGCCAGGCAGCCCTTCCTGGGATTTATTCCAGCTTCCTGCCCCTCCTTGCCGGCCGGCCGGGGCTGGGGTTGCTCTCGAGTGCTTCCTCTCCCCGCTCGCAGCCGCCAGCCGGGCGCCACCGCCAGCACCCACCACCCGGCAGGACCCCAGCTCTCACTGCCGGCACCCCCACCGCGGCCGGGCATGCCCGGCTCTGCACGGTGGGGCACAAGGTGCCGCACTGGAAACCGCAGCACCCGGCACCCATCCCGCCAGCTGCGCTCCCGTCCGCGATGGGGAGGCTCTGCAGGGCTCTGGGGACAAGCAGCCCCGGTGTCCCCTCGTCCTGCCCCAGGCACCAGCACTCCCCACCCCATGAAACCACCATCCCGCTGCCTGGCATTTGCACCCAGGGGTGCACCCCCAGCTCAGCCCATCCCACCTTGCTGCAATCCCTGGCGGGAGCTTGGCATGAGAGGAGGGTGCCCAGGGACTCCCCTTGCCAGCGGGCACCTCCATCAGTGCCCCGAGGGGGCCACGGGCACGGGGGGGATCACCCCAAACCCCACGGCTGCCGGCAGCGGGGCAGGCTGTCTCCGGTCCCTTCCCCGGCTGGACGCAGCTCCGTGGATGGAGGTTTCCTGCCAGAGCCGGTGCGTTCGTGTTTCCGCAGCTCCCCCCCTCCCCGAGCCGGAGGGACCCCCTCGGCGAGGGGAAGGTGGCCCAGCGGCGGCCCAGACAGAGCGGAGCCATGCGGCCGTGGCGGTGCGGGGAGCGGAGATGCCACAGGGTCCAGGTGCAGCGGGCGAGCGAAGCCCGGGGCCACCGAGGCGCCGGCTCCGCTGGCGGCTCCTTGCAGGGCCCAGCACGCTTCCTTCCTTCCAGCCCAGCCCTGGCTTATCGGCTAGGCAGGGTGAGGGGTGACCCTGCTCTCCCCTCCCCAGACCTTCCGCTCCCCGCAGCCCCAGGAAAGCTCCTGGCTCGCTGCCGCGCTCCCACCGCACGTACAGCTGGCACGAGCTGCCCCGAGCTCTGCGGAGGAGCAGGGAGGCAGGATGATGCCGGCGCTGGGGTACCACGTGCAACCCCCAGCCTGCTCCTGCACGCTCGGAGGGTCCGGAGGCTGCAAGGGGACGGGTGGGAAGCCAGCGTGGCATCAGGCTCTCACCACCCAAAGCCAGGGAGGATGCAGAGCCTCGCAGGACGCGGTGCCAGGCCCGCACCAGGAGAGCACGCACCATCACGCCGTGGCGGTGAGCAGGCCCCGGCTTGGGGCAGGGTGCTGCACCCCGCGGCAGAGCCAGCGTCGTTTTCCATGGGACACTGGAGGCTGGTGAAATCACATCTGGAGTCTAGACTCAGCGACTCCATGGGCCGGGCCTGGCGGCCGCACCATACCCAAGCCCTGCTGCACACTGTTTGCTTAGCTGGAGGTATTTAATTGGAATTAAAGTGGCCCCTCTTGTTTTTGCGGACAGGGCTGTTGGAAAAGGAGCTGTAAGTCATAGAAAACATCTGTAGGAGACTGCGAAGGGTCATTAGATGGCAGAACGCAAGGCGCCACTTTTAGTGCTCGCAGCCGACACGGGGAATAATGGTTCAATACGGCTTTTGTGGAGGGGCTGCCAAGCCGGCAAACACACTCTATTTATTCTGGCAGTGGGCATGGCCGGAGGGATGCAGGATCCTCCGCACGCCTGCCCCGAGGGTGGGCAGGGAGAACACAGCCGGTGCTGCAGGACACGCGGCAGCCGGCCCCAGCGGGAGCCGAGGCGGCTGCTGGAGCCCCCCCTGCCTGCATCAGCCCCCCTGCCTGTCCCAGCCCCAGGGGGTGCAGGTGGGTGCCTGGCTCCCTGCAAGGAGGGGAGACAGCCTGCGCTCTCTTCAACCCGCTCTGGGGCTCAGTTTGGGGTCACCGGGCTCTTTCCCTCCCATGCCCACTCCCCCAGGCTGTGGGGACTCGGCCCCAGCTCGCTGAACCCCCGGTGCAGCCGAGGCAGAGCATGTCCCCATCCTGCTGGGTTCCTGTGCCCCGATTCCCGCTCACCCACCCACCCGCTCCAGGGCCAGACCCCGGCTCAAACCCACCCGGGCACAGGCCGGGGGTCAGTGACCACAGCCCTAAATCTGGGTGTTGCAAGGAGGAGGTGGGGGGCAGGCTGAGGCTGGCTGGGGGAAGGCCGAGCACTGGACAAGCGGGAGGGGGAAGGGGACGGTCACTTGGAAACAGCCAGACAACGGCCACAGGCCCCACAGGGAGAACAAGGCTGCTGGTGAGCCGGGACGCCGATCCCGGCCGGGCGGCTGAGCAGGGGCTACAAGCTGGAGCAAGCGGCGAAGGCAAGGGCTGCCGGCACAGCCCCAGCGGCACTGCCAGACCAGCACTCTTTCCTTCGACATGGTTTAATATGAGAGAAAGCAAATGCACAATACAAAATTTAAAAACCGGCCTGTGGTTTGCCCCCCCCACCCGCCTTGTACCCCCATAAGAGATAAACAGGCAGGGGGGGCGGCGGTGCGGCCCTGGGGGGCCGGCGGGGGGGTGGCTATGCGGCATACATCGATACCCCACCTGGGTGGCTGCTCCGACACACACAACACGATGCTCTTGCACAATTGTTTCATCGTCTGTCACTTGCGGAGGGTCTGGAAGGGCCCCAGCCCAGCGGTGCTGGGCACGGCCCGTGGGCAAAGTCACTTCTCCTTCTTGGAGGCTTCTGTCGTCTCTTCTTTGGATGCCCCCGGCACCTCCTTGGGGGTAGAGCTCTCCTCGTAGCTGGGGACAAGAAAGACAGGAGGGAGGAGTGAGTGGGGCCAGACCTTCTCTGGGGACAAGAGACCTGTGCCAGGCGGGGACACAGGCTTAGGGTCTGCCCTGCTGCAGTGGCCAGGCCGTGCCGAGGATGGGGGGGCTCTAGCCATTGGCCCCCCAGTGCAGAAAGCCCAACGGGGTGGGAGCCCAGGTGGGGCGACGAGCACTGTGACACCCCCCAGACACCTCCAGGGATGGATGGGGTGGATCCAGCCAGGGGCTGGGGCTTTCCCCAGCCAAGCCATTGGGCCACTCTGTGCCCAGGGGTCTGTCCTCGCTCCCGAGATCACCGTCGGATATCCTGGATAGCACCACACTTCCCCCCCACGCTACCAGGCTGAGTGCTGGTGCCAGCAAGGCTGGTTAGCAGGGGGGAGCCACAGCAATACCAACAGCAGTGACACCCCCACCACCACCTCCAGGGTCTCGCTCCTCTGGCTGCAAACCCCCCAGCACCGGCCCGAGGGCCCTGGCAAAGGAAACCCAGGAAAGCTGCCTTCCAACAGGAAGAACAACAAGGGCAGAGATGGCAAATCCTCTCTCCCTTCACAGTCTCCCCTCAGACAGGGAGAGAAGCCGGCCCGCAGCAGTGAGGCGACAGCTACTGCCTCTGCCCGGGGAGAGGGGAGAGCCGGGACCAGCCCCTACCTGGCCAGAGCGACAGACAGAAAGGGCACCGCGTGCGATTGCTACATGGCACTAGGGCTTTGCTGCCGGCGTCGGCGGGGACAGGACAGTTTCTGCTGCATGGAATCAGCAAGGCTGGCCGGCGAGCCGGACACGGTGGGGAAGTGGGTAAGTCTTGGTGTGTGTGGCAAGATTTCAGCAGAGGATTCATAGCTGCAGGAGAGAGAGGAAGCAGGAGGGGAAAGGGGGAAGACGAGGACAGAGAGGAGAGGCGGGGAGAGAGAAAAAAAAGCAGAAGAGTTTTGGAGTGAGGCTGCTGCAAACTCACCACCCTGCGCAGGCAGCCTGCTGTCCCCTCTGGCTGCCAGCACCCGCTAGCTCAGGCTGGGGTGGCCCTGGGGCCGTGCTGGCAAGCTCATGCCTGCACTCCCCTTGCCTGCAGACCCCAGGCAGGGCCGCAGCATGGAAGAACGAGGACTGAGACCCGGGGAGAAGGCAGCTACCGCCAGCCTGGGTAGAGCCAGGCAGCTGGAGCCCACAGGAGAGCAAGCCTGAGCACTGGGAAGGCAGCAGCAGAGCGGC